>NC_133662.1:191878108-192204358 GCF_037893015.1 Macrotis lagotis
TTCTCTTAAACCATTCTTTTCATCATTTCTTATAGTACAATAATATTACATTTCATTCAGGCAGCTAGGTGACACAGTAGAAAGAGCACTGGCCATGGAGTCAGTAGAACCTGAGTTCAAACCTGGCCTCAGACACTTAATAAATGCCTAGCTGGGTGACCTTGGGCAAGTCACTTAATCCCATTGCCTTAAATAAATGTAACTTTAAAAAAATGACATTGCATTCATATGTTGTAATTTGTTTGGCCATTCTAATAGATGTGTACTCCCGTAGTTTCTAGTTCTTTGCTATAATTATTTGACTGCTATAAATATTTTTGTACATACAGTCCTTTTTCTTTACTCTCTTTGAGGCATAGGTTTAGAAGTAGTATCCCCAGGTCAAAGGAATTGCAGTTTAGTGACTTTGTAGGCAAAGTTTCAAATTGCTTTCAGCACAGAACATCAGATAGTGTTCACAGCTTTACCAGCAATGTCTTAGCGTGTTTTAATTTTCCATATTTCCTGTGGCAATTGTAATTTTGTCATGTTTGCCAATAAGGTGGTGTAAATTGGAATCTCAAAGTTATTTTATTTGCATTTCTTTAAAAAATAGTGATTTTGGAGCATTTTATGAAATGCTTATCCTTGATCATATTTCCTCCTTTGAAAACTACCTTTGACCATTTAGCAATTGGTCAAATGGTTAAGTTCCATGTCTTGAATGTAAGATATTGATTCCATGTTATGATGGCTAGTCAAATGCCTCTGGTATCAGTGATTTGTTCTATGGTTTTTATCATCTTTGTTAATAACTTAGATAAAGACATAGATGCTTATCAGATATACAGATTTGTACAAATCTGGGAGAGCTAACTAAAATGAAACCCAACAAAACACTTAATGCCATCTTTATTTAGATATATATTTAGACTTTTTGGCTTCTGAGGTTCCTTACATATAGCCCTACTGAATAAGGATGACATTTAGTTTGTTTTTCCTTTTTTCTTATTTTTGACTTTATTTTTGACATGTTAACCTTTCAAGGGAGAATTGTAAGCATGGGGGTTGGGGAAGGGGAAATCACAGAAAGTAAAGGAAATAGGAAGGTCTCAGGAACCTTTGATGAATTGGTTTTCAGACCTGGAAGAAGCAGTGTCAGCTGTAGTCTACTGGAGAGGCTGCTTTTGGGCTTGAGACACCTACCTTTGCCCACTCTCTATACTTGTCCTATCCTATTGAATGAATTTCAGTCAGTCAGTAAACATTTATTAATTGTTTGCTGTGTTCCAGGCAGAGCTGGAATACAAATACAGGCAAAAGAAAGACAGTCTTTGCTGTCGAGGAGCTTACATTTGAATCAAGAAAGACAACAAATAAAAGGACCTGAAAGAATGATGTGACACATGGAAGGTACCAATTGCTGGAATCTTGGTTGAGAAAGCTCTGAATGAAGCTTGGAGAGGAATGAGATGTGGCTGGCCTTCTTAAATGGGAGTTCAGAAGGGAGCTAGATATATCTAGAAAAAGAGGTCACCAAGGTGGCGGGTACTTCTGATGTGTAAATTTTATTTTTTCAATCCTTTGATGTGATTTATTACTTTTGCTAGCTCATGGGGTCATTGATTTGTTTGTTCTAGTCTCGTTTTTAGAAATTCTTTATTTAGAAAAGATTTTATAATTCTAATTCTTTCTTCCAGAGCTTTTATTTTACTTTTAGGCCCCTTTGGATCTTTGAGGTTCAGAGCACTTAATCTTAAAGGCCATCTCTGCTGTCTTTAAACAGATGAATGGGTGGGGTTGGGGGAACATGGAGCTTCTGGACTTGCACTCAGGCTTTACTTCACTGGTCACTGCTGTTCTACAGGGCTTTTCAGGTTCCTGCCCTGGCACTTTCTGATCATCCTAGGCCTTTCTTGCGGGAGTCTCCTGTTTTTTGCTGCCTCTGAAGGCAGAATCTTGCACTCTACATGTATTTGTGACCCATCTCAGATGAACTGGGAAGCAGGCTACTGGTATTCTTTTTATTGGGTCCCCCTTATTGGTATTGGGCATCTGGTTAGTTTTTTTTGTGTAGTTCTGTGGTAGTACTTGTTCTTGTTACTATAGTTTCTTTTTGGATTTCTTGATTGTTTTTCAGGCTTTTTGCTGAAGTAATTATTTGAGAGCTGAGCAGTGTGTTCCCCTCCCCCCTTTCAGCACTCATGTTGACTAAGTCATTCTTTTTTTGTGTCTATCTTGTTATCTCACATGTTAACTAACCCTCCATCCCTTTACAGGGTCAGGGTCTGAGACAGGGACTAGATCTCTAATTTCATGGTTAAAGGGAATTCCTAGATAAAGAAATTTCCAACACCAAAGTAGTCCTGCACTTTGTCTGCATTTGATAGTCATAGTGCATCGCCTAGAACAGAGGTGTAAAATTCCTAACAGATTAAAATGTAATTGAGAAACATTTAACAAAATAAATAGAAAGGCAATACAAAATAGATAATGCTATTTGTCGTTTTTCTAGGTCAGTTTACAGCAGCTGGGATCAATTACTATTTGAGTTCAACACCACTGGTCTAGAGCCCTGAGAGAAGTGACTTTTGAACCCAGATTTTTCTGACTCTGAGGCCAGATTTCATTCACTTGCTCATTCTCTCCTTCCTCAATATCATTAGAAACTATTATAATCGGGGCGGCTAGGTGGCGCAATAGATAAAGCACCGGCCCTGGAGTCAGGAGTACCTGGGTTCAAATCCAATCTCAGACACTTAATAATTACCTAGCTGTGTGGCCTTGGGCAAGCCACTTAACCCCATTTGCCTTGCAAAAAACTAAAAAAACTAAAAAATAAAATAAAAAAAGAAACTATTGTAATCACATAATTTATAAAATGTTAAGCATTGCAGTCAAGAAGGGATTCCTGGCTAACAGACTGCCTTCTGTGGGGGGTGGGGGAAGGGAAGCAAGATTAAGGGGGAAATTGTAAAATTCAAAATAAATAAATAATTCTTTAAAAATAGATTTCTAGGACATTTCTGCTATAGATCTCATACTGGGTTGATAACTGTTCTGTTGACAACCACTATTTGGGTACCCCTCAGATAGTTTTAAATTACCTCACTGCTAATATTGTTGACATCTATACATCTTATCCACTAGGATAGCATGAGAGACTTTATTGAAGACTTTGCTGACACATGGGTAGACTATGTCCATATATCCCTAAAAATCCTCTGATCTAACAATCAATCTTATCAATTAAAAAAATGAGATTAGTTTAGCATGACTGATTCCTGAAAAAGTTATGATAGTTTTTAATGCTCCCCAGTTCCTTGAATTAATGCTCACAAATCATCTCTTTAATAATATGGTCTAGAAATTTGTCATTTTTAAGCAATTGGAACCTTGGATCTCCTCTGAACTTGATGGCGCCTCTCCCATTCAACCTGAGCTTTCAAAGACCATAGATAGTGACTCAGCATTAGTGTCTCCTAGTTCTTTCAGCATCCTGGAATAGTTTCTGGGCCCTGCTGATTTGTGGTCAACTGTATGTTCTTTTATCATTTCCTTATTTATTTCTGGTTTCAACAGCTGGTTAACCACTTTTTTCCTTTTCTTCACAATCAGGATTATTTTCTGATATAGATGAAAAACAGGTAGAGAAGGCAGAATAAATAATTCAAGTCATACTATATATTGTGTCATCCCTCACCCCTCTCCTTTCTGGGATCTCTTTACCTTCAACATAGATTTAAAAAAAAAATCCCAAATGAAAATCCCCCACCTTTTTGTGATTCTCAACTCATACTAGGATTTAGTATTCTTGACACTGTTATTATGGGATTATTCATTCTATTGTATTCTCCTTTATGAGTCCTTACTTTCATCATTAGTCAGTGTCTTTTTAAAAATCTCATTAATTGATAAGTCCTGTGTTTATGAACATTGATCTCTTTAAATAGCATCTTTTATGAATTACTTGTATAATAGTTTAAAAAAAAATTTATCCTTGAAGAATTCCAATCCTTTCTTCTGTTGACTTCCTCAGTAATTTTAGACCATTGTATCCTACACATACTTTCCTTAAAATTTTTGGTAATCTGTTTTATCAAAAACTATGAGGTATATTCCTCTCCTATAGCAAGATGGAATAGTCATACCTCCCCAAGTTTTTTGTTATTTTTTTCATTCTCATAGGTCAAAATCAGGTTTGAAACAGCTCCATGTGTCTAACTTTTGAAGAATGAAAATAGCAAGAAAACAAATTAGGAATTTATCATCAGTTATGCTTTTGGCAAGGTCAACCATAGCTGTTGTCCATATATATATATATATTTAAAATTCATACAAGGCTACTATATCATACTTCCCTGTTAAATTTGTTTCTCCAATTCTTGTCCATTTCTTCCTTCCGTTCTTTATTATCCTCCCATATCAATTTTGTTTTGGGTTTTCCCTTTGTTGATTGTCATCTAAATGTTCTTCAAAGTGTTTAATTCCTATTTGTTCCTGTATTTATTAATGAGTATCCCTTCATTTATAGCAGATCTCTTTATATGTCACTTTTACTCCCCCAGCCCCCTTCCAGTGTGTTGCCAGTCCTGTCAGTTTTACCTCTGTAACATCTTTTCTCCTGACACTGGCACTTCCACTACCCAGATGCTGGCCTCTAGCATCTTAGACTTGTATCAGCAGCACCAGTACACTGCTAGATTGACCTCCCTGCTTCTGGGTTCACCACACTTAAGTCTATTTTTCACTTAGCTATCAAATTGATCTTCCTAAGGTGTAAGTCTAACCATGATGAAAATAAGATAAGTGGTTTTTTTTTTGTCTTTTAAAGCCTTTCCTGGTATATTCTGATGTTCCTAGTTTTTTGTTTCTCTTATATCTCACTTCCCTCCGGATAGTATTTTTGCTATGGCCTATTTGCGATTACTTGAACCAGACACTCTTATCTCCTGCCTCTGGACATTTTCCCTGGTGGTCCCTGGGCCTGGAATTCTCACTTTCCTCACCTTTACATCCTGGCTTCCCTGTCTTCCTTCATGTCTCAACTAAAATTCCACCTTCTACAAGCAACCTTTCCCAGTTTGCCTTACTGTTTGGACCTTTCCCTGCAATGTCTCTACTTTATCTTTCATGTCTCATATGTCCCTATTTGCCTGCAGTCTTCTGCATTAAACTGTGAGCCTTGGAAACAGGGACAGTTTTTGCCTTTCCTTGTATCCACAGTACTGGTTCATAGTAAGTACTTAAGTTGTATCACTGGTTAAGATTTTTCTTTGCCTTTTCAGATTTTTTTCTTCTTTTCCTCTTCCTTTTTTTGGAAACACTTCCTCCAGAGATTTAAGGAACAGTTTGATTCTCCTCAATAACATCGTGAGAAGAGAAGCATTCCTTCGTCTCTTCAACCTGCACTTTGAGATGTATGGTTGTTAATTGGTACTCTGTAGATTACTTCAAAATTCTCTGTGTAGATCCTCATATTTCTCTAGTTTTTGTGATGAGCTTATGGGGCAAATTGGTTAGCTATATGTTTTCCTTTTGTTGACTTGTCTCCATTATTTCTGCTCTTTCATGAATTCACCTATCTTTGCTTAACAAGTATTAATCTCTTGCCAAGGGATAATACTAACAAAAGCTGCCCTTAGCTGTCTTCTGTTTGAGAGCCCAAAGCAGGAATCTAATTATGAGAATCTAATTATCTATTATAATTGCCTAAATTTTCTCTCCTCTTCTTAGTAAACCTTAGTATACCTTATGCTTCTTTAAGTATGGAGTTCTCATTTTTTTTTTAGGCTTTTGCAAGGCAGTGGGGTTAAGTGGCTTGCCCAAGGCCACACAGCTAGGTAATTATTAAGTGTCTGAGCCTGGATTTGAACTCAGGTACTCCTGACTCCAGGGCCAGTGCTCTATCCACTGTGCCACCTAACTGCCCCCTCATTTTATTATTTACTATTTTCAGAAATAATTTTCTTCCTGCATAAAGATGTATGATGATTAATTTTAAGACTTATAAGTAGTATATAAACTTATGGCCTCTTTCATTTCTTGAACTCATCCCTTTTTTTAAAAATAGGTTTCATTGATATCTTTCCTTTCTTACTTTATTTTCTCCCATATCCCTCCTCTCCTAGAGAGCCATCTCTTTTATTTTATTTTATTTTTTCCCTAGTTACATGCAAAAACAAGTTTCAACATTCATTTTAACCTTAAGTTCCAAATTTTCTCCCTTCTTCCCATTCCATTTGATCCCATTGAGAAAGCAAGTTACTTAATAATAGGTAAAAAATATGAGGTCATGAAAAACATTACTACAATGGTCATGTTGTAAAATTAAATATCACCCCCCCAAAACAAACAAACAAAAAAAACCTAAAGAAAAATAAACTGAAATACTTGCTTCAATCTGTATTCAGAAACCATCAGATCTGTCTTTGGGATGGATAGCATTCTTTATCATAAGTCCTTCAGAGTTGTCTTTGCTGAGAAAAGGTAGATCATTCACAGCTGATCATCCTGCAGTACTGTATTTGCCCATTGCATCTGCTCATGTAAGTTTTTTTACTGAGATTATCCAGCTCATCTTTGCCTATAATAGACCAGCATTTCATCTCATACATACAGTTTGTTCAGCCATTCCCCAACTGCTGGGCATCCCCTCATTCTTCAGACCCTGCAGCAGAAAAGAGCTGATATAAATATCCCAACACTTTTAGATTCTTTTCTTCCCATATTTCATCTTTTCTGGAATATAGACCTAGCAGTGGCACTAGTTTTAGCCCTTTGGGCATAGTTCCACATTGGAGAGTCATCTCTTTTAACAAAGACTTTTGTTTTTACAGGGATAAGACCTCCCCCAAAATTAGTAAAACCAATCACTTTATTTTTAAAATCTAATGGTATATAAAGTATTCCACATCTATAAACAATTTCCATCATTTTTGGGTAGTTGTTCTTTCCATTTATCTTGTATTGTCATCGTTGTTTTCCTGACTGCTTACTTCACATGGCTCATGTAAGTCTTTCCATACTTCTTTCTATTCGTCATCTTTGTAATTTCTATTGTCTAATCTTTTAAAAAAATATTTTTTCTATTGATAAGCATTTATTTTCTTTTTCTCACCTCTTTTACATTGAAGAAAAAAGAAAAGCAAAACTCTTGTAATGACTATGTATAATCAAGTAAAACACATTACTACATTGACCATGTCCAAAAATATATGTCTCATTCTTCATCTTGAGTTCATCACTTCTCAACTAGGAGATGGGTAGCATGTTTCCTTATTGGTACTGGGGAATTATGACAAGTTATTGTATTGGTCAGAGTTCTTAAGTCTTCCAAATTTGTTTTTCATTACAATGTTGTTATTGTATAAACTGTATAAATTCTCATTGTTCTGTATTAAACCCTTTGACATCACTTTACTCTCCTCCTTTCCACCTATTTCAGAAAAACAGACACTTGCCAAGGCCAGTTACTCTTATCCTCCTATCTCCTTCAGTAGATTGAATGCTCAGTCTTTCCCTTCAACTGCACCTTGAATCTTTAACACCACAGCCTTCAGACATGTTTTCTCCATCTTTACAAAAGTTTTCTCCATCCCACAAAAATTTCATTAGATTCTAGCATCTTTTCACATTATCTTCTTATACCCCTTCTTTCTTTCCCAACCAAACTCCTTGAAAAAGTTGTTTGTACTCATTACTTCCTTTCCTCATGACCTTTGCAATCTGATATTCACCTCTAACTGCTCTCTCTGAGATTATCAATGATCTTATTATCAAAACTGATGGTCTCTTCTGTGAGTCCTAATCCTTTTCAAACTGTATGCTGCATTTGACTTTTTTTTTTTTGCAAGGCAATGGGGTTAAGTGTCTTGCCCAAGGCCACACAGCCAGGTAATTATTAAGTGTCTGAGGCCGCATTTGAACTCAGGTGCTCCTGACTCCAGGGCCAATGCTCGATCCACTGCACCACCTAGCTGCCCTGCATTTGACTCTGTTGACTGATGTCTCCTCCTGGATACTCTCTACTGTCTGGATTTTTGTGCCACTCTCTTAATTTGCTTCTGACATGGATGAACTTGTGTTCTCGGTTTTCTTTTGCTTCTTCTCATTCACATCAAACCTCCTAACAGTGGGGTATTCATCAAGGTTCTTTCTGAGCTGCATCCTCTTCTGTTTTCTTTCTCTTGATAATCACATTGCCTGCCACAGATTTAGCTATGGTCTCTGTGCAGATGTCTCCCAGTCCTATATATCTAGGCCCATATCACCAATCACTTGTTGGATATTTCAGACTGCATAGTCCATTTCAATTTTTCATCTTTTCCCCTAAATCCTCCCTTCTTTTAAACTTCCTTATTTTTGTCAAAGGAATCCCTATTCTTTCGTGTCAAGTTTGGAATCTCAGTGTTGGCCTAGACTCCTGACTTGCCTCATATATTCAGTCAGTTGCCACATTTGACTTTCACATCTCCTTTTGCATCTGACTCATTTTATCTGCTAACGCTGCTACCTCTTAGTTCAGGCCCTTATCATCAACCTCCATTCCTGCCTTACTGCAACTAAAATGATGACGATGATGATGATGATGATGATGATGATGATGTCTTTTGTGTTTTTTTTAATTTTTTTAAAAATTTTATTTATTAAAGGCAGTGGGTTTAAGTGACAGGCCCAAGGTCACACAGCTAGGCAATCATTAGATGTCTGAGACTGAATTTGAACTCCAGTCCTCCTGACTCCAGGGCTGATGCTCTATCCACTGTGCCATCTAATTCCCTGATAGCTTTTATTGAAGAAATCCATGACACCAGGGAGGTGATGCCATGACAATACATGAATTGGGTTTGAGTGAGGCAGTGTTGTGTTAAGTCACCAGCCTCACTTTTTCCTTCAGAGCCATGGGTTCAGTGACTGATTATGGATCAGGATGACTGGAGATGGCCCCACATGTGAGGCAATCAGAGTTAAGAGACTTGTCTAAGGTCATATTGCTGGTAAGTGTTCTGAGGCCAAATTTGAACTCAGTCCTCCTGACTTCAGGGCTGGTACTCTACCTACTGTATCATCTAGCTGCCCCACCAACAGCCTGCAAGAAGATGATACATCAAACTGTTGAACCTTTCCTTAATGGAAGACAAATCCAGTAATCATTTTTCCTGGTATGGCAAGTCCAGTTATGTATAAGCCTAAATATTGTCACTCAAGTGACTTTCTATTGCCTTTAGAATAAAATAAAAAGCCCTTTGTGTAGCTTGACCCCAACCTTCTTTTCCAGGCTCACCTGAAATTGTCTCTTGGAACTAAACTATCTACTTCTTTCTCTTCCTTACTGATGATACTCCCTTGCCTGATCCCCTCCCCCTGCACCCCTTGCCTTTGGATCTGCTCTCCTCCATGTCCATAATGTATTCTCTCTTTAGCATGCTCTCATAGAATCCTCTTCTTTATGGTGCAACTCAGTACCTTCTGTATGAAGTCTTGGCTGATCCTCCCCTTCTCCAAACTGCTAGGACCCTTATGCCCAACTACCTTGTATTTAACTATATTTTGTGTATGTATTATTTCGTTGCTTCATGTTTGTGCCAAGTATATTTTTGTGTGTACTTGCCCTTTAGATTATAAACTCATGGGAAGTAAGATTGTTTCATTCTTCTTGTATCTCCAGCACCTAGCATAGGGCCTATCATGGTAGATACTTGATAAAACACCTGCTGATTGTTCGCTTGAATAGTAGTTGAGGAGTGAAGTTGCTTAACTAATAAGTCATCCTTCTTGTCATACTGTCATGCAACCCAAAACATATCACAAAAGAAATATGGACAGGGATTTGTACTTGTATTTCATGTGAAAATTAGTGGTTGTGGGATTTGTGTGACCAGTTGTTTCTGTAAGGGCCTTGTGAAAAGTTAACATTGCTATTTGTTTGGTGGAAACAATAGCACAAGACAGAGACCTCCATAGATTCCAACCCACATCAGCAAACTTTCACTGGGTGACTGAATGACCAGGCCCAGCCTGGTGTGAGGAATGCGTGCCCTGCAACTTTAGAGTTACAATTACTTCAATTGATTTAAAAAGATTTGTTCCCACTTCTTTTTTCCTGAGAGTCTTTGGTGCATAATGTCATTGTTCACCTCTTGCCCTTATAGCTGGAGCAAAGAAAGATCTCCAGAAAGAGAAATGTTGATTGGATCTTATTTTTCAAATTCTAATGTTTCAAGAAAGTTAGGGAAATATTGGTATATTAGATATTCATGAGAAGGAAATAGTCTGGGAATCCTGTATGTTCTTCCCATTATTTGTGTTTAGTGTTTGGACTTTGCTTGTTTCTGCCTTGGAGTACTTTTCAAAGCCATCTTATCCTTATGTGACCAGAGTTGGGGGAAAAAAAATCACGTCTTAATATACAAAAAGAAATGGATTTTAATTTCTTATCTGGATGTGATGACTTTGTAGTTTTCTGGAGATGGTTTTATGCTTGATCCAATAATAATAAGAATAAGAATATTTCCATTAAAAATTGTAATTCTCATTTTGCATGTGAAGAAACAGACTCAGAGAACTGAGGTGACTTTGTCCATGGTCACTCATGTAATAAATGGTAGAGCTGAGGACTCAAATATTGTGTACAGATGTAGTATGGGATAGTGGACAGGATGCTGGTTTTGGAGACTAGGAGATTTGGTAGTTTCAGGTCCTACTTCTGACATTTACTGTCTGTGGTACCACAGGCAAATTACTTAACTTTTCTGTACCTCAGTTTTCTTTTCTATAAAAAGAGGAGGATTGACTTGATGACCTATATGAACCCTTTCAACTTTTAATTTCTTATAATCCTTTTTTTTCCTTTAAAAAAAAGTTTTATTGATGCTTTTTTGGTTATTACTGCCATTTCTTTCCACCAGAAAGCCTCCTTTGTCTCTAATAATTATCAGAGCAAAACAAATTAACCTGTTGGTGTCATGTCTGTTAAAGTAGGGCTCATTTCATACCTCTTGTCCATGACATTCTTTCTAGAGGGTGGGGTATATTTCACCATTAGTTTTCTGAATTCATGACTGAGTATTACATTCCTTGACCAAAAAATTCTGATTTAAAGTCATTCAGTGCTGTTTTCCTTTATGTCATTTTGGTCACCATGGAGACTTCTTCTGGTTCTACTTATTTTCTTCGATATCACTTCATTTAAAAATTCATAGTACAACAATATTCCATTGCTTTCCTATTGTTTAATTTTAGCCACTCTCCCAATTGATGGGCACCCACTTTATTTTTTTTTTTAACCAGGAAAAGTACTGCTATAAATAATTTTTTGTACTGCCTTTCCAAAAGAAGTAATCCCAGTACTAATCTGTCTCAGAAATGATGAGTGCTCAAATAGGAAATTTATTCTTCCCTCCTCAAACATTTTTCTGTGTTGGTAGGAGAAATCTTTTACATACATTTTTTCCTCCTCCACCCCAGTATTTCTCCAGATGTCTTTATATCAATCAGTCAATAAGCATTTATTATATCAGGAGGGATTTGACACTCTTAAGTACTTCAGTTTTTCTTATAAACTATTTTTTATCATGTTTTTTCCCTGTTTAAGAGCTTAAAAGTGCTTTCCTTAACTACTTCTTTTTCCCTTTCTCTCCCCTTCTCCCCTCCTTTCTTCTCTCTCTCTTTCTCTCTCTCTCTCTCTCTCTCTCTCTCTCTCTCTCTCTCTCTCTCTCTCTCCCTCCCTCCCTCCCTCCCTCCCCCCACCTTTTAGCATAATAGATTTTTATTGTTAATTTGTGTGTGTGTATACACATATATATGTATATGTTCCATTACTCCCACTCTCCCAACCTTCACCTAACAAACACTGCATTTTTTTAATACTATGAGAATAGGGATTATGTTTTTAACATTAGAAGGACTGGAATTTAGGAGTACCTGAAGGATCAAACTGCATCAGTTAACACAATAATTTTTTTTTAATCCGTAAGGTTAAAAAAAATAGAAATAAAAGGATGAAAGATTTTTGTGACAATTCACACTCCTGTTTCTTTTAATATTATATGTCTTTTTATTTCTTACAGTACTGCATTACATATTACAGAGAAGAAGTATTTCATAAATACTTGTTGAAATTGCACTTACTTTGCTGGAGCCAAGGCACTTGTTGCTATTTTATACATGTGTCCTCTGTATTGTTTTCCCCACTCAGCATGTTCTCATTTTCCAAATCATTTTATCTTATACCTGACTTAAAACTTACTTCCTCATGATTAAAATCATGTAAACAGTCTTATTCCTTTACTTTTTGTCTTAACTATTCATTTGTGGTTTTACATATAATAAATATTGTTTATAATTATTCTCAATTTTTTAAATTAGAGCCTGTGTCTTCTCAGGCTCTTTTTTGTTTGTTTTATTTTTACTTCTTCTGTTGGCCTAATATAATGTCATATGTTTTAGAGATACTCAGTAAATCATTTTGACTGATTGGTTATTTTTTTATCTTGCAGATATACTGGCCGTCATTGCCTCCGTGCCCACCTGAGCCCCAGGCTCTGTGTCAGAAAGTAAGTGTTTGAGTCTTTTGGAATTATTAGAGCAGATAGAATGATTTAAAGTTAGTTAAATAATTATAAGAAGAGTTTCAAATCATAGAATTTTGAAATTACAGCAAATGGTATAATAAATGTAAAGCAGTTCTTAAATTGTTATATAAATAATAACTATTGGAAGTGACTGAAGAAGCAGTTCATTCGAATCTATTTGACAGCACATCCAACTAGTGGTTATCTGGCTTTTTATTTGAAGACCTCCTCCTCTGAGGGGGGGGGGAATGTGACTTTCTGAGACTATCCATTCCATTTTGGCATAGTTCTGATCGTTAGGAAGTCTTTTCTTATATCATGCTTAAATAATAAATCTTTCTCCAACTTTCAACCATTATTCCTTGTTCTCACTTTCAGACCAAATAGAATTTATGATGATTCTAAGTTTAATTCCTCTTTCCCATGAAGAAACCTACCATGCCCTCTTGGGATTTCCATTCTCCAGGTTGAATATCTCTAGTTCAGCTGATCCTGATGGCATTATATTATGGATTTTCATCATTCTGGTTGACCATCTGGATGCTCTTTAGTCTATAAATGACCTTCCTAAAATGTGGCACCTTAGAACAGAGAGATGTGATGTGGTGTGTAGATATTGAAATCTGTTTTCTTCCTAGCCTTAGTGCAATTTAATTAATACTATTGAATCATTTATTTTGCAGACCCCTAAAACCTTCAGATCTTTTTTCATGAAAATTACAACTATGTTTTCCCCCTTACTTATGAAATAGATTTCTTTGGACACAAGTGTAAAACTGTACAGTTACTCAAAATCTAGGAAGGATCTATGATTTCCTCAGGTTAGAATAATCAGTTTTGAAAGCGAATAAATCTTAGGAAGTTTCTTGAACTACATTAGGGTGTCACAAATAATGTCAGATAGGATTTGAGCAAAATCATCCAATTCCTACTGTCAGTGCATGTTATTAAATTTCATTTTAGTAAATTTGACCCAGTGTTTTAGCCCTTTTGAGTTCCTTTAAGATCCTAACCCCATCATCTAGGATGTTTGCTCTACCTCCTACCATTGCCACCTGCAATATTGATAAGCATGTTATTTATATCTTAATTGATGTTACTGCTAAAATGTTAAACATAGCACAATGCATCCAGTTAATTGGGCATTCCACTAGGGACCATCTTGCAAGTTGATAATACTAATGACTATTTGGATTTGAATTGTTTGATTTGATTTTGATTTTTTGAATCCAGGCATTCAACCAGTTCTGAATTCCCCCATTATTGTCTAACACACACTTCTCCATTTAGGCCTCAAGAGAAACATGAGAGACTTTGTCAAAAGCTAGGTAAACTAAATCAGTGTTATTTTCCTGTTCAAAAAAGAAAAGGTCACACAGACAAGACTTGTTGAATGAATAAAGCACATTGTCTGTTTGTAATCATTGAATTCTTTTCTAGCAATTGAATTTGACTATAGGTTGTTGACTGTACTCTGTTCTGGTTTTTTTTGAAAATCATTTTCATTGATCTGAAAAATTATTGACAGTCATATTTGCCAGTTATTTATATTTTAGGTTATCAAGCATATTTATTGATATTTCTCTAAGTCAAGAATCACTTGGGGGGGGGGGTGTTGTGGTTTAGGTATGGGTGTGTGTTGGGGAGGTCTAGGTAGAGAACCAGACTCTGCCTTGCCAGTTATTTTGATACTATGGGGCACTTTTCTCTGACTGTCCTCCATGCCTGGAAATGCAGTACTCCCAACTATTGACCTCAACTGAAAATTCCCTTTCCATAGGGAAATATTTCCCAGTCCCTCTTAATTCCAGTACCTTTCATCTTTTAATTATTTCCAATTTATTATATATATATCTTGCTTTGTATGTGTTTGTGTGTATGTTGCCTCTTCCATTAGATTTTAAGCTCCTTAAGGTCAGGGACTGTCTTTTACTTATTTTTGTACTCCAGCTCTTAGCACAGTCTCCCATTTTATAGGTAAGGAAATGGAGATCCTAAATGGTTAAATATCTTGCCTGAGGTAATATATTTTATAAGTAGTGAACCTAGGAATAAAAATTGAATTTACTTGAGTATTAGTCTAGTGCTCGTTTTATTAACCATGCTTGCTTCCTATTCTAGTATTTTCTTTTATCTTTTTAACTCCTTTAGTGGCTACTTTGATAACTTTTATGATTTAGCCTTGGACAATCCCAGAGCTCAGTCCTGGACTTTCCACATTCATTATTTCAGATTATATTCCCTTTCTTCCTTTTTTTAAAAATAACATTTTTATTGGTATCTTTTATATATGTATTATCTACATTTTTCAATGTGTTCCTCATCTCCTCTGAAATACTTTTCTTGCAACAAAGAACAACTAAAAGGAAAAAAAGACTCAGTAAAAAGAGCCAACATATTGAAAAATATTGTCCATAGTATTTCATATCCATAATCTCTTATCTCTCGTGTTATCCATAGTTTTGCATATCTATAAAGAAGGAAGGGAGAAAGCTCATTCCTTTTCTTGGCTTCAGCTATTATCTATATTTCTAGCTCTGATCTTTTATCTTCTTCACTCTTATAGCTCCCACTACTCAAAGCCATAACTAACTAGTTATCCTGGTACCCAGGTCAAATAGTCTGAAAGATTCATTCAGTCTGTCATTTTTTTCTTTCTTTTATTATTCCTCCCCCCCCCCATCAATTTGTTAAGAGAAATTCATTTGTGGTTGAACAGATCTTCAGCTCATAACACAGATCCTTATGGAGAAAGGGACACTCTAGAACACAGCAAGAGCTTCATGAAGAATGAAGCTGGATTAATCTGGACTGGAGAAGATACCTGAAATACTGTTGCCTGATCACTTCCTATTTTAATTAATTCTTGCTAATCAAGTGCTGAAAGCAGCTAAGTGGTGCAGTGGATAGAGTACCAGACCTGCAGATAGAAAGAAACATCCTCGTGTATTCAGATCTGACTGCAGACACTTACTAGCTGTTTGACCCTTAGCAAGTCATTTAACCTTGTTTGCATCAGTTTCCTGATCTGTAAAATGAGCTGAAAAAGGAAATGGCAAACCACTCCAGTATCTTTGCCAAGAAAATCCCAAATGGGGTCATGAAAAGTCAGACTCTACTGAAACAACAGAATAACAGTAATCAGGTACTATGTCCTGAGTATAAGGTGCTGACAGTGTCTTTTAAAGTTTGGAACTCCCAGGCAAAAGTACTCAGTCATTTTTATCCTAGTTAGGGCTCTGCTACTATCTATAGGATATTATCATTTGTATGTCTTAAATTCAGCATAGTAAAAACTAAAATCATCATCTCACATTCCCCCAAACCAAATACCTCTTCTCAACTATAGTCACCTGCTATCAATTTCACTTTATTTTCTTAATAATTTGTAATATTGATGTTGTCTTTAACTTGCCCTCAAATTACATAATCTCTCTGGACCTCAATTTCCTCATTTAGAAAGACTGAAAGATAATAACTCTCCTCTTTGTACTTTATATGATTGATTTGAGGATTAAATGAGGTAGTTGAATATGCTTTGTAGATTGTAAAGCACTATACATATTCTATAACTATATATCTTACATAAGTGGTCAGGGAGTTTTTTTGCATATTCTGTTCAGTTTCCTCCTTGATTTCTTCAACCATTTTTGACCTCCATACTCTTCTTATTATAATACATAGTACATATTGTTACCAGATTAATCTTCTTAAAACATTGTTTTAATCACATTACTTCCCTACTCAAAAATCTATAGAGATGCTTGAATTTGGACCAAATTCAAATTCATTCACATGATATTCAATTAAGTCTACCTTATATAACCTTATTTTCTATTACCTTCCATTCTGGTCCTTCTAGCCAGAAAAATTGTATTGATTTTGTTACTTCTTTCTTCCTTGCCTTTAATCATACAGTTTCCTTAACTTAGAATGTAGTTTCCTCAGAAACTAATTATTCTGTATTTTATTTTTTAATTTGGGGGGGGGCAAGGCAATGGGGTTAAATGACTTGCCCAAGGTCATACAGCTAGGCAATTAGTAAGTGTCTGAGGCCAGTTTTGAACTCAGGTACTCCTGACTCCAGGGCCAGTGCTCTATCCACTATGCCACCTGGCCGCCCTTGTATTTTATTTTTAAGACTTAAGACTCAGGTTCAGTAGTTCATTTACTAACCTTGTACCTTGGAGAGATGGCATGATATTGTGGATAGTTTACTGAACTTAGAGTCAGAATGACCATGGGCTTATGTATCTTATCACCTCTGACACTGCCATTATAGCACAAGTCAGTTAGCATTTGTCAGTCTATTTCTTCATCTGTAAAATGTAGATAATGATAATTCTACTACCTACCTTATAATGTTGTGGTGAGGACCAAATTGGATGATATATGTAATGTGCTTTGTAAACTTTAAAGGACTATATAAAAGTTAATTACTGTCACATAATGACTGTTCATTTATTTTAAATTTATAAATACATGATAGATAGCTAGCTAAGTTCTTATCATCAAGGAGTTTATGTTTTAATTGGGGGAGGCAGAGCTGATAGTCTATTAAAAAAAGAGTTGAGAAGAGAAAAGTAGGAAAGTGAAGATGTTTTCAGAGTTTGGCCAGAGTACTCCCTTAGATAAAGGTTCTGGGGTGGAACTCACCAATCAAAGGAGAGTCGGCCATAGAGGTAGAGGCATACTGCAGGGTAATATGAACATGATTTCTGTGGTACTGTTACAATCTTGTTTATGCCTTGGAATTGTTCTTTGTTCATATATGTATGTCTTTTCTCTCCAACTAGATTTCTATAGTAGAAATTGTAGGGGGTTGAAAAGGGATGTATTATATACAATACAATGCTAGACATGCAAGCAATTCATACATTAATCCACTCATTGAACAAATCTCAACCTAATTCAGTGAAAGAGAAATTGGAAAATTGTCAAGAATCATTGAATGTAGTTCTTTATTTTTGAGATAAAAGTAAATATATTTGGTAAGTGAGTAATAGGTCCAGCTTTAATACCTACCCTTTTTAGATCAGACTCCTAGTGTTGTCATAAGGTACTGGGTAATGTAAGGGTAGATAAATAGGAAATAAAAGATATATGAGTATGAAGACTTTAGAAAGGTGGTGGTTAAATATGAAGGGAACTGAAAGGCAAGGGTAAAATTGGATTGTAACCTGATGACTAAGTTCTATAGCATCTGGAAAAGGGCATTTTGATCTGTCAGACTCAGCACCCTGCATTTAACTGAGTTGGATTAGGAGATATTGGGTGGGATCTCCCTGGTGAAGAAATGTGTGGTATAGTTGTTTTAGGAAAAAAATTATTCCATCTCTGAATATAGACTGTAAGTGGGTGCTTGCCTCTGTGGACATCTGGAATAATTCACAACCGATTCCTAATTACTCTGGTTATTTTTAGAGAATATTGATTTTTTTCCTTCCCTCTCTAGAACCAGTAGTTTGGTCAGTTCTCTCTGTTGTACGTACGTATACACACACACACACACACACACACACACACACACACAGACAACACACACAGAGGTTTGAAAAAAAAATCTTGATTAAAACCAAGAATAAATCTAAGATAAAATTTAATAAGGATAAATGTGAAGTCTAGCCTTTGGGCTTGAGACCAATTTCACTAGTAGAAATGATAATTCTTAAGGCTAACATTAAATAGTGCTTACTATGTGGTCTTCAAGTCAACTCATTACAGAACTCCCCTGAAAGATGAAATTAGATTGTTTAAAGGTCCTCTTCTTCAAGTAGTTTTTAGTTAATAACTTTTTATTTCTTCCTATTTCAATAATTTCCTTTCTAGTTAACAATTATTTTTAACTTCTTGAAGTCTCATTTCCCCATCTCTTTCTGTGAATGTTGTGTTTGTCCAAACACTGATGTATACTTATCTGTTATCAGATGTGCACACACACACACACACACACACACACACAGACTTTACATCTGAAAGTGTTTTAGGTCTCCATCTGTCAGGGAATTGAAGGTTTTTTCTTAGTTGCCTCTTTTTCTGGGATACGGCAACTAGTTCCTCATTGCCATGATTAACAACTTCTCACAGGATGTTTTGTTATTCCATACATAGAGAAAATTGATATTTAGACTAGCTTCATTAATAGCTTTTACTGCCATATTTCTCATTCAGGGCTTAGCTTTTTTGTTCTTAATTCTGCTTCAGTGTTAGGTGACATCAATTTTCACATTTCCCAAATTTTCTGCTTAAGTGTCTTTAACTCTGAATAATAATTATTTCTTTCACTGAGCAATGGATCTTATTAAGAATTATAGAATAAAAGAATTTCATATTTAGAAGAGACCTTAGCAGCTAACCCCTGGTTTATACTGTGCCCTAAAAAGAAGCCCCATGAAAACATATTTGACAAATAGTCATTTAGCCTTTGCTTGAAGACCCTCAGTGAGGAATCCCCTCTATTTTCTGTTCTAATTTGGCATAGCTCTGATTGTTTAAAAGTTTTTCCTTCAGGTCTAAATTTCTCTTTTTGTAACTTTAATCCATTTTTCTGATTTCTGCCTTTTGGGATCTAAATAGAACTAATTCTTCCATATGAGATTCTGTGAGGGGGGCGGCTGGGTGGCATAATGGATAAAGCACCGGCCTTGGAGTCAGGAGTACCTGGGTTCAAATCTGGTCTCAGACACTTAATTACCTAGCTGTGTGGCCTTGGGCAAGCCACTTAACCCCATTTGCCTTGCAAAAATCTAAAAAACAAACAAACAAACAAACAAAAAAAACAAACAAACTGAGATTCTGTGAGGGACTTGAAGATAGCAATCATGTGGCCCCATGAGTATTCTCTTCTACAGTTCCTTCAGATTATATTCATGTGGCATTGATTTGAGACTACTCACCATTTTTGCTGCCCTCCTGATTGATTTCCTTAAAATGTACCCAGAATGGAACATAATAGTCTAATTGTAGTATGACCAGTAAAGACAATACAACAGAATTAACATTGCCTTATCTTATCTTTCAAAATAACCACAATCATTACATCAGTTATTTTGTCTGCCATAACATACTGTGGGATGTCTTTTAACCCTTTAGACAAGGGTGGGAATATCTGACCTGCAAAATCATTTGGTCTGATACTGCCAAGGCAACTGCAGATGGAAGTTGAAATTCAATATATCTAGGAGTTTTTTAGGGGTGAGTTAATGAAATAGTTTGATCAGTTATAGCAAGCTAATTTTTAAGTTTTGGCCCTTGGTAGGAAAAAAGTTTCCCATCCTTGCTGGTAATTAAAATTCCCAGATCTTTTTCGGGTAAATTACTCCCTAACCATGCTTACTTTTTCTTGATGTAGGGTACTTAAGTCATACAGTGTATAGAACCCTGAGCCTGGAATCAGGAAGACCTGTTTCAAATCTGACCTCAAGACACTTACTAACTGGGTGACTCTAGGCAAGTCATTTAATCTCTATTTGCTTGAGTTTCCTCTTTTGTTAAATGGAGATAATAATAGTATCTACCTCCCAGGGTTGTTGTGAGAATCAAATGAGATAATAATTATAAAATGCTTAGCATAATATCTGGCACATAGTAAGCACTATTTAATGTTAGCCTTAATAATTATCATTTCTACTAGTGAAATTGGTCTCAAGCCCAAAGGCTAGACTTCACATTTATCCTTATTGAATTTTATCTTAGATTTATTCTTGGGTTTTAATCAAGATTTTTTTTTTCGAACGTCTGTGTGTGTGTGTGTGTGTGAGAGAGAGAGAGAGAGAGATCCCTACTAGCTTGTGTTACCTGTACATTTAATCAGGCTATTGATTAAAAATGTTAAACAGCACAGATCTCTGATGCATACTACTGAAGATTTCCTTCCAAATGTTATTCAACCACTTCTGAATCCAACTCATTATCCAGTCATCACCTCCATTTTTTTTTCCAATAAAAATACCATGAAATACCTTATTTAACAATTTTTAAAAGCTTAAACTGTATCTACATTATCTCTTGGTCTACCGATTCTGTGCCTCTATCAATTTTTTTCTTGTTATTCTTTATATTTAAAATAACTTTCTATTTAATTGATTCCTTCTAGAATTTTTCCAGGGGTTGAAGTTGAACTCATTGGCCTGTGGTTTGCAGAAACTACTCATTCTTAAGGATTCCCTTAGTTTATAAGTGCCCTTTATTCATCTTCCACATTTAAAGAAAATCCAAAATGCCATGAAATAAATAGAAAATGACACTTAGGGACTTTCTTGTTTTCTTAAAATCTCCTAAAAATATTTTAATGTCATGGACATTGTGAATTATGGAAGATTCTTGTAGTTTTGTTGGTACATGTAGTGAAAAAGACTCTCGGGGCAGCTCAGTGGCGCAGTGGATAGAGCACCAGCTCTGGAGAGAATTAAAGAATTAAAGAAGGAATTGTACTCCCGTCTTCCTCCTTGGGGCAGTTACAGAAGGGGAGATGAAAATGAACTTTATATTTAGAAAGTTTAGAAGAGCAAGGGTTCTTAACCTCATCCATAAACTTGATTTTTGGTTTGGGGGTTGTTTTTTGTTTTTGCTTTTAGTACTTTGAAAATTGCATTTCAACATAATTGTTTTCCTTTGTACTCCTATGTATTTTATTTCCTGCATTTAAAAACCCTTAAAAAAAACTTTTCACTTCAAAGAGGTCTCTGAAACAAGAAAATTTAAGATGTTCAGATTAACTATGAATGAAATTGAATTGCACAATAACATTTTCAACTTTTTTCATTTTTTTTTTAATTTTGTTTAAGGCAAAGGGATTTTTGCATGGCAATGGGGTTGAGTGACTTGTCCAAGGTCACAGAGCTAGGCAATTATTAAGTGTCTAATGGCAGATTTGAACTCAGGTCCTCCTGCCTCCAGTGCTCTATCCACTGCACCACCTAGCTACCCCTTCTTTCTTCATTTTTAAAAAATCTATACTATGTCCTACAACTACAATCATCTATTTTACATGATATGACAATGAGTTTACAACATTTTGACATGTTCTTAAACTCTTCATCATGAAATCACACTTCTGTTATATTGGCTATGAAATGTTCCTGTGACAGTCTTTGTTTCCAAGTCTAGCCTTGATTATATCTTTTAGGTTTCCAAACCAATTAACTCTTCTCTATCTCTTGAATATCTTTCTTAACGTTTCATGACATTTTGCATGGAATAACCCTTTATTGTGATGTTATATCTCCATTGGGAGTTTCAGGAATTCTGAAACAGTTCTGCTTCTTTGAATATTTTTTAGAGTTTATCACTACCTCAGTTACATAAAAAAATCCCCCAAACAATCTTTTGGATGATTTTTATGGTGTGATAAAGATCTTATAGGATCACCTGGACTTCTGACAACAGTTTTGGTGTAGCCTTAAAGAAAAAGTGAATTTCATTGACAAAAATTATCTTTTTTCATTGGAGGCAGGAAAAGACTATCTCCCCCTCTCATCCAGGCTCCAAGTGATTTGTGAGCCCATGGTCCTACTAATTACATAAGTACTTTAACCTCTTCAGTTTCTGATCTGTGCCAGTTTGATCCTCCATAGCCAACCTGATGAACTCTTCCCTTTTCCATTCCCCAAATGAGTGGATCTCACCATATTGATTGTGGCCTTAGTATGGACAGCTGATTGGCTTGGCCTACTGCAGCTCAGAGCACCCAAGGGCAAAAGAGCTACCATCCTCAGCCTTCCTGGTAGCAGAACTTAAAGCTGTGCACCACCATCCCAGCTCTTTTTTCCCAATCTCTATTACAAAAGGTTTGTACTATCTTGCTTGTAACAAGAGTTTTTTAATTCATTGAAAAGATAAGCAGCTGTTTTTAAAAGGGTCTTATTCTTTAGCTTAAGAAATCTGGGCCATATTGCAGAGGAATCAATAGTAATTCTTCCAGCAGTCAGGTCTCTTTAAATGTCTTTGCTTGTCCTTTTTGGTAATTAGACAGTTCACAAATGAAATAATATATTTAAAACATTTTTTACCGAAAACAGTCTGCCAGAAATTAAACTTAGATCAATGTCTTATATTGCATTCCATAATAAATTCAGATATATGACCTGAATATTAAACCCCAATTAAAGATCATACCATTTTAAAAATTAGAAAAACAGCTCATATCCCTTTTGTAACTAAGGGTAGGATCCCGATATAGTATTACTCAAGAGATAAAGGTAATTGCAAAAGAAAATAATTTTGATTACTTGACATTGAAAAGCTTCTAAACAAATAAAATTAATGCATCTAAGGATAAGAAAGGAGCAGTGGAATGGGAGAAAAAATTTTCAAATTTCTCATATAAATGTTTAGTATCCAAGATATAGAGAAAAAAATATGCAAAACATACTGTATATGTCTGTAGATTTTTATGGTATATGTATGTATAGTTGAGGAATTGACAGGCTACAGCTAAGAACCAAATTTGATTTGTTGCCTGTTTTTGTATATATTTAAATACAAATCATTCTTAACTTGCAGGCCAGGTTGGGCCCATCAACTGTAGTTTGCTGATCCCTGGTATAGAAAACCATTTCCTTAGTGATTAACAAACCTCTACTTGGTCATATCTGGTGCCTGTGATTCTGAACCTCCTCCTATCTTCATTCTAATTTTTTGTTCCATCTCTTATCTCTCAATCCCTTATTTCCATTCCCTTCAACCCAATCCCTCATTCTAAAACTGTCTATCCCTTCCAATGTTCTCTTACTGGAATGCCTGCTCTGAACAAGTAACAAACTTACTTCGTGTTTTACTTTTCCATTTCCATCTTCTGATCCTCACTGAGCCTACTATCTCATTCCTGAAGACACAGACTCTCTGGACTCCTTTGCAACACTTCTTATACCTTCACTTATTTCCCTGACACTAGAGAAGTTAGAATACTCCTTACTTCCCATTTTCTATTCCAATTTCTCCCTCTACCACCATTACTCACTAACTTCTCTTTTTTTGAGGTTCATTTAATCCACATCTACCACTCAATCAAAAATCTAGTAGTTGTTATTTAGCATCCTCTAGGACACTTCCCTTTCTACTTCAGTGAGTTTGGTGTATGGAATACACTCTTTCTCTCCTTCCCAATTCCTTTGTGCATCATGGGAACATCACTTTACACATAGATAATTTCCTCAAATAATCTAACCTTTTAATTCCTCAATTTACTTCCCATGACTTCTTCCACTCCACTTTATCTCCACAAAGAGATGGTCATAGCCTTGATTTTACCATCATCTACAAAAGTACCACTTCCTATACATGAATTCTCAAATTTCCTTATCTGATTACTTTCTATTGTCATTCTCTCCCTCTGCCTTGCAACCCAGTGCCCTGTTGTTTGTAATTCCTTATTCTCTCTGTTCTTATATAAACTATCATCCCTTCAATGGCAATACTCTCTTTCCTCCTTCATCTTGACTCTGATCAGCCAGTTCATTTCTACTTTGTTCTATTCTCTTCAATCAGGTCACTGATTTTTCCTTACCAACCCCCAACCTTGAATTATTCCCACCATCTACTGCCTCTTTTCTATTTTATTTGCAGCCTTTGACACTGTCAGTCATCTTCTCATTGTTACCTTGTGCTGTCTAGGTTTCCATGTCACTTTATTTTGGTTTTCTTTATTTTGGTCTCCTTTGCCCCTTTTTTATCCTAGGTCATATCTGCTAAAGGTGGGTGTCTCCCTGGATTCTGTCTTGGGTGCTTTTCTCCCTCTATATAATTTCCCTTGGTAATCTTTTTAACTCCCACAGATTCAATTATCATCTCTATTGTAATGATTTTCAGATTTACTTATCCAGCTTTAACCTCTCTCCTAATTTCCATATTCAAGTCTTCATGTACCTTAAACTCAAAATGTCTAAAATTGGACTCATCCTTCCCCCTAAATTTTCCCTTCTTCCTAACTTCCCTTTTACTGTAGAGAGCATCACCATTTCTCCAGTCATCCAGATTATCAACATAGGTATCATTATCTGTTCCTTACTCTCTCTCATCCTACATATCCAATCTAATGATTTTACCACTGAAACATCTCTCATGAACTTTCCCTTCTCTTTTCTGATGTTGCCACCATACTTCTGCCAACCCCCCAATCACCTCATACTTTGACCATTGCTGAAAATTGCTAGTTGACCTACCTGATACAAGTTTTCCCTCCTCTAGATATTCTCCACTGTTCTCTAGTTTATGTCTAAGGTCTAGACATAACTCTTCTCAACCCTACCCCATTTACTCTCTAGTGGTTTCCTATAATCTCCAAGATCCTCTGTTTGGCATTCAAAACTCATGATTTTACCCCCTCAACTTCACCTCTTAAACCCAGGTGTAAATTTTCACTTCATATCCAGTGAAATAGTAATGATATAATAGGGAATGGTCAGTATCAGAGGGATTATGGGAAGATAGATACATTGTTGATGGAATAGTGAATTAGTATAAGCCAATGATTTTGGACAACAGTTTGGAATTATGCAAATAAAATGACTGATATATCCATTCTCTTTGATGAGAGATTCCTCTAATATACAATACTCTAAAGAGATCCCTGTTAAGAAGGAAGTCCTCTTATACACTTGAATATTTATAGCAGTATTTTTTGTGGTAGCAAAGAACTACAAAGTAAATACCCATTGATTGGATAATGGTCAAACAAACAGGTACTGTGCTATAAGAAATGACAAAAATACAGAGAAGAACGACTTTTATAAACTGATGCAGAATAAAGTAAGCAGAGCCAAGAAAACAAGATACATAGTGACTAAAACAATGTAAAGCTAGCAGTCAGCAACCACAAAACTCCTTTGTAAAGGTTGGATGTCCCCGGGCTTAGGACATAGATTATATTTTCATATATTTTCAATGAACTGAACAGTTTTCCTTTTCTTCTTTTTTTTCCTTAAAAAATTGTTATATAAGATAGTATGCTGGCAATTTTAGGCTACATAAAAACAAAATACCATAAAAATATTTTGAAAAGTAAAACACTTTGTAAAACATATACTTTGTGTCAGTTATTTATCGTATATATAATATAACAACATATAATATATATGTATAATCTAATAATAAAATATTGTTATTATTATATTTTAGTGCATTTGGTTGGACTCTTGGTTTATCTTAATACTTTTGTTCACTTAACTACTTCTGGTTTTATTCTAGTGCTATCCCTCTGGGAACAACAGCTAAGGAAGAGATGGAACAATTCTGGAACAAGAACATCAATTCACAACGTCCTTTGTCACCTCACATAACCATTTACAAGTAGGAGGAAATTCTAGGATAAATTCTAAAAGTGATATAATTGTTCAACCTCCTCAGGTCTTTCCCTGTAGGAAAGGAAATATATATAGATAGATGGATAGATAGATAGATAGATAGATATAGATAGATATAGATATATAGATATATAGATATATATAGATATATAGATATATATTCTCGCCCTCTTATCTTAGTTCTGTATCTCAGCTGTTGTCCTTCGATTACACTTTCTTCCCTTGGTTTTCAAGATTTTGCTAAATAAAGATGTTTTGACTGTGGATAGCTGTGATAGTAGACCCTTGGATAGGATTTAGGGGGATGTTAGGGAAGCAGTTGAATTGCTTGATAGTAAAATAATTCCTCTCTCTTGGAACTAGATTACAGTCTGGGATTTCTCTTTTTTTCACTAGGTTCTTGAATCACTAAGGCCTCCCCCAAATCTTTTTTCTAATACATATTTCTTCACAATTTTGTTTTTATGCCATTTCTCAGTATGTCAGTTCTTTTTTCCTTCTCTGAAAACCATCCCTTATAACAAATAATTTTTTAAGTTTGTCAAAGCTTTGAACTTTAACAAAACATTCAAAAATCTGTCATTATGTATAGTATCCATATCCATGGTCTACCAACTTTGTGAATAAGGGAGATGCCTTCTCACATTTGGTTCTTTTGGTCATTATAATTTCACAGCATTCAGTTTTATTGTGTTGTTGCTAACTTATGAACTGAGAACCTGCAATGTTCAAAGCTTTATTTCAATTTGAATTACTCTCAGTAAGTGAAGTAAATTAATTATTTTTCATGGCATGGAGAGTGACAAGCTCTGACAATGAATTGATAAAGGCTGTGGAAGCAAAAGAACTCAATCTGTAGAAGAGCTGCTTCTCTCTTTGCTGTTCTAGCAAGACCTCTAGGGCTATTGCAGCCTCCTTATTAGCATTCTTGCCTGTGGAGCTGGCCATTCTTTAACCACCTCCACAAATACCTCAGCCCTTCAGATTTTCCTCGAGCCAGATTCCGGGAATAATTCTGGTTGGAGAAATAAACCATTCTGCTCAAACAATATCAGGGCAATAGGTGGCCACAATCTCTGTGCCCAAGAGATCAGACACTCCTTTCTATGTTCAAAATAATAAAAGTTGACCTTGAGGGGAGTGAGGTTTAAAAAAAATCTCCCAGCGATCTTGAACCTGTATGCAAAGCCCTTGAATTTTTTCTCAGAAAAATCTGGCATATACAGAATAGCTTTAGACTTGTGAGATGCATCTTCCATTTACTGTTTGCTTCCATGATTACCCAACCTTAAATCTCTATATCAGAATGTAGGAAATAATAGGGGAGGTAGGGGACTTCCATTGTCACCTGCCAGGTAAAGACCAATGGGATATTAAAAACCAGATTTGCCATTTGTCATTGTTAATTGTTACATTTTGGAAGAGCTTTGGACAATGAATAATTAAGAACTATTCTTTGGACTTTAAGGGTTGAAACTTGAAACAACATTGTGTATATTTTTCATTAGGATTAGGGTATCAAGTTGAGAAAAAGGATAGTAACCAGTTGTTCAGAATGAGATAAGATAAAGACTTAATAGAACTGCTGAGTACCTAAAAAGATAAAGGGTTTTGACAACAAAGGGTGAGTTATCTATTAAATAGCAAGAGATAGATACCTTTGTAGAGAAGAAATAGGTTGAATAAATAACAATGAATTGTTGATTATAGTGTAATTAGATGAGAGATTTAATGTTCCAGCTTGTAGGGGAATAATTTAGAATACCTATAAAAGATGAACACAGACTAGGAAAGATTTCTTATATTCTCTATTCCTTTAGTGCAAGAACTCAGAAAGTAGAAGACATTAAGACATTAGAATCTGGTGTATTCAATTCTTAATGTATATTTTTGACTAGCCCAGTTACTTGTTTTATAAACTTTGTATTTAGGGAGGGGGCTGTAAAGGGTTTTATGCAGGATCATCCTCTGGAGAGTCTACTCATTGCTTTTATTTTGTTTTATTTTTGCAGCTGGTCTCTGCCTATGATGATGTCCATTACCCACCGAGGCACTGGTGTTGCCTTGAGTGCAGGTTTGTATTTGAGTCTCTGAAGATCCATGACTATACTGATGATTTCTGTCTCAATCTCTTTTGTGTTTCAGTATCTTTATTCAGAGAGAATGATGAGGTTCTTCATTGGCCCTGTTGTTAAGCGTACTTTGTCATCCTCTAGTCTTCTTATTATAACATTTAACAAACTAATTTGACAGTTAAACATTAATGCCTTTGTATTATGGAATATTATTAAAATCATAGCATTTAGAATAGGTATCTAAGAAATCTTAGAAGTGTAACCTCCACATTTTACAAGTGAGGAAGTTGAGGCCTAGAGAGGTGAAAGGACTTGTCCCAAAAGTTATCCAGGTCACAGTAAGCAGCAGAGCTGGGGTTTGATCCTCAAGCACTGACTCCAAAACCAGCCCTCTGTCCTTGCATCACGTTTCCTCACTCAAGACAATCACCCTTCAGAATTTGTAGCAGATAGAGGAGATATGTTATCAGGCAACAATGTCTCCAATCATAAAGGGATTTGGGGAGCCTGAATGTCCCCCTTGAGACACTCATTGATTTTTTCACTCAGCCAGGACCATCTTAGAGCAAAGGTCACATTTCTTATGTGTCTGGAAGAGGAAAGGGCTTTGGCGGCAGATGTAAACCAAGAAGTGGTAGAAGTGCTTTGAGGAGGTGTGGTCAAATGAACTGTCCACAGAAATGTGTTCAGTCAGAACACTGCTGCAGCGAGGGCCTGGCAGCTATTCAGATTAATGTTCCAAGACCTTTTTTTACAGTATAAATGACTTTGTGACTTTGAACAGTATTCACATCTTCCTTCTTTTCCTATCCAACATCCTTGATGCTGCTTTAGCACTTGTGGCTGCCACCTTCCTCCCTTACAAAGAGGGTCACTTCCCTACTTCACCAAAGGGGAGGGGAAAAACCCCTTTTCTTAGGAGGAGCATTGCCGCAGCTGAAAGAGCAGTTCTATCACATCCTTTGAACTAAGATTGAGCCCTTCTGGCTTTTTCTCCTGGAGATATTTAGCCTAGGAGCAGAGCCCATTCTTTACCTGTCACCTCAGTCACCATTGAGTGGAACAGATGGGCACTATAGGAACTCTTGAAGTGCAGCATGCAACACTTTCTCTTTTGACTCTTGATCCGGAAGTCTGCTTTTTGGTGCCAGACAAAGCTATCAAGGAATTGGACAGAACTGTTTTTCATATTGTTGTAAGTGAAAATAAAGGGGAGTGTTTTGTTGTTGCCACTCCTGCTTTCCTTTTCAGCCTTCAGGGGCTTTTCTGGATTGTTTCATATTTCTTGTTTAAAATTCTTTATTGGAGTGCTGACTAATTGCTCTGGTGGCTACAGCCTGTGCCAAGGAAGGAACTGCCAAGCTAGTCAAAGAAGTGAATACTGAAATTACCTGCTGAGACTGACAGTCTTCTAGTTGTCACATATATCAAGTGGACACTGCTTTATGTTAGTAACCAAGTTCTTATCTGTCCCTTAATCAGTAGAGGGAAGCCTAAATGAAAGTAGTTCTTGATAAGATGGTTGATTGTTCAAGAAATCCTGTAGTTCTTTATCTGAAAGAGAATACCTGGACTTTGGATATGGTCAAAAGCTTGATATTGGCATCTTTGTTCTGTCAACATAGACCCTGTTCCCTTATCCTAGCTCACTTCATTAGCATTGGTTCAACAGTATAAGATTGAAGCTTCAAGTACTTAAACCTGATGCAGTTACCTTTTCTCTGATTAAACTAGAATCACAGATTTTATAAAGTTTGATACTTCCTACTAGTACAATAACAACTCTTGCTTCTTTCCTGACTGTTTTCTAATAGTATTTTCCTTATTCGTGTATATGTTGTAAGTGAGCGAGAAAGGACCAAGAGGGGTAGAAGGACAGAGAACTTGATTCATGGTATAAGACCTTAGTTTTTTGGAACACAGTTTACAATTCTGTAGTCTGTGGAATGGTTTGGAAACCTTAGTAATTCTGGACAGTAATTATTCTACTTGTACACCTCAGAATGTGATTGGGCATGCTTGTAAAAATCTTTTCCTACTTCAGGAAGCCCAAGTCTTGGTTTTCTAGAATAGGATAAACTGAGTTGTTTTTTTTTTTATTTTTGCAAGGCAATGGGATTAAGTGGCTTGCCTAAGGCCACACAGCTAGGTAATTATTATGTGTCTGAGGCCAGATTTGAACTCAGGTACTCCTGACTCCAGGACTGGTGCTCTGTCCATTGTGCCACCTAGCCGCCCCTTGTCCTTCATTTTCAAAGAAGACTATGACATCAGTAAGGTTGATGCGAAGACAAACACATGAATTGAATTTGAGTGAGGGAATGCTATACAAAGTCACTAGCCTCACTTTCTCCTCCAGAGTCATCTGGGTCCAATGATCATTTATGATTCAGGATAACAGGAGATTACCCTAGATGTGAGGCAATCAGGGTTAAGTGACTTACCCAAAGTCACATAGCTAATAAATGTCAGAAGCTGATTCAAACTCCCGTCCTCCTGCTTCCAAAGCCAGTGCTCTGTCCACTGCACCATCAAAAAAACTACTTAATGTTGACAGCACTTTAGTGGAAAGAAGAGTCAGGTGTGCCAACTCAAAGCTTTAGTTATCTTTTGGACAGCTTTTCTTGTTTTGATGCTTACAGTTCTATTGGCAGGAATGTCTGCAAAAGGCTTGGAGGAGATAGTCTGAGTAAAATAGAAAACTTCTGGAAATGACTTAGGGACTTAATGATACCTCTTTTTCTACTCAGTAAGGCTTTTCAATGATGGTTAACTGCAGTGGAGCCAAGAGAGCTGGTTTAGGCAGTTCATTGAAATGGCCCTTTTTCTGTAGCATTTGCCTGGGATACCTATGACAGCTTTATTTTCCTAATTTTAATCATTTAAACACTAAAGGAATATATAAACTTAAGATTCGGTATCCAAGAGGGATCTGCCTCTTACTTCCCAACACTGTTTTTTATGAAAATTTTTCTCTTGGTTCTTTAATTATGCATCAGTTCATACAAACCTTCTTAATGGTCTTAGAATTCTTACTATTTTTTATGATTATACAATAATAGTGTTATGTTCATATACTGGATTTTGTTCATTTCCTAGCTAATAAGCACACACTTTGCAGTTTTTTTGATACTACAAAAAGTGCTGCTAACCATTATTTTTGGTTATATAAGATCATTCTTTTTTTTTTTTTTCTTTTCTTTTCTCCTTTTTTAAAATTTTTTTTACAAGGAAGTGGGGTTAAGTGACTTGCCCAAGGTCACACAGCTAGGTAATTATTAAATGTCTGAGGCCAAATTTGAACTCAAGTCCTCTTGACTCCAGGGCCAGTGCCCTATCCACTATGCTACTTAGCTGCCCCTTCTAGTATAGTTTCAAATAATTTTCCAGGATTGTTGGGTTAATTTCAAACTCTATCAACTTCATCAAGAAGTATATTCATATTCTTCTTTCTTAGCCCCTTCCACATTTACCATTTTTTCTCTTGTCATCTGTGCCAACTAATGGGTATGGGGTAGAAACTTGTTTTAATGTATATTTTTCTTAATAATAATTTGGCACATTTCTTCATGTTGCTGATTTATATTTTTTCTTTTGAGAACTACATATTCCTATCCTTTTAGAATTTATCTGTTGAGCTAATCAGAAGAATATTAAAGAAAACTTAGATTTCATTTCTCTTAAATATTTTTTTTAAGGTATCAAACTCTTGCTTTGTTACATTTGTTTGAAGAATGTCAAGGGTAGAGCTAAATAAGAGACGGCCAAGTATTAGGATTTTTTTGTTAATCATTTCTAAAGGGAATATGGGCAAGACTTTGGAATCCCATCTACCTAGAAAACCCTAGATTTTCTCACATAACGTTTCTCTTCACCTCCAAATAATACCCCCTATAAATAAGGTGGTTTTCATTAAAGATTAAAGATTTCATCCTTGTAAAATCTTGATTTTGACACTCTGGGCTCAATCATCTTTTAAAAATTTAGTTAGAAATGTGCCATGATATGAATATTCTTCAAAGCCTTAATTGAAATGTAAACTGTTTCTTCTTTCTAAGCTAAGTAGGTTCATTGATAAAGTTCCTTAAGGTCTAGGGAGCAGAGTCTGTGAAGAGGCAGTTATCCAGGTCTTAGGCATCTTGACTTAGATTACAGGGATCAGTAGTGGTGTTACTCTAGGTGACACTAAAATGAGATAGCCAAATTACTGCCTGGGCTCTGTACTTCTAGAGAGTATCTGTTACAAGTGTTGACTTCAGGTCACCACTGAGGATGTAGATTACAACTAGATCTACAGTCATGTGTAGGAAATATGTACCCTTGGATAGGTGGAATACTACTCTTTAGGTCTAGTACTTTTCAACTTCAAAACAGCACTGCAAAGGTCAATAGAGAGACATGTGACTGAACAGATACCATTTTTATCTATCCATTTTACCTTTTTGAAAGTCCAGATCAAAATGACTGATTCTGAGGAGAGAATACCTGAAAAGTTGTTTTTTTTAAATGACTGCTAGGTGGCACAGTGGATAGGGCACCGGCTCTGGAATGAGGAGGACCTGAGTTCAAATCCGGCCTCAGACACTTAATAATTGCCTAGCTGTGTGACATTGGTGCAGGTTACTCTTAATTGACCCCCATTGTCTTAAAACAAAAAATTATAATAATAAATAAATAAATAAATAAATTGAAAAGAATAGAGTGACTGCTAAAGCAGTTGATTTTTAAATTGCTAACTCCAGAAAGTAGAAGAGATCCCCTGGAGAGACTATTGTAGTCTCTCAGATAGGGAAACTAAGGCATAGACAGAAGGTTCTAGTAGAACTGGAGCCAAGGGAAGCAAAGGCTCAAAGAGAAGTGACTTGCCCAGGATGACACAACTAGTGAAAATCTGAGGGCAGCTAGGTGGTGCAGTGGATAAAGCAACAACCCTGGAGTCAGGAGTACCTGAGTTCAAATCTGCCATCAGACACTTAATAATTACCTAGCTGTGTGGCCTTGGGCAAGCCACTTAACCCAATTGCTTTGACCAAAAAAAAAAAAAAAAAAGACAACCTAAAAAGAACTGGAGCCAAGATTTAGATGACTGTAACTCTATTATGGACTTAATATTTGCTTTATATCTGATTGCCTGAGTAAGAAATTGTAGTACCCAATAATTTGCTCTGTCTTTGGTAGCCTCCAGGAGAAAAATATTGACTTGTAGGTTGTAGAATTATAGGGGGGGGGGGGGGTAAGGAGTGAAGAATGTAAGAGGGGTATAAGATAGAATGAGGGATGGGAATTAGAGTTTGGAAGGATAGTTGTTTTTTCTCATCTTAGAACTTATATATGTAGAAAGGGCAGAAGATAATAGCTTGAGCTTTCTACATCAGAGCCTAGGCAGTCATCTGGTTTTATTAACTCTTACTTAAGTTTCTCATGTCAAATGTAAGAGTTAGTTTGTCTTTGAATCTCAGACATGTAGAAGGAACTCAAAAAGATAAAATCATGCATATGCATATACATGTTTTATATGTATGTATGTATGTATGTACTAATGACTTTTAAACACTATCAGTGAAACAAGAGCAAGTTTAGGATATCCACTTTTCTTATTGCACAGCCATAGATCTTTCATGTGTCCTTGAAAAGGATATTAAAAAGAAGTATTGCTCCTATGGAATTCTTGTAAGAAAATTGCTCTTGTATCTAGCCTGAAAGTCTCTGGCACAGACTTGTGCAGCCACCTCAGACTCCATCTGCCCCTGTGTAGAGGCACATGTTTAAGGCCAAGTGACTCATGAATCATGTGGTCTGTTGTGTGGCTAAGTTCTTACAGATTTTTATAGGCCTTTGCAAGACTCAGTTGGTCTTCCAAATGTGCTTTACCTCTTAGTTGACACAATTTTTTGTCATGCTTGCCCAGAAGGGCAAAATTGGCCAAGCAATTCAGAGAAATCTTGGTGAGAAGCCTAGATCAGTGGAGGTTGATGGTAGGAGGTAGGGTTTCTGGCTCAAATTTCTTGTCTTAATTTAAATTGAGTATTTGAATGTTACAAGTACACAGTAGCAATACACATATGCAAGCAAAAGCATCAAACAATTACAAACCTACCTAGTTTATATATATGATGCTATAATTTTCTCTTGGATTGTATAATGATTGAAGGTACCAGATTGTCTTTTATTTATATTTGTATTTTCCTCAATTTCTAGCACAGAACCTTACACATAAGTTGCATGAAAAAACTGTTAAATAATTGGTGACTCTCAGTGCTGTGAATCCATTGACTTGGTCCTAAGAGACTTAACTATCCTAGTGCTGCCATTAATGTGAAAGTAACTCATGGTCAGTGGTGCTGGGCTTAAAACTGAGATTTCTAGAAGAGAGGAGAATGAGTTATGCTCGCTGGATATGGATGGTAGAAATGGAATAGAAAATCTTTTTCCTTTTGTAGACTGGAAAATGAAATGTCTTTCTTATTTGTCCCTAGATTGCTTAGGATAGCTGCTAATGGGAACTTATGGACTGTTAGAGGGAAAAAGAAAGAACAGTGGCTTTCTAGTATGGGTATTGTGAAATTTTTTGATAGGATAAAATTGTATATAATAAAAATATGACATTGGTTGTTATTCAGGCATAGAAAAAGAAATTGTCCTTTGGCCACCGTTAGGAAATTTCTTTGAAATAAAGGTCCCTCTTACCTTTCTAATTGTGGTTATAAAGATTTTTTTTTTACCAAGGCATAGCTGATTTTTTTTTTTGTACATTTTTAAGAGGCATTGTTGTATAGTGGCTAGAGAATTAGCCTTGGAACCCAGGGAGACCTGATTGCAAGTCCCATTCCTAAAATATACAGTTTATGTGGCCCCAGAGAATCCCCTCAATTGTCAGTGTTTTAGGAAGCCCTTTTTACATTAGGAGAGGAAGTTTTCTCATGCTATTGAAATCACAGGTTCTATTTTTTTTTCCCCTATTTATTAAATCCTTTTCTCTAGATCTCTCTATTTCTACTCATACTTCTTCAGACTCCCTTGAAATATATCAGTTATGATAGAGATAAGGACTTGATTCTACATTTAGAGGTCATCCTATCCATTTTCTTTCCAAGAAGGTTGAACTCAAATAGATGTTTGATCTTAAATCTTAAAGATCTTCAGAGAAAAGATTCAGTGCTCATTTAAGTATGTCACAGCTGCCCTGTAAGAAAATTTCATGTCTAACTTATCCCTTTCCTGTCTTGATTCTGATCATTTTGTCTTTAGGAGTATAAAGAACAGTTAGACCTTTATTCAGGGTGATAAGCCTAAACTTTTTTTTGTGTGGATTATAAGGCAAATGTAGGCCCTTTCAAGATACCCTGTGCTAGACATTCGGAATACAACGTCAAAAAATATTAGTCTATCCCTGTGAGCAATTTAAATTATTCTGTTGAGATACATATCTACAAATATGTAATGATAATTTAAGGTAGGAAAGAATACTGACAGCTTGGGTGGGCAGGGAGAGAAGAAAGATCTAGATTCAGAAAGTTAGAGGTGAAGCTGTTACATTCCATACTAAATGTTTGAGAAATTAACTTGAAGTTGTACTGGGTGTAAGACTGGCAAGAAATGATGGATTGCTTGATTATCTCCCCCAGGAGTATACCTTTTTGGATTGACAGCCTTATTTCTCCCTGGAAATTTTGAGTCTCACTTGGCACTTTTAAAGGCCCTGTCCCTAGGACCAGCTCTGATTCACACGGCTAAGTTTGCTCTTGTCTTCCCACTTATGTACCATACCTGGAATGGAGTCCGACACTTGGTAAGTTTGCTTGGTTTGAGAATGTGGGGAGATGGGGAGGACAAATTCCTATTTTTAGGAGTGTCCTTTGAATGAATCTTGTCCATCTTCCTCAGATAAGGAAATGGAGGCACAGAGGTCACGTAGGAGAACCTGAGATTTGGGTTGGGTTTTCTGACTGCTAATTCAGTGTTGTTTTGGCTATGATACACTTATTTTCTTTAACAGGGAAAGCCTGACCTTGAGTACTGGTATCAGAATTATTCTGGGCTGCACTCAACACTTTAGATTTTTACAATGAACCTGCTTGTAACCATTTGATGTTTTGGGAAACAAGTTACCAGCTACCTGAGCAACTGTTGCTTCTGAGCAGATCATTCGTGCTATCTTCTCAAATAGTTTACCTATTAATTTTTATTCGTTGTTGAAATCTTTTGTTCTTTTTTGCCTTTTTTAAGACAATTGTAACGCCCTGATTAGCATTGTTAAGACTGATTTTTGTCTTGGTTTATTCTCAGGAAACTACCACAGCAGAACCCTAAAAGACAAGTATTTTGTGGTAAAATTTCAGTTAGTCCCTTTCAGTCAGAGAGATGTGTAGCATCAGAGAAGCAAAAGACTTTTTTTTTTAGGTTTTTGCAAGGCAAACAGGGTTAAGTGGCTTGCCCAAGGCCACACGGCTAGGTAATTATTAAGTATCTGAGATCGGATTTGAACCCAGGTACTCCTGACTCCAGGGCCGGTGCTTTTTCCACTGCACCACCTAGCCACCCCAGCGAGAGACTTTTTTAAAAGGACTTTTCAGTTTGTGTCCCTCAGCCTCTGCTAGAACTTTGCTCATCTTGATCTGAAGCAATGTCCCCTTCCCTTAGAGAGATCATTTTTTTCTAATAACAGGTTTTCCCACTAGGTCAGCTTTCTGATCTGTCTTCTGGGCCTAAAGAAAGTCCAAAGTTTTTTTGTCCTTGTTTCTGACTTGTGAGAGAGGTCAGGAGCCTAAGGGCTTTGCTTAAACCTTTAAAAATTTATTCTTTGGGGGTGGCTAGGTGGCGCAGTGAGTAGAACACTGGCCTTGGAGTCAGGAGTACCTGGGTTCAAATCCGATCTCAGATACTTAATAATTACCTAGCCGTGTGGCCTTGGGCAAGCCACTTAACCCCATTGCCTTGAAAAAAAAATATTAAAAAAAAATCTATTCTTTTTCCTGCTTTTGTTGGCTCCAAGCTCCAAGTTTTGGGACCAGGTTTTCCTTTGCTGCTTCGAAGCCCTAGAATATCCACATGAATGCAGTCTTTCTGTGCTTTCTTGGTTCCTTTTTTCTGAGCCCTCTTCAGCTTTTCTTTATTGAATGATCCCTCTGTTATTAAGAGGACTGTGCCTACCTACCTACCTTGGAGAACACCCTGTCCATGTACTCTGGGGCTCCTTATCATCAATTTATATTTGTTTTCATGTAATGGAGTAGTTCTGTTATAGAGCGGCACTAAGTTCAGCTTGGAACACAAAGGGGTTTTGAGGGTGGCTTACTAAAGGATGGATATGTGTCTAGTCATTCGAGGGAATGGGAAAAGAGCTCTGCTATATGTCTGGGTTTATGATATGTTCATATGGGAGAGTATGATGTATTAGGGGAGGACTCACCTCTCCGGTGTGAGGGCTTACTGAACCCTTTTCAGGGTTGCTCATTCACCTTTGGTTTGTCCACCTGATTCACCCAACTTTCACCCAACTCTCAATTGTGCCTCTAGGCTGTAGCATGTGCAGTAGCCATACCCCAGTGAAACAATCTCAGCAGAGGAGCAAAACCAGGTTGAGGGTAACTGATAGGACTCAAACCTATTGGTGGGGGTGGGGGTAGGGAAGAATACCTACCTCAAGCATATGAAGACTTTCCTTGGTGGAATGGGCAGATGAGAATAATTTAGTCTCTTGGATATGAAGTCAACTGATGCTGTGGAAAACTTAGAGCTTGATCATACATAGATGATGCCAAGATCATTCCCCATGTCCTGAGCCATTGCCAGTTGTCCTGACTGTTGTCTTGACTCTGGAAGAGAGTGAAACTGATGACTTTGTGCAACTTCATAACTTAAATTTAATTCACTCAAGAGTCAAGACAATACTCAGTGATGTCACTGATCCTCTTCAGAAACAAAGGCAAACATCAATAAGGATATGATCAGGACCCTACTTACCTTAGGTTTCTATTTGGCTTCTGTTTGTCTAACTTGGCCAGTATTTAATTACAGTAATTATTGTTTCTAGTTGATGTTTTGATGTGGTGACCAGTTTTCAATATTTTGATTTTACTTATCCTTCTGATTGCTTAGTTTCTTTTTTTTTTATCTTTTTCTTTATAGATGTGGGACCTGGGAAAGGGCCTGAAGATTCCTCAACTCCACCAGTCTGGAGTAGCTGTTTTGGTTCTCACTGTGTTGTCTTCTGTGGGATTAGCAGCCCTGTGAGGGGATAATAGCTCTCTCATCTCCCCTGATGAAGGAGATAAAAGATCTGGTTTCCCTTCTCCCTTTTCTTCAGCTCCTCTTTTCCTCAGGCCAGATAGAACCCTTCTGTTTTGCTTAGATTTCAGTATGTTTGAAGAACTCCCTAGAGCCTAGGTCATGAGTATTGGAGCTGTGCTGTGGAGAATTTCCAGCACTCTTCTCCCTAAAAAAAAAAAAAACTGCATGATTGATAAGACTGCCAAACTCTTCCTCTTCTGCTCTCCCTGCCCTCCCACCCCCTCCAACTACCTTTCTTGTTGTGGGTTTGTCTTCTTTTCTCTGGCCTCCTTAGCATCTCTCCACATTGGACTTTGAGTTTTGCTAAAGGGTCAGCTGTTGACTGCTCCATCCTAAGGCAGTAAAAACAATGGCAGCTCTGTGGCCTCTGCCTTAGGATTGGGGAGAAAGGCTTCAAGTGCCAGTGACTGTGGGCTGCTGGCTTAAAGGACAAGGCTGCCCATTGGAAATGACCCAGAGTCCTAAACCACCCACACTTAGAGAAAAAAGAGAACCAACCTATCTGGGTGGGTGCAGGGAGAGAAGGAGGGAGGGTGAGTTGGCTTCCTAGAAGCTTCAGAGGTTCTGTGGGGAGAGGGCAGACAGCTCTCCTGGTCTAGGAAAGGACTCAGAAGATTCAACACATTGGGAGTTCTCTCTTTTCCTGGCACTTCAAGGGGAAAAAAACCTCTTAATTTCAAATTTTCCAATAAAAATTCATAATATCTTTTTCTGTAATTAAATTAAAATCACCTATCTTGTCTATTTTCCTCTTTGAGATCTAGAGATAAGGATAAGGCCTGGGGAGGTACCATCTATCTCTACACCCCTTGTTGGGAAAGCATTAGTTCTGTGAAGAGTTTCACATTATATGAAAAAAAAAGGTACAGCATGACATTAAATCTCATGCTACATCCAGCTCCAAGTATTGAAGGGCAAGGGGAAAGGATTCTGGTTTGCTCCAAGCCTCCAAATTCTATTGAAGACTGACTAGGTTCTCCCCTGGTATTATTGTTGAAAATGTCCAGAGGAGTAGAAAAATGTGAGCACTGAACATGAAACTTTGGGAGAAGAAAAGCTGAAGCTCTAAATGGACAATTATAATGGGGATATTTTCACCTTATATATCTGGGAAATAAGGCTCCTATAGTCCAAGGTCCTTGAATTTTGCATGTATTTTTATTATTTCCCAATTACATGTAAAACAGTTTTTATAGTAATCATTTGTTTTTAAATTTTGAGTTCTGAATTCTCTCCTTTACCTCCCTTCTTAAATGCCCTGAGAAGTCAATTTGATGGTAAGGATACTTGTGAAGTCAAGCAAATTATATTTCTATATTATACTGAAAAAGCCCACAAAAATAAAAGTAAAAATATGTATGCTTCAATCTGTATTCATAGTTCATCAGTTTTCTGCTGATAGCATTTTTCATTATGGATCCTTTGAAATCGTTGATCAGAGTAACTAAGTCTTTAACAGTTAATCATCCTTCCAGTATTGATGTTACTATGTAAAATTTTCTGGTACTACTCATTTCACTTTGCATTTCATTTAAGTCCAGGTTTTTCTGAAACCATCCTATTCATAATTCCTTACAGCATAATAGTATTTTGCCACAATTGTCCTAATTGATGAACATCCCCTCAATTTCCAATTCTTTGCCAAGAGATGCTATATTTTTTAACAAATAGGTCCCTTTCCGTTTCCATCTAATTCACTATTTTGAGACGACTTTTTTCTGATGACCATGAGCTCATGAATGAGCTTAGAAATAGACCAAGGAAGATTGGAGATACTAGCCAGATAGGACATCGGGGTAAAATAATTGTATTTAGCCAAGTACTTACTGTTTACTGATTTGATAGGGCTTCGGAGATGGTTATTAGGTGATATGACTGAGGTACTATCAGGGGACGTCTGTTCCCACAGCATTTTTAGTCTCAACTTTTTATGGTGTTCCTCCTGAAAGTCTGCCTTGAACCATCCCAACTAGAATTCTTGACACTTGTAGATTTTAACTTCATTTGATTGAGATGTCTTCAAAAAAATATGAAGACTGGCCATGTGATGAATGTTAGGACTCACCTTATATGGTCCATAAGCACCCCAGATAGTATCTTGAGAAAAAAGACCCTTTACAAAATTGTCTTCAGTTTATGAGAACTTAGGACTGAAATGCAATCTGTTGTTAGAGTGAATGCCTATGAAGCACTGCTGCATTCATTTTACCAGGTGTGAGTTGAGTGATGTTACTGTATTTTATTATCTTTTATTTACCATTTTCCTGACCATTCAGTATTTGCATTATTTTATACTGACTTTAGTATTAGTCATTTTCCTTTATGTGTGCTATCTACATCCTTAGATAAGTTTTGCAGGAACAGATTGAGTTTTTATATATCTTCTCCCCTGATTTAGTTACAAAGGGACATCATTATTACTTTTATATTAAATCACTCCTTGACCTAAAATCACACTTCTGGCTCTGAAGTTTGCCTTCTCAGTCCAAGGTCAGTATGGTTAAATAATGAAATCCAAAACTATTTGGGGGTTTTTGTCTTTTATTTTTTAATTTTTGAGCAAGTGAAATTGTCTTTCCCTCTGGAATCTAGTGCTTTTGTAGCCTGACCCACTTAAGGCTAGAGCCCTGTGCTCCTGAGACCCCTTCCTTTCTCCCACCTGTATTAGAAATGGCAAACAAAGGAGAATGGGAAATCCCTAATCAGAAGAAAATTTCATATTTTATTTTTAAAATTTTCCCTTATCCACACCCCACATAAACCTGTTTTACATTCCTGAAGTAGAATTGGGTTCACTCCATTGTCTCCTTGGGACTTAATGGAGTTTTTGCCCCTGTCACCTCTTGGGGTGCCTCATCATAATTTTCTGTATTCTTCTCTTGGATTTGGCCCTCAGGCTCATTATGACCATTGTGACCATTGCTGGACTCTGGAGTCTTGGGACTGTTGTGTGAGGTTTTTGAAGGGCTGGAGCAAGAGCAGGAGCATGAACATGAGCAAATTACATTTGGAGGTGGGGGTGAAGGTGGGGCTGGGGAAGCATCAGGGAGGCCTCTTGAGGGTGGGACATTTACACCTAGAGAGGGATGTGGACTCTCTTGCATGGCCTGTGGAGTAGCAGTCTTCTCCTGGGTTTTTGGACTCTGGTCACTTCCACTTGGTCTTGGCTGTTGGGGCTGTGGGAAGACAACAGAGGATCAGATATCTTTTATCAATTATAGTCCTTGAGATCTACCTACTCTCCTTTGAGATTTAGGCCAGTCCCTTTTAGGGGGTTCCACCACCCTGTTTCAGCCTCCCTTCTACTTAAAGCTTCAAACGCTTATTAGTAACTATCTACTGGGCCGTTTCTCCTGAAAGTACTGACATCTCAAACTCAAGCTATCCAATGTCAAAGATTATCTAATGTCCATATTTGAATGAAGATTATAATCATCTACTCACCTTGACTAAGAATATTAAAATTTAAATTGAATCATTAGACATCATTAGTACCATCACTGAGGTTCAGAGAAACTGACTTCCTCAAGGTTAGTAAGCTAGTAGGTGGCAGAACTTGGACTCAGGTCTTTAAAAGTATGATTCTCTATATCCCTCACATCCTTCATTTCCATGATCACTATTTTGGGACTTCATTTAAAGTTTACAGAGCTAGTAAGTGGTAGAATCAGGGCTTGGACTTGGGTTTTATAAGGTTAGAGTGCTTCCACAAGATCTCATTTTCACAATCACTATTTTGAGACCTAAGAATCTCTTGCCACAGCCTCCTTGCCTACTTTTTTTTCCTTAATCATTTACAAAACTGCCATGCCAGACCTCTAATGCAAAGCTTCAATGATATTGCCTTTCTCAAAAATCTTCAGTGACTACCTACATAATAAAATCAAATCGCTTACTGACCTCTACAACCAAATCTTTCCAGTCTTTTTTCGCAAATATCTGTTCCCCGATGCCCAGCTCACTGCTTGTAAGCTCTTTCCCAGAGGATTTGCTCTCTACTGTGAAGTCATGGCATTGCTTATCTAACATGTTTATCTTTACACTTTTTATATTGTGCACATGTCTAAGCTAAGCTGTAAGGCAGGAGGACTCCAGCCTCGTACTGAGATCTCCCTGCTCAGTGGATTTGGAACTGGGAGATAGAGAGGACATTGTCTAAAGGCTCCCCCTGCTGGGCCCAAGGATGTGGAAAAAGAATGGGTTAAGAAGAATCAGTCTTAAATACATGTCCCCTGATTTCTGGGCGTAGTCCGTTGCATGCATTGAGCAGATCAGGATTTTTCTGCACCCAGTTTACTAGTCGGTTAGCAGCAGCAGCAGTTCGGCCAGTCAAGTCTACACGCGCTGGTGGTATCTGCAGAGGCATCTTCCAGGTATCCATGAATGTGCCCCAGGGACTGGCCTGCAAGGAAAAGGACAAAGTTAGCCATTTACCATTAGCTATATTCAGGAGCTTTCCTCTGACACCCCCCACCCACCCACCTTTCCCCATCTCATCACCATCTCAGCATTAGAAAGCCCAGGTTACTAATCCCAGAAGACATGATGAAATGTGCTACCTAGACTTAATGGAGGATGACATTTTTTGGCATGACCAATTTTGTTTGGCTTGATAATATATATTTGTTACAAGAATTTTATTTTTTTACTTTTCCCAAATGGGGTAATGGAGATGGAATGGAGAGAAATACTTATTAATAAAAAAAGTTAAATTACATTTTTAAAGAAAAAAGAAACCTTAATTTCACCCTAGATGGACACATAATATCTTATCCCTTACACAATACACACACACTGGTGGAATCTAGGGGAATTTGGCAATCACTTGTTTTTACCTCCTTTTTGTGTCTAGTGGTTTAAGTTTAAATTCACAGTGATTCAACATATTAGAACTCATCCCATCCTAAATCAATGTCTTCATAAATATCCCCACTTTAGCTCCTTAGTGATTCTCCAGTTTCTTTAACCTTTAAGCTCTACAGGCACTTGGATGGTAACCCTAATTATACTTAAGATTCTTTTCTTGGAATAACTAATTGGGTTGGTTAGCACACATTTCATTGTGTAATTTAGATAAGACTGGTCCTTAGGATAGTAAATTGGGGAAGGTAGAAGGCTACTTAGGAATAATGTACCATACCTTGGAGCGGGGAACTGAAGGTAGCAGATGACCACGATCATTAGCGATGATCTGAGTGTAGCCTTCATGGGTTTCGGGATGCTAGAGAAAAGACCAGGAAGTAGAAGTAGAATCAGAAGAAGAAGAAATGAAATTTGACTAGAAGAGTTCACAAGAATTAAAGATGAGGAAGAACTCAAAGAGACGTGAAGAGGGTTGAAGAAGCACTTGGTTAAGGGAATGAAAAAAATAGAAATTCATGCACTGGGGTAAAAAATGGGAGGGAGAGAAGAGGAAGAAGTACCTTTATGTTGTCTTTGGCTATGGACCAATTCTGAAGATATTTTGAGGCAAAGGCATTTTCATACTGTGGAGAAATAAGTTTCTTGAGGGCATGAATTCTCACTTTTGAATTTGTAATTACATTCCTAGTATTTAGTATAAAGTTTGGCAAACAGGTACTTGGTAAATATTTGTTACTTGATTTGGTCATATTACCCTCTGCCTAGAAGACCCCAGATGCAAAAAAAACGTAGTGTACAGATTTTCTGGGGCAAAAAACCTCACCAGAACCTCAAAATCTAGACCTATACCGGGCATCAAATCTTAAAAATTTTGAGGTAAGATGACCCAGTTCCTTCATTTTACACCTGTGAAATAAACTGAGACATAAAACAAATGGTGTATCCAGGATCATAGTAATAGGACTGAGACTAGAAAGCAGTTTCCCCCTCCCCTCATTAAAACTACAGAAGAAAGCCCCTGTGCCTAAGGTGTAAATCTAACCCTAAGGTCTCAGCCCTGGAGAACACAGACCCTTTCCAACCTGCCTTCAAACACCCACCAAGAGGGAGCAGCTAGGTAGGCTGGGTACCCACAGTCTTGGGAGTCCATCTGTTTGTCTTATCTTTGGGGATTTGATTTGTATTGGATTATGAAGAGAAAGGAAAATAATAAAAGGAAAAAAAGGTTACCTGATTAGCACTGTAGTTAGAAGCCATGATCCTGTGGTTGCTATTGTTTACATATGTTACCTAGCTACCCCAGAAGACACGCCTTCTAGTGCCATCAACCAGTGATAACAGAATCGACCTTGCCTCCCATCTCAACTGTCCAATCCCTTACCAACCCATCCCCCCCTTCCCTTTCCCCAGGGGAGTTAGACTCAGACTATTAAACAAAAGGAAGAACATGAGATAAATACAAACCCCTTTTGGACTTAATTTTATATGAGTTTGGGTTGAACAGTTTTCCTGCTGTCAATCTGCCTTGCTCCTCTTTCTAAGCTAGTTGCTCCTCTTGTCTGAGTTTTCCTTAGTACCATGTTCTTGTTTGGGTATCCCATCTACTTTCTGTAATCTTGTTTCCACTGTTTCTTGCTGTTTTATGTTCATAATCCTCTGTCTTCTTAAATAATGTAACCCTCATACCAGCCTAGTAATCAAGATCCAGGATGAAGTTATCTTTTCTGTCTTAACCGCTGTGGTTCATCAAGTGACTTGACTCTAAAGGTCTTCAGAGAAACCTTCCCAGGATCCTCACAGAATATCAAAAAGTTAATTCAGGCAGTATCTTCTAGCCCACTGCCCAGGTCCTCAGAGGTACTGCCCAGGCTGTGGTAGCCTCCCCTGTGAGCCAGGAAAGCAAGACACCTAGTATAGGACTGAAAACTATATGGTTCTTTGGTTTTATCCCACCCCATAATCTAGTCCAACCTACTCTTATTACAGATGAGGAAACCCAGACCCAGAGAGGTTGAAATCAGAGCACTTTTTTTACTACCTTTGACTACTTTCCCTATCTCTGAAGTATTACTGGGAATTTAGCTGTGTGATTTAGGGCCCCTAAAACTGACTGCTACAACTTATTTCATAGTTTAGGCTTCTGTGACTTCTTTATAAGAATGTTTGCTTCTTTAGAACTGCAAATGTCATCTTCCCTCGGGTGAATTTTGGTTGATATTGTTTCTTGCTAGAAAACATATATACAATTATACTTAACTGTTTTCATAATTGAGACCTTTTTTTTCAAGACTTTGTTCGGATTTTTGTATATTGTAAACTTGTTTTCCTTTCTGAGTTAGCATTCATATATAATCTCAAGAGATAAAAGTGATGCACACTTCTTTTTAAGAAGACTTGAATTCCGGGCGGCTAGGTGGTGCAGTGGATAAAGCACCGGCCTTGGAGTCAGGAGTACCTGGGTTCAAATTCTGTCTCAGACACTTAATAATTAACCTAGCTGTGTGGCCTTGGGCAAGCCACTTAACCCCATTTGCCTTGCAAAAAAAACTTAAAAAAAAAAAGACTTGAATTCTCCCTTGAAAAAAAATCCTTGGTCATCCTTTTGACAATAGCCAGACATTTAGGGGTAGAACTGCCTGGAAGACTCCTGCCATTGTTAGTGGGCTGCTATTCTTGATGAGGGAGCAGCTAGGTGGCAAAGTCAATAGAGCACTGGGCCTGGATCCAGAAAGACCTGAGTTCAAATATGAGCTCAGATAGGTACTAGCTGTGTGATCCTGGCTAAGTCACTTAACCACTCCCTACATAAAACTGAGGAATGAAACCATTCTACTGTCTTCACCAAGAAAACCCCATGGACAGTATGGCCCACATTGTCGTGAAGAGTTAGATACACCTAACCAAACATTCTGGAGAGGTAGCATGGTTTGGTGAATGGAGAGCTCACTTTAAAGTCAGGAAATCCTGTTCCTCATTTACCCTCTAGGGAAACTCCAAGATATAAATTGCAATGTCAGACTGCATTGGTAAATGATGAATCCAGCCCCTAACTCTACTGTTTTATATACCACTGTCACTTGAATTGACTCATGCTTTTTTTTTTTACTTTCACTCAACTAAGGATTTCTTCTTTCTCAGATAGGATTAATATAGAAAATAGTACTAATTTATATAAATGTTTGTTCTTTCATCCATTTCCAAGCTTTTAGCCTCAAGATTTTGTTCAGCATGATTGTACATGATTAACCTATATCAGATTCCTCACTGCCGTGGGGAAGGGGGAGGGAAGGGAGGGAAGTAGAAAAATGTGGAACTCAAAAGCTTACAGAAAGATGAATGTTGAAAGCTATCTTTGCATGTAATTGGAAAAAATAAAAGAACATTAAAAAAAGATTTTGTTCAGGTCCCTTTGAAGCTACTTTAATTTAATGCAATATATCATTTGTATTTTTTCTTTTAATTTGGCATTCATTTTTACATGTATTCTAACAAGAATTAATTGTCTGTACATAGCCAACTTGAAAATTATTCCCATGTTGGTAAATAGTCATTTCCTATCTGTTAAAACAGATATAGTCAGTTTAATTTTTTATATGATATTACTCAATGCTCATCTTTTCACTATCTCCAAATTCTCCTCTTGAAAATATTCATGATATATAGGTGATTTCTTTTAAGTCTATGAGCCTCTTTTATTTCTTAATCCTGAGTCATATGAGTCAGTATATTTTTCACTATTGTACCCTGTGCCTACCTCTATCATGACGTCACCAAGAATTAAAAGAACAGTATATGCTGGATTAATTTGGAAGTTTTACTGAGTTCTTTGTAGCATTTCCTATCTCATCCTCTGCAAGAAATGTAGAAGCTTTTTCTACAAATATTTTCTTGATGGTCTTTTTCAAATGCTTCTCATAAAAGCACTGCAATAAGAGATGACATCCTATGAAATGATGCCTTTTGTTTTCTTTGGAGAAATGGTAAAAACAACTCTGCTGACTCCTTTATTTGATGTTTGAAGGATAACTTATGAGCTATCTTTCCCTTTAGCTATAATTTTCTTTTGTCTTCTGGTTTCATTTAAAGGAAGAATGTCAATATTGATATGGTTTATTAATATAATCATTCACTGGTCATTGAAGAATTCCAACAGTCACAGTGTTTATAGGCCATCTAAAAATAATGGTTCTCTGCCCCAATTTATTCCCCACCATAACTATGGAAGAAAAAAGCATAACATTGGTCCTTCCTGTTCTCATTGATAACCTAGTTTCTGATTACCATTCCTGGGGGGGAGGGGGGAGAGAGACGGAGAGAAAGAGACAGACAGAGGGACAGAGAGATAGAGACAGAAGAGAGATGGGCAGAGAGAGACAGAGACAGGAAGAAGGATAAAGAGAGAGAGAGAGAGAGAGAGAGAGAGAGAGAGAGAGAGAGAGAGGAAAAGAGAGTACTCCCATCTGTTAAAGGAATCACCTTTTCCCACCTTTCATTGCTTTCCATTTGGTGAAGTCTTTGACCTCCAGAATTGACACAGATTAGACCCTGCACACATCCTGGGGAGGTTGTAGAAGGAATTTTGGGGGGATGTGATGGGCAAGCACTTAAAAACCTCCCAGGCATTTTACTGTGTATGGCTAATAAGCCTTGGTGGTCACCAAAGTGTCCTGTGTAATAACATCAATAGAGATGGTTGACACCAAGCTAGGAAATCTTTCCAGACAAGCAGGGTTGGGGGTGGCCCATCGATATTTCTATGCTTTACTAATCCTGAGCCATGTGATGTGCTAGTTCAATGCAGTGATGGAGCCTTAGCTCTTTGAAGCTGGATTGTACATAAAATCTTTTGTGTCCAAAGGACTGCTGTGTAATGAAGACTGGAATAGGCCACCACCTACTGGAAAGAATTAAAAATTACATTTTCTTGCAAGTTCACCGATAAGCTTTTTCATCCTTTTTGCAGACTTAAAAAAGGCAGGCCACAGCCCAGTGTTGAACTGCTGTTGAAGCACCTTGTGTATCACCTGGGATTCCCACCAACTGTGTTTGGATCAATTAATTCATCAAATAATTAATATGGATCAAATTAATTTTTATACTGTGTACCCGATAATGGTTGGAGAAGTGACTTAAAAGTCAGGAAGACCTGCTACATGGGGGGGGGGGGGGGGCAGGAGAATAAACCTGGAAAAGTGGCTTAAATTTCCTAGAGCCCCAATCGGAGCTCCCTGCACAAATAACTGGTCCAGTTCAGGTAAAAACAAAAAAAATATTGCCGGACCCTGTGCTAGATCTAAGGATACAAAACAAAACAAAACAAAAACAAAATCATTTCTTGCCTTCAAAGAACTTAACATTTTATTGCATTTAATAGAATCATATATGTATATATATAAAACCTCGTGATGAAACATGCTATCCAATTCCAGATAAAGAGGTAATGGTCGTGATTTAAATTGAGGAGCTTTGGGGGAAGGGAATAGAAAATGTAGGAATTTGTTTTGCCTAGTTATACATGTTTTGGAACTGAAAGTAAAATTCAAAGACTTGTTAAGAGATAAATGAGAGGAGAGAAAGTGGAAGCAATGGGAAGAGATTTAAAATGGAAGATAGCTTAAGGAGATGGTAGGATCAAGTCAGGCTGTTCGTTTGTAAGGATGGAAGAGACCTGGGTGTTTTTGTAGGCAACTAGGAAGGAACCATTAGGTAAGTAGACTAAAGATTAGACAGCAAAAGGCCACCCCTTCATAAAGGACTGGAATAAAAGAGAGAATGTCATGGGCTTTTGAGCTCTTGGGAACTCACAGTGAATATCCTCTTTGTAAATAATATTGCCTGGGGAACTAGGGTGGATAGATGGCAGAGTACATACAGCACTGCACTTGGAATCAGGAAGATTCATCTTCATGAGTGACACTAGCTGTGTGACCCTGGGCAAGTTACTTAGCCCTGTTTGCCTGAGTTTCCTCATCTGTAAAATGAGCTGAAGAAGGAATGGAAAATTATGTCAACATCTTTGCTAAAAAACTCCACATGGTGTCACAAAAAATCAGACACAACTGAAAATGGTGACTTGCGGAATAGACAAGCAGAGGAGTTTGTTATTTTATTCCCTACCCCATATTTGTATAGGTAAGACTTCCCCAGGCTTCACTCTTCTGTTGGACTGTGACTTTTCCTCCAGCTCCTCTCTTGGCTCCTCTCTCCTATGGGGCAATTTCCTTTCTAACTTTTCCTGTCTGATAATCCAAACCAGTGTATCTACAACTTTTATTGCTTCATTTTAATGCTCAGAAGAACTCTAGTGAATGTATTTTCTCCGTTCTGGGAAATTGTTAAAATAAAGCCAAAACTTTTCTCTCTTCTGAAATAAGCCTCAAAGCCAGCAGAATTGGAAACTCAGTTGATTAGCTCTCCTCTCTCCAAGGTTTTTTTTTAATCTAACATAATATATTTAAACATTGATACACATAATTTTTCAGTTCTTTTTTAAAAAGAACAATTCAGCAAAATGAAATTACAGTTTGTTGTGGGACAACAAGTTTCATATGTACACAGATAGGCCTGTTAATTTTTTTCTTTAAAAAAAACAAACAAAATTCCAAAACATCAATTTCCTGGGACATAGAAAAAAAAAAGGAAAGAAGGGGTGGGAAGAAGAAAACCCTTTTATCTTTGGTCTTTTAAGCATCTTTTAAAAACCAATACAGGGGTGGTTAGGTGGTATAGTGGATAAAGCACTGGCCTTGGAGTCAGGAGTACCTGGGTTCAAATCTAGTCTCAGACACTTAATAATTACCTAGCTGTGTGGCCTTGGGCAAGCCACTTAACCCCATTTGCTTTGGGGAAAAAAAGAAAAAAAAACAATACATATTTTAGAGCCAAGTAGAGATGCACAAAAAGTTATTGAAATGCTTAGAATAAAAAAAAGAAATGCTTAGAATAAGATTTCATTTTTGTTGTCATTTTTATTCATCTTTTTAAAACAAGGTTTCCTCCATCCCTGAGAACATAAGGAACAATAATATCCAAAGTAGGACATAAAACTTCCTCAAAGGCTGTTCATTCATTTGAGATCATGGAAATGTGGCTGATTTGAATTCCTCTCCCTTCCCAAGAATAATGTCATTGTAGAGAAACATAAATAAATAAAAAATCCAAACAGATTTTCCTTTTTGGAATGCTTTCAAGAAAAATAAAACAGGTTCTTAGAGACATAGGTTCTGATTTTTTCCTTCCCTATGGGAAATGCTAATTGAGGCCAGTTTTATTCATCTTTAATGACATTTCCATTAATAAAATTATATCTCTTTTTGATATTTGAACCATTTGATGATATCAAAGACTGGTGACAAGAACTTCTTTTCTGAATCTTCAACATATGTGAATGGAACACCTGTGGGCTTCATCTCCCCTGGTGTTGCTTTCCAAGATGGTAGCTGTGGACAGTGATACTGAAGCAGAGCATTCTCAAGGCTTTTAGGTTCAGGGTCCCCCAGGGGAGGTAGGGAGGAAAGAGTGGTCAAACCAGCAGTGGTGATTGATCTGCTTAATGCATGCTGCTTCCTGTCTCTTGCAGAAGGTGCTTTGATGACATGATACCTTGGTTTGGGACTTCCTGTGGGATTTTTTACCTTTCATTGTAAATGCTAAATTTAGTACAGTGATTGACCCATAGCAAGCATTTAATAAATTCTTGTCCACTCACTGATTCTCAATCCATTGTGGCAGCTTCCTCATTTTCTGCACCTTCAGTTCTTTCCATCATCCTGCTTCTCATTCTCACAAATCACTGCTCCAAAGTTTTGTAGCAAATGAAATATTGTTCTGGTTCATATTGATTTTTCTTTGTTTTCATTTTTGTCTCATGTTACTTTTTCCCTGAACTTCTCTTCAATAAACCTTTTCTCTTGACCCTAAAGAATCATTAGTAATTGATTTGAAGCAGACAAAAAGAGAGAGGTATTTCTCTCAGGAGATGGAAAGTCTAGAGAGAAATATTTCTTTTTAGTATCCCTGGAAAGAGGAAGTTTATGAGTGTAATAGGGCCAAGCATGCCCTCAGGGCACTTATCCCTGGCTTCTTTTTGAAAGGCATTATATGACTGTACCTGGCGGATGATCCCAGGTTGGGAAGATAGCCTCATTGAGGGTTAGGCGCCAAGCCAGGATGACTCAGTAAGCTTAAAAGAAGAAACAACTTTTACTCTCATTCCAGGGTCACAAAATTTTCAGATGAAAGCATCTTAGTATCATCTAAATCCAACCTATTTATTTTATAGGTAAGGAAAGCAAGGTCCATAAGAAATGGTTGGTTAAGTCTTAGAGGACAGGTCTAGAATTTCTATTCAGGTACACTATTTGTACTCAGGAATCATTATATCCAGTGTTCTTTCCATTTTATTCTTTGCTTGGTCTTTGCTTCTCTTCTAGGAGCCCTACCAACTTAAGTCCATTGGGGGGGGGGGGTCATTCATTAAATGATCTTCTATCTCTATTCTGTCTTTTTGTATATCATTAGCATTCACCAACCCATCGCCTTACTTCCTGATCTGCAAACTCAGTTGCCTGAAAACTAATTATTAATAATTCCATTGTACTCTATGTTGGGCTCCATTGTTTTCCCTCTGAGTCAGGGGCTCCCCCTAGTGAAAAACAAGGAGAAAAAAATCTTTTTCTGGTCTCCAAATGAAATCTCTCAGGCTTGATCTTGAAAATTTTTACTTCAATTAAATTCAATAATGTGGTTCAGAGAAATGTTGGGGAGGAGGTGGTGAAAGATAATGAGCATTTAAATAGCAAGAAGTCAAGAACACAGTTAAGTTTGGGGGAGGAGGTGAAGAGAGTTTTTAGGGACAAGTAATTTTGTTCAACTCTTTTTGGGGCAGAAATTTCAGCTACAAATTGATGATAAGAAATTATGCTAAAAAAGGAAGGGAAAGCTGTAATAAGTTATCAGTGGCAAAATTTGAGCCCAGCTCCTGTAACTAGAGAGTCAGTGTTTTTTGCCATGGTCCAAAGGAAAACTTTAGTATTTCTTATCTCCTTATTCTTGTTGTTCAATCATACCCATTCTTTGTGATCTTATTTGGGATTTTCTTGGTAAAAATACTTCATCTCATTTTATAGATAAAGAAACTGAGGCAAATAGGATTAAATTACTTGCCCCGGTTACATAGCTGTCTAAGGCCAGAGTCAACTCAAAAAGATGAGTCTTCCTGACTTCTAATCTGGCATTATCTCCCCTGTGCCACTCAGCAGCCCTCCTATTTTATAGTGATTTTGTGTTTTATCCTATCTTATAACTTCTGGGATAAAATATAAAATCCTCAGTCTGTTCTTTAAAGCTCTGTAATACAGCTCTATACTTAGTCTTCTTTCCTGGGCTTTTCTCACACTTCTCCCCTTTGAAAGAAGATAATATAGAGGAACCTTTGAAACAAAACACCAGATTATTTTTATTTCATTGTGTAATAGGAATGGTCTGATGAATAAAAACCCAGGCTTGGAAGCATAAGCAATATTCCCACCTGGTTAGAGAACTCAGACCAGAAGTTCTCCACCTGTTTTGTGTCTTGGATCCCTTTGGCTGGTAAAGCTGATGTACTCCTCAGAATAATGTCTTTTGACTAATTTCATAATTGTTCTTTTAACAATTTTCTTAAGCAGACCTGTATGGCTTGCCTTGTTATGAAATCTTTATGTATGGTAGCAGTTTCAGGGATCATTCCCTTTCCTGAAGGACAAAGGGCCAGCTTCTCTCAGAGCTCCAGACAAAGCTATACTTGAGTTAATGCCTGGGGATTCCATTAAGGGAGAAGAGGATCCTCAGGGTTGGGAGATTTTTTAGCCATATATACTCCACCAGTTTGATTTTTTTCAAGGAGTTGGATTAAATGACTTGCCCAAGGTCACACATCTAGGTAATTATTAAGTGTCTGAAACTGGATTTGAACTCAAATCCTCCTGACTCTCAGGCCTGTGTTCTAACCACTGCACCTCCTAGCTGCCCTTTGCCATATATATACTCCTTACATATGTATCTCACTAAGATGGTCCTTTAAGGTTGAAACACCTGAGATGTGCAAGGGAAAAATGTGCCCTGGCTTTGGGAAAAAATATTTATAACAGCTGTTCTTGCTCTTTCTTCTTAGTTTGATTCTGTTCTGCCTATGCTAATTTTGGTCTGACAATTAACACCAAAAAAACACAGGTGCCCCACCAGCTAGTACCACAACAGCCATATGTGGAACTATTGGTTACAGGAAATGGAGAAATTTCAAATGCTGTGGGTAAGTTCACTTACCTTGGCAGTAGACTTTTTAAGGATGTACACATTGATAATGAGGTTGAAACATGCATTACCAGAATTAACTCAGTGTTTGGGAGGCTTTGAAGGAAAGTGTGGGAGAAAAGAGGTATTAGATTGCCTACCAAACTGAAGGTCTACAGAGCTGTTGTGCTGATCTCACTTATTGTATGGCTGTGAAATCTGGACAGTTTACCAGCATCATTCCATCAATCTCTTCCTTTAGAATTTTCTTAAGAAGATAATGAAGAGGGGCAGCTAGGTGGCATAGTGGATAAACCACTGGCCTTGGAGTCAGGAGTAACTGGGTTCAAATCCGGTCTTGGACACTCAATCTGCTGTTTGATAAACCCAAAGAGTCCAGCCATTGGGATAAAAACTCTCTCTTCAATAAAAACTGCTGGGAAAATTGGAAGTTAGTATGGAAGAAACTTAGATTAGACCAACACCTCACACCCTATATACCAATATAAGATCCAAATGGATATAGGATATAGACATAAAAAATATTATAAGAAAACTAGATCAAGGAGTAGTTTACCTGTCAGATCTATGGAAAGGGAAGCAGTTTATGACTAAGGAAGAGATGGAGAACATCACTAAAAATAAACTAGATGATTTTGATTACATTACATCAAAAAGCTTTTGCACAGATAAAACCAATGTAACCAAGATCAAAAGAAATGTAGTAAACTGTACAACTAATGTTTCTGACAAAGGACTCATTTCTAAAATATACAAAGAACTGAGTCAAATTAAAAAACAAAAGCCATTCCCCAACTGACAAATGGTCAAAGGATATGCAAAGGCAATTTACAGATGAGGAGATCAAAGCAATCCATAGTCATATGAAAAATTACTCTAAATCTTATCAGAGAAATGCAGATTAAAGCTTCTCTGAGGTACCACCTCACACCTCTCAGACTGGTCAATATGACCAGAAAGGATAATGATCATTGTTGGAAGGGATGTGGGAAATCTGGGACACTATTACACTGTTGGTGGAGCTGTAAACTCACCCTGGAGAGAAATTTAGAACTATGACCAAAGGGCAACAAAAATGTGCATACCCTTTGACCCAGCAATACCACTACTGGGTCTATACCCTGAAGAGATGATGAAAAAGGGTAAAAACATCACTTGTACAAAAATATTCAGAGCAGCCCTGTTTGTGGTGGCAAAGAACTGAAAATCAAGTAAATGTCCTTCATTTGGGGAATGGCTTAGCAAACTGTGGTATATGTATGTCATGGAACACAATTATTCTATTAGAAACCAGGAGGGATGGGAATTCAGGGAAGCCTGGAGGGATTTGCATGAACTGATGCTGAGTGAAATGAGTAGAACCAGAAAAACATTGTATACCCTAACAGCAACATGGGGGTGATGATCATCCTTGATGGATTTGTTCATTCCATCAGTACAACAATCAGACAATTTGGGGCTGTCTGCTATGAAGAATACCATCTGTATCTGGAGAAAGAACTGTGGAGTTTGAACAAAGATCAAGGACTATTACTTTTAACTTAGAAAAATAATTGATATCTTATGGTCTGATCTTGCTATCTCTTATACTTTATGTTTCTTCCTCAAGGATATGATTTCTCTCTCATCACATTCAATTTGGATCAGTCTATACCATGGAAACAATGTAGGGGGAGGGAAGTAAGATTAGGGGGGAAATTGTAAAACTCAAAATAAATAAAATCTTTATAATTAAAAAAAAGTTCTGTTCTGCAACTTCCAACCTTAAGAGAATTGCCTAGAGGCACAAAAAGGTTAGATGACTTGCCCGATGTCACATAAATCAGTGAGTGTGAATTAAATCCAGGTGTTCCTCATTCTGAGATTAGCTCTTTACCCACTACACCAGAGCAAAAAAAATCAACACATTAAAGTAAGAGTTCCTACATTTCTATGCCACAGACCTAGTTGATTGAGTCTATTGTTTTCTCAGAAAAATGTTTCTAAAGGCACAAAATACAAAGGATTACCAAGGAAATACATTATATTAAAATAATTATAAAAATATATGAAAAACAAGGTCTTGGGCCCTGGTTAAATAAACCTTGAAAATATTCTACATTATCACAAAATGAGTCATAAATGGCTGACAGCGTTCTGGGCTAACATCTTAAAGATGTCTTTCTTTAGTCCAATTCCTCTCATCTTTTTGAGCAATTTTTATTACAAAGCCCCACTCCTCTGGCCCCTCCTTGTTTGTAAGATAGAGACAACCTGATTTTATACCCTATTAAAGCCTTTCATTTCTGTTCTAATTCTGTTGCTGATTCAACCCACTTCTTGAGGTTGATAAATCAGTTTACTTTTCCCACTAAGGAAGACTTTGATCCCTTACATAGTTTTTATAATCATAATATATCCAGCACTCTGCTTCACAAATATTCATCCCACTACTATCAAAGGAGTTACTATTAGAGTGTTAACTGTAAACCTCACTCAACTGGAGCAGTCACAGACAAAGAGTAATGTAGAATGGAATGGACATATTCCCTAGAATTTATCCCAGAGGGTGAGGGTTCATTGGGAGAAGTCCAGAGTTTTATTTCCCAAGAAATTTGCCTCTAGTGCTGGTTATTGCATCATAGGGAGAGGATGTGGGAAGGGCTTTGGGAAGAAGAAAAAAGAAAAGCTGGTACTTGATGTTTGAGAATTCAGTAACAGGAATCCTGCTATATTCTTGAGTAAGGAGTAAGGAAAGACAGCTTCTGAGAGTGGAAAGGTACATGTGTGTTATGTTACCAGGAGAAACAGTTCTTAAAATGCCAAGTTTGCATTTGTTTGCAAAATGCCAATGTATGCAATAAGGTTTTTATTCATATTATTCTGAACCAGAAAGAAAACCTTTATTTCAGAGCTAGGCTAAAGACCTAGTTCAGATCTTACCTTCTTCAGGCCTTCTCTCTCCCTCCCTCCTTCCTTCCTGAAGTTCTCTTTCCTCCAGATATCTAATTTGCCTTAAAAAAAACATCAAGGCAGGGGCAGCTAGGTGGTGCAGCTAGGTGGCACAGTGGATAGAGCACTGGCCCTGGAGTCAGGAGTCCCAGAGTTCAAATCCGGCCTCGGACACTTACTAATTACCTAGCTATCACTTAATCCCATTTGCCTTGCAAAAATCTAAAAAAATAAAAAATCAAGGCACCATGAAAAAGAGACAGGAGAGAGCATGTACCAAGTAAAGAGAGACAGGAGAGAGCATGTACCAAGTAAACAGAATTCCCATCACCATGTTGACCATCATTTCCCCTTGGACCCTAATAGAGACCACCCAAGAACTTTGGAAATGGCAAACCAGTCACGAGGCCTGCTTGCAATCCATTCTCCCTATAGTCCTTATAAAGGAGAGATATCACTGAGGAGAGAGGCCCTGCCTTGCTTATCACCACCAGCACCAATTGCTGGCTAACTGCCACAACAGGCAGATAGGCACAGGAGCTGTGGGGGTGGCCGATCACTAATCTTGCTTCCAGCCTAGCCATCATCTGAGGAAGCAACTTCTGAGGAGAAGGGGCCAGCCATCATCTTCACCAATTGTCAAACAACTGCCACCCAAAGGGCAGGCAACCCAGCCTCAACAAAGGGTCCAAGGAAAATACAGGATGCCTCCTGGCCTGGACCAGGCAAGTCAAAACATTGGCTATTATCTCCCCAATAGGTATAGCCCAGGACTCTGAGTCTAAGAATCTTGGAAGTAGTCCAGTGCCAAGAAATCATCATGGGAGCAACACCTAAGGAGAAGGCTAGAAACTACTTGAGCAACTAAAAGACCCAGAGAGACATCTTGATATCAAAGTCTTTGGTTCTATCAAATGGTTCAACATCAGAAACTGATAAGAAATGAACAGTAGAAATGACATTTGAGAAGCATTTTCATCAGCTTTGCCACTGGCCCCTAAAGACCATAGAATTTTTCCATCCAACTCTCAGCTGAAACTTTCCCTGTATGTTTCCTCCATCATCAGAATATGAGCTCCTTGGAAGCAAGCAAGCAATGTCTTGCTTTCCTATTTGTATCTCCAGCACTTAACCCCGTGATTTGAACAGAGTAAGCATAAATGTTTCATTCAGTCCATCATTTTAGCTCCTGATACAGATTCTCCCATTCTGTTCCCATTGCCAAGGGGATGTCCTAAGTCTTTAGGCTTTGCAAAGTTTGCAAGGTCTTCTGGTCATTGTGGCAGAAAGGAGTGAGGGAGGAAAGGAGTTTTCTCTTCCTCCCCTACCAGGGCCCTCTCTCAGGAGGTTGATCAAAGCTTTTCTACATTGAAGATGATCTGCTGCTGCAACACTAAATTCTGAAACAACTTGTTATTTTTAATCTAAGCCACACAGAACATGTTCAATTCTTCCCTCAATCCTAAAACACTTCCTACGTGGTCATTTGATTTCATCCAATATCTGGAAGCATCCTTTAGCTTCCCAACTTGATTCATAGGTTGTTGATTCAATGGAGATGTCTAGGCCTTGTTCACACCTAGTTTATACCTCTGATTAATTGATTTCTATGTGGATTGGTGTGGGGACCCCTTCTTAATACAGTACTTACCCAAAGAGCCTCCCTTATGAGCATGATCAAAGTCCTTTTTCTTTGTCCAAGTTCCTATCTCTCTCTCTGCCCTCCCCTTTCATTTTAAAAACTTTGATTTGAAGACATATGCCTAGTCTAGGAAGGAGCAGAATTTTACATAATTCTCTTTACTTGCTTTTGGAAAGAACAGAAACATTTGTATTAGGTATGAGTTGAATGTTTACACACAAATGAATGTTTTAACAGCTTTTGGTAGAAGTTAACAGTGTCTTTATTTATTCTTATGAAATTATCCAGTGTCTTACTTGAGTCTTTTTTTCCCTCCACCTTCTGCTGCTATGTTATACTGAGGTAGCTGCTTTTTAATTTTAGTGAACAAGGAAACGGCCTGCTTTCTGACCAAAACCTTCTCAGTGTAGAATTGGTAAAGTGAATAGTTATTCTGCAAAGATACTGCATTGCAACCCCAGGAGATAGCACCTCCCACAGAGATGTTGCTATGGAAATTGGGTGGGTGGGTGGGAAATGTGAATATGCCGGCACATGGGCATTATACTGAGTTCCCCAAAGTTTAAAGTTCTTTTTGACCTTGAAGGAACTTCTTTCCATGGAGAAGCCATGTGGAGGCCCAGAAAATGGGAAAGCTATAGCTACACACAAGTCCTTCCTTGGGTGCTTCTGTATGTCCACTAGGGAGCTTGGGTACACTAGCCTCCTGTAGCTGAAAGCAGGAAAGAAAGCAAAACTCAAAGTGGAAGCAAAGTCCATATCACAACTTATTGTTCCTTGAACTTGCTTCCTTAAATATAGCTGAGGAAGCTAACTATCAGACCATTTTTCTTTTTCCTTTACCCTGTGGATCTGAAAGGGATAGGGGAAGAGAGAATGGACCTAACTATTCCCCACCCCCCATATTGTAAATTCTTTTATACTTTGTTTTAATGCTTGAGTTTTATGCTGTTAAAGTGCATCACTATTTTAAGATATGATTTGTGTCCAAATATAAGTACATTGTTTGGGATTGAGAGAGACGAGGCTTTTCCCAAGGGAGAAATGATTTTTCCCAGTTCCCAGTTCAGGATAGAGTAAGGCAGAGCTGATTAAAGTTTATGAACCAAGAGAAACTTAACCAGGAACAAATCTGTGAGCAGGAAGTTGTGGTTGTGTCCAAGTGACCCCTCTAGCATATTCAGTCTTATCTAGCATTAGATGACCTCAAAAATTCCCAAATGACTATCCCACTACAATAGAAACTAACTTCTTTCAAAATAATTTCTTTTTATTTGTTCACGTAGTCTTCTAGATATAGTACCATCCTAGGATGAAAGAGCTCCTTGCAAAAAGAAAAACATTCAGGGTAGCTAGAGCTGACCCCTCACCTTCAAGCTCATCCTGGCCTTCCCAGGGACCAATATAGTATTTAGGGGTCTGTCTATTCTGGTTAAGGTTTTCCCAAAAGGAGCATGAAGTTATCATTGGTAGGGAAGTGATTTCATTTTTATTCCAAACCTCCTAATCTACATAACTCCCAGTTCTAAAGTAGGGCTAGGTTCCTGTATGCTCTTTGGCTTCAGATCCTGACTGTTCCAGAAAATCCTTCTCGGTATCTCAGAGACTTGACCTAGGACTTTCATTGTGGGTAGTTCCTCCTCCAGGAAATCTTGTACTACCGCTTCTGGGGAAGTTAGCCTTTGAACGGTAGCCCCTCTTTCCCCAGTCCTTCTCTTTTTAAAGGCCTAATCCAAGGGTGAACCCCAGGCTCTCTCTAACTAGCCCTGAATCATAGCTTCCTAGATTTAGGACTGGAAGGGACTTTAAAGAGGACATCCTAGCTGAAGGTCTTCATTTTCCAGAATAGGAAATAGACCCAGAGAGGTTAAGTGACTTACTGGCAGTCACATAGTTAAAAAAGAAAAAGGTAGTTACACCTAACTCATCCTTATTAAAGGGTCAAGGAATACCGAAGATAACATACACATCCCTTCCAGGGAGCATAGGCCAGCACAAGGAACATTTGTATCTTGTATAGAGAGGGAGAGGTCTTCAGGGGCAGCAGAAAGACTTCATACTTTAAACTCGTTAATAAGCAGTTAACCTTTCCCAAGCTCCTCCAAAGCATACTTTCTGACATTAATTATCTGTACAACAGTATTCAAGGAGAAGATCTAAATAATACTTGCTGCCTAAAATGGATTTGGATCACTTACAATGATTGCATCAAGTGCCTTAATTGTATAGTGTCATTGCTTATGGCTGAGACTGGTCTGGTCCTTTAAACAAAGCAAGGTGCTGAGTCATTTACACAGACAATGGATAATTGCCCACAGCTGGGGGCAGTGCCAGTAAAAAAAAAACAAAACAACTGGACTCTAACTCTGCTAATTGTAGCTGTAATTATATAACTTCAGGTGTCATCTATACATCTATGCCTACACTAAGCTATTTTGGTTGCACCTCTCCTCCCTACAAGAAGCATATAGAGGGGCCTATGGATGTCTCTTAAGACAGGGCTAAGGGGGGGGCGGCTAGGTGGTGTAGTGGATAGAGCACCGGCCTTGGAGTCAGGAGGACCTGGGTTCAGATTCGGTCTCAGACAATAATTACCTAGCTGTGTGGCCTTGGGCAAGCCACTTAACCCCATTTGCCTTGCAAAAACCTTAAAAAAAAAAAAAGACAGGGCTAAGGGTTTGAGGGGCATCATCAGTCAATAAACCAATAAATATTTATTAGGCCCTACTATGTGCCAGACTATTGAGAAAGATTTCTGGAACCTCTAGTCCAACAAAATCAGAGAATTTACTCTGAGCTGAAGATTAACTTGAGCAGTTCATAGATTTTGTCAAGTCTTCCCTATTCTACAGGACCTGGAAAAAATATCCACAGACCAGCAGCACCTTGTAGTTGTATCCCTGACCCACTCCCCCACTCCTGTCCTGTCATCCCTGATCCTGCACATTCCCCTTACTAGTCATGTTATCACTTCCCTAATAATGCTGTTAAAGTACCTCACCATTATTAAACATGATCTGTGTCCAAATATAAGTACATCATTTGGGATTGAAAAGGATGAAGTTTGGGGCAGTTATGTGGTACAGTGGTTAGAGCACCAGCCCTAGAGTAAGAAGAACCTGAGTTCAAATGTGGCCTCAGACTAATTACCTAGCTGTGTGGGAAAATCACTTAACCCCTTTGCCTTGCCAAAAACCACACAAGAAAAAGATGAAATTTATCCCAAGGGAGAAGTGATTTTTCCCAATTCCAGATGGGTTGAGGGAGAGTCAATCAGAAAGACAGTTTATAAACCCAGAGAAAGGTAACCCTGTGAGCAAGAAATTGTGGTTGTATCCATAAATACATGCACACATACAGACTATTAAGAAAAATGAATAAAGACTAGATTGACATTGAATCACAGACTCTCAAGAATTGAATGGAACATCAGGTCTTAGCCAGTCCAATCTGTACCTAAAAATTTCTCCAGATCATTCCATTTGAAGAAGATAATTTCAAATAGAAGGGACCTCACTACCACCTGAGGCAGCTCATCAAACTTTTGTAAAGGTCTGATTGTTAGAAAATATTTCCTTACAGAGAGAGAAAATCTACTATGCTTTTTTCCCAACCTATTGTTTCTAGTTCTACCTTCAGGGACCAAATAGAACAATGATCCTCTTCCAAATGGCATTCCTTCAGATTCTTGAAAAAAGCTAATACATTTCCCCTAAGTCTTTTTTTCTCCAGGGTAAACATACCCAATTACTTCCACTAGTTTTCATATGACAGTTTGAAATCATTTTGATTCCTCTTTTCTGGGAGGTAAGAATCCAGTTTATCAACATTCTCCTTAAAATGTTAAGCCCAGGATTGAGCATATTCTAATAGAGGTGTATTTTACAGACAGAGCTGCCATATGAGAGGCTTTGGAGTTATAGTGGTAAGATTCATTGGTAGACCTGAGTTTTTCATCCCTGCACCAATAGTTTTGAACTGAATGTCTGAATAGATCTCTTCTTTTTATGGGTTGATTTAGATACTTTTTTGAGTTTCTTTGATTTTTATAATACACCCTAATTTTGTGTTAGCTTTTTTTTTTTGTTTCCATGTCATACTAATGACTCAGATTGAGCTTGAAATCTAAAAAATCCCCAAGGCATTTTCACGTGAACTATTTATTGACACATTTTCCCTGTCTTATTCTCCTTTGTTTGATTGTTTGAACCAAAATATAGGACTTTATTTATCCCTACTAAATTTTATCTTAGATTGAACCTCATTCTAACTTAAAATCTTTTTTGGCTCTTGACTCTGATTAGATATCCCTTCTAACTTCAGGTTATTTAGAAATTTGATAGGCATCCCATTAACGCCTTACTTCCATTCATTGATTTTTTTTAAAAAGCACCAAGGGCTGTATCTTAGAGAAATCCGTTAGAATCCATCCTCCAATTTGAGGGAGAAAAGAGTTCTCACCTTTGCACATACCCCACTTCTGCCAAGTCTGATTTGTAGGGCATTCGACTGAGCATAAAGGCTGGAAATATGGAGACAACTCAAACTAGAATGTAAATAATTTACGAGACTACTTTTTTATTCCTTTTAGAAGGGATAGCTTTTTGGGCAGGGAAGTGCCAAGAAATGTATTGGGAAATGAAGGTGATGTAAAAACAAAAGATGCAAATAAAAAATTCATAAAAAGATTGATTGGGTGCAGTAAAATTATGCAAGGTCAGACTGTACTTTAGATACAAATATGTTCCAGAATGTATTCACAAAAGCGTTCCCTAAGGGAATGCTTCCTCTCTCTCTCTTCAATGGTATGTCCTAGATATACATGCAGCTAGCTAACTCTTGCTCAGGGAACAGTAATCAATCAATACTATCATTACCCTAGTGGAAAGAGTATGTCAGCCAACTCCTCCATAGCTCCAACTCAATATTCCTGTAACTTTCCAAACCAAAATACCCTTCCCTGACCACCATTGCTTTATGTATTGTCTCCTTTTCTTAGAATGTAAGGGATTTAAGAGCCAAGATTGTGTTGCTTTTGTCATCCTCAGAGGATGTGACACTTAAATGATTAACTCATTTGCAAGTGAACATAGCCATCCCATCTGAGTAATTCTGAACCCTTGATTGCCATTGTTCCTACCTCTTTCCTCCATCCTTCACAGAATACAAATTCCCACTTCAAAGATAACATAGCCTTTCCAAAGTGTTTTCTAAAATGCCTGCCCCATAAGTAGCAAATAGATTTCTTCTGAAAACTTTCCACTCTTGCTCCCTCTATCTTCCTGACTCGCTGAATCCTGTCTTCTTTCTGAAAACAAAGCTTTCCTGGCTATCCTTTCCAGAACTGATTGCACTTTCACTCATTCTACATCATCCTCCCACCATCTTAATTCGGTGTGTGGCAAATAAAAAGGTTCAAGAGACAAAATTTCTGAGTGGTTTAATCATTTTATTAAAAAAAAAGTCAGCACATTTATTAATAAAGGGATGGTCATTTGACTGACTCTCTTAAACCAAAAGACAACAATGGTGTCAGGCTTACAGTTTATATACTCTTCAAAGAATAGGTGTTTCCCAGGGTAGGACTCAACCCTAATTGGTTAATAATTAATAAGAGAATGAATATTGCAATGAGGGGATGGACCATTTCTAAGTTTCCCACCCCAGTCTTGGGTAATCTGTTCAAAGAATTTATGCCCAACTTAAACCTGAACAGAACACAATGGCTACTCCACTGAATATAAACAAGAAAATTAGTCCAATCTTATTATCAACAATGTCCTTCAAAAGACTGAACTTTTCAAAATCAGGACTTTAGAAAAGGGAGAAATTCTGGATCGTCCCAAATCATTGGTTATTTTAATAATCATTTCTCTCAAGTGATTGTGATGGGGGAGCTAGGATGTCTCTTGTTCCCTATTGTCACTTTCAGATTCTCCCTCTACTATCATCATTCAGTAGTGAATTTCTATTCTCCTTTGAGGTTTATTGAATCTATATTTATTATCCAATCAAGATTTTGTTACAGATTTCCAAGACACTCTCCTTTCTTCCTAAGTGAGTTCAGTGCTTGACTTAGCATCTTTCCTCTCTAATTTGTGTTCTCTTACTAGGGTGCTCTAAAATACATATTGATGAAACCTATAATATCCAAAATAATATTCCTCCATTTAATCATTTCTCATGACCAATTCATCCAACTCCATCACAGATACATATAGAGATAGTAAACCCCTTAATCTTGCCATCACTCATAACCATGCCTCCTCCAAGTTCATGAACTCTGAAATTCTTTTGCCTGATCATAATCTTTTGTGATTCCATCTCTTCCATCACTCTTCCATTCCTAGACTATTACTCCCTTTCCTATCTTGACTCTCTGAGTGATGCAATTCAACTCTTCACTCTCCTATTCCCTTGCCCCATTTTCATACTGCCAATCTTGCCCTGCCTAGTCTCAGTTTGAGATTGCTTCCATCATCCATGGCCTTCATTTTATTTCATATACTACCAAATGAAGTTAAAAATCATGTTAGCTGAGTCCACTACAAGTTTATGTTATGTAATCTCCATTGGGCCTTCACTACATCAAGGCAATTTTATATTTCTCTAACCAATCCATTATCCCATTCACTAAGGTAGTTCTCCCAAAACTTTTCATCCCACTTCTAATCTACCATAGCTCTCCTTCCCCCCAAGCCTTTCAACTAAAAAAAATCTTGCTTTATATATTTCATTGAAAAATCTCAGGCTTTTTGAAGAATATGATGACATTATCTATCAGACTTATGGATAGGAGAAGAATTTATGAATAAACAAAAGATAGAGGACATTGTGAGGTGTAAAATGGATAATTTTGATATATTAGATTAAAAAAGTTTTATACAAAGAAATCAGTCTCATCAAGATTAGAAAGAAAGCAAAAAATAAGGGGAAATTTTTATAGACAATTTTTCAGAGAAATGTCTCATATCTCAAATATAAGAATATAGATCATTCCCCAACTGACAAATGGTCAAAGGATATGAACAGGTAGCTTTTCAAAGAAATCAAAATTATATATATGGTCATGCTATAAATCATTATTAATGAGAGAAATGCAAATTAAAACAATGTTGAGATAACATCTCATACCTATCAGACCGGCTAAAATGATAGAAGGGGAAAATAACAAATATTGGAGAGAATGTGGAAAAATTTGGGATATTAATGCTTTAGAACTGTGAATTGATCTAGTCATTTTGAAGAATACTTTGACATTATGCCTAAAGGTTTATAAAACTGTATATACCCTTTGACCTAGCAATAGCACTATTAGATCTATTTTCCAAGGTAATCAGGGAAAAAGGAAAAGAACCTAAATGTTCTAAAACATTTAGAGTCACTCACTTTGTGGTGGCAAAGAACTGGAAATTGAGGGGATGTTCTTCAATTGGGGAATGTCTAAAAATTGTGGAATAAGATTGTGATGGAATACTACTGTGCTATAAGAAATGATATGCTGGTTTATTCTAGAAAAATATGGAAGGACTTGCATGAAATAATGAAGAGTGAAAGGAACAGAACCAAGAGAACTCTTGTATTCAGAAATGGCAATATTGTTTGAAGAATAACTGTGAATGACTAAATATTCAAATAAACTACAAAGGATCCATGAAGGAAGCTTGCTATCTACCTCTAGAGAAAGAACTGATAAACAGAAGTATGCATAGTATGGTATATAAAGATATACTCCTATAAACTAATTATATATTTCTATAATAATATAATATATTACATTTATTATTCTATTATATATATGTGTGTGTGTGTGGGTATATATGTGTGTGTCAAATAGTGACCTTCTATTGTGGGATGGGAAGGGAAGGAGACAGTTCAAAACTTTAAAAATAACAAAAGAGGGTTGAATTTAAAAATTTAAATAAAAAACTAGGAAAAATAAAAGAAGAAATTGAGGTTATTGACCATAAAGATCTCCCTCTTCTCTCCTATTCCTCATTTTCCATCACTACAGGCTGTCTGTCACTATTTCCTTCTTCATCCTGTTTTAAATGAAGAGGTAAATTTCTTCTTTGCCAAGGCAAATCTTTCTACATGCACAAGTTATATTCCATCTGGTCTTCTCTAAAAGATTGGCTCCTTTATTATTCTCAGTCACTCACTTATCTTCAATCTCTGTTTACTGACTCCTTCCCCCACTGTCTACAAATATATCTATGTGTTCCCTTTCTTCATATTAACCCTCATTTGTTTTATCTCCACTAGTTTTCCTATCTCTTTCTTCTATGACAGAATTCCTTGAGAAGACTCTATCTATAATCTGTGTATCCACTTCCTTTCTTCTCATCCTCTTTTACATTCTGGCTCCCCCCAAAGTTACTGATGACCTTTTGATTGCCAAAACTAAAGGCTTTTCCTCAATTTTCACCATTCTTGTCATCTCTGCAGTCCTTAGCATGGTTAATCATGCTCTTCTCCTTAATGTTCTCCCCTCTCTAGATTTCTATGACTTTGCTCTCTCCTGATTTTCCTTCTACCTGACTAGTCCCTGAATCTTTGCCTTCCCCCAAAGCTTTGTCCTAAGACCCTCTTCCCTTTCTAAACTACTTTACTTTACTTGATGATCTAATCAATTCCCATTGTTTCAATTATTATCCTTATGCAGATGATTTTCAGATTACTTTTCCAGTCCAAATTTCAGTCTTAAATTTCCAGCTATCTTTTAGAGAGACCTCAAACTGGATGTCCTGTAGCCAACAGTAAGCTCAAATTTGAACTCAGTTTCTTTCCCAGCAAATTCTCCCCTCTTCCCTAATACTGTAGAGAGTTCCACTATTTTCCTCACCACCCAGGTTTGAAACCTAGATGTTACCCCAGGGACTAGACACACTAATCTGATTCATTCAGGGAACAGAAGGAGGTGATTGACTTAGATGGGTCAATATTTTGATCATTGTTCTTATCCAAACAAGACATACACTTTGTTAAGTTTCTAGTTATCACTCTTAATCCATTAACCTCATAAAAAAAAAGCCTTTTCTCCTTTTGACCTGATCTATTTCACCTTTCTAAGAGGGTTTACTAGGAGTCTTAAAAGGATTCTAAGGAAAAATATTAACTCTTAATATTTCTAAAGAATGGGAGAACTCCCTCCCCCATTATACAAATGTTCCAGGAGAATAAGGTAGAATCTCATCACAGAATTTCAGAGTTAGATCTTTAAAGATCATCTAGCCCAGTCTGTAGCTGAGTAGGAGTTTATTCTGTAGTACCCCTGACAAATTTAAAAGGTTTTAAATCATATAATATGTTGAATAGGTAGTTCCCCTTCATCTTGGCTTTATATTATCTGAAAACTCCCTCAAGTTCTATGTCTTTTAACAAGCCAGCTCAAGGTTCGGATTCCTCCTCTGTTCATTGTATGGTTATACTTTTCAAATAATAAAAAAAAATCATAAGAGCCTGAGGGACTCAGGAACTTAAGGCCTCTCAAAATCACAAAGTTGTTCCCAAAGTTAGAAATATCCATCTCATGACCACCATGTGGTCACAAATGATCAGACAACGAAATACAAAGTCAAAGAGAAAGCCAGGTACCAAATAGGTACTTGGGAAAGTCAAAAGAGACAGAGTGGATGGGGAGGAGAGAATCAACCAAACTCTCACCTAGGCAGGCAAACAACCAGTCAACCAGAGAGATGGGGGAAGAAAAGGGTGGGAGACAGAGACAGAAATAGAAGAGGCAGAGGGAGAGAACACTGTCTCTCCTTTTAAAACGATGCAGTGGCATACCTTCTCCACTATCAGACAGGTAGAGGGAATGGGGGTGGAAAACCAAGCACCTACCCAGGGTTTGCTGCATTATTACAAAGTGCCAATCCATAACATACATGGTCCATCAGAAACACTTAGGATCATACAGATAGGAAAGAAAGATGAAATTCATCTATTTACTGATATCACATTATGATTATAACTGAAATACCAACATATGATACTATGATTACACATGCTGCAGTTTGAAAACAGGCATAGCTATTGACATTCAAGCATGTACAAGATAATAATGTCCCAGGAGAATAAGGTATCACCTAGGTCATAGAGTTTCAGAGTTAGAAATTTCCTGAAAGATCATTTATCCCAGTCCAAACCTGAGCAGGAGTTTCTTCTATAATACCCCTGACAAGCAGTCATATAATTGAACATGAGCTCCCTCTAGTGAGGGAGAATTTACTCCCTTCCAACATGCCATATTTCACCTTAAAAGATCTAAATATCAAGAGGTTTTCCCTTACATCAAATCTCTCTCTCTCTCTCTCTCTCTCTCTCTCTCTCTCTCTCTCTCTCTCTCTCTCTCTCTCTCTCTCTCTCTCTCTCTCCAACTTTCATCCATTTCTGCCCTCTGGATCCAGAAATAAGGAGATGAAGGCATTGCAGACCTCTATCTAAAAGATCTAACTGTAGTCTAAAGAGGCTAAGGTTTCATAGATTGGATCCACATCTGAAGAAGGAATAATGCCTGGAACCAAGAATTATCAAAAGATGCAGAAAACACTGACCCAGAGGGGATAATTGATGGTAATTTTTAATTATAAGATATGTAACAAAAAGATAAACTCATGATCCCAATATATATCAGATTTAGAAGTCTGAGTTTTTATCACAACCGTTAAGTCACAAAACTTGAATCAGTGGAATAGATTAGATATAAAAGAAACAGTAGTAAATGAGTATTGTACTATACTGTTTGATAAACCCAAAGACTCCAGTTTCTGGGATAAGAATTCATCATTTGACAAAAACTGTTGGGAAAATTGAAAAAATAGTATGGCAAAAGGTTGAAATGGTTACAGGATTTATACGTAAAAGATGATACCATAAACCAATTAGAAGAACAAAGAGTAACTTATCTGTCAGACCTATGGAGAAAGGAGGGATTTATGACCAAATAAGAGATTGAGAACATTATAAAATGCTAAGTGGATGATTTTGATTATATAAAATTTAAAAGATTTTTGCCCAAATAAAACTAATGCAACCAATGTTAGAAGAAATGCAGAAAACTGGAAAACATTTTTCTGATAAAAGACTCATTTCTAAAATATATAGAGAACTGAGTCAAATTGTTTTATTTTTTAATTAAAGAAAGATTTTATTTATTTTGAATTTTGCAATTTTCCCCCAATCTTGCTTCCCTCCCCCCATCTCACCCCCAACAGAAGGCAGTCTAGTATTCTTTACAATGTTTCCATGGCATACATTGATCTAAGTTGAACATGATGAGAGAGAAATCATATCCTTACAAGAAAAAAAATAAAGTATAAGAGATAGCAAAATTACATAATAAGATATTTTTTTTAATTAAAAGTAATAGTCTGTGGTCTTAGTTTAAACCCCACAATTCCTTTTCTGAATACAGATGATATTCTCCATCACAGATGCCTCAAAATTGTGTCTGATTGTTGCCCTGATGGAATGAGCAAGTCCTTCAAGGTTAATCATCACCCCCATGTTGCTGTTAGGGTGTACAATGTTTTTCTGGTTCTACTCATCTTGCTCAGCAGCAGTTCATGCAAATCCTGACATGCTTCCCTGAATTCCCATCCCTTCTAGTTTCTAATAGAACAATAATGTTTTATGACATACATATACCACAGTTTGTTAAGCAATTCCCCAACTGAAGGACATTCACTTGATTTCCAATTCTTTGCCACCACAAACAGAGCTGCTATGAATATTTTGTACAAGTGATGTTTTTACCTTTTTTCATAATCTCTTCAGGGTGTAGAACCAGTAGTGGCTGAGTCAAATTTTTAAGAATACAAGTCAATCCCCAATTAATAAATGATCAAAGTATATAAACAAGCAATTTTTCAGATGAAGAAATTAAAACTATCTATAGTCATATGAAAAAATATTCTAAATCATTACTGATTAGAGAAATACAAATTAAAACTCTGAGGTACCACCTCACACCTATCAGATTGGCCAACATGACAAAAAAAGGAAAATAATCAATGTTGGAAGGGATATGGGAAAATTGGAACACTAATACACTACTGGTGGAATTGTGAACAGATCCAACCATTCTGGAGAGCAATTTAGAACTGTGCCCAATGGGCATTAAAACTGTGTATACCCATTGCTTCAACAATACTATTATTAACTCTGTTTCCCAAAGAGTGTTTAAAAAGGGGGTAAAGACCCACATGTACAAAGATATTTATAACAGTTCTTTTCATAATGGCAAAGAATTAGAAATTGAGGGGTTGTCCATCAATTGGAGAACTGAACAAATAATGTTATATGAATGTGAGGGAGTACTATTGTTCTGTAAGAAATCATGAGTGATGACTACAAATTTTTAATCTATATCGTATAATTTGCTTTCTCAATGAGGGGTGTAGGGTGAGAGGAAGGGAGAGAATTCAGAGCTCAAGGTTTTAAAAATGAATGCTGAAAATTATTTTTATATGTAACTGGAGAAAAATAAAATAAATTTTAAATCAATCAATCAATTAATTAATTTTAAATAGATAAACAAATTTTAAATGAATAGATTTAAATGCATTTAAAAAAAAGAAATCAAGAGTGGATGGTCTTCAGAAAAACCTGGAAATTCTTTCATGAACTGCTGCTAAGTGAAGTAAGCAGAACCAGGAAAATGCTGTATTATTGTGAGATGATCAGCTTTGATGGATGCAGCTCCTCTCAGCAGTTCCATGATCAAGCACAATTTTCTAAAAGACTTGTGATAGAAAATGCCATTCATAGCAGAACCACGAGAACATTGTACAAATTGACAATATTGTGAGCTGACCTACTATGATGTGGATCTTCTCAGTAGTTCAAGATCAAAGACAACCCTGGGAGACCCTATGAACAATACCACTCTCATTCAGAGGAAAACAAAACAAACAAACAAATTTAAAAAAACACAGAATCTGAATGGATACTATGTTCACTTTTTAAAAGATTTCTCTTTTGTTTTTCTTTCCTATCCCCATGGATTTCTTTAATTCTGATTCTTCTTTTACAACATGACTAATACGGAGATATGTAAAACATCATTGCACATATGCAACTTAAATCAGATGTTTGTTGCCATGAGGAGTGGGGAGGAAAGGGAGAATGGTAGAAAAATGTGGAACTCAAAAGTTTACAAATAATGAATGCTGAAAACTATCTTTGCATGTAATTGGAAAAAACTAAAATAAAATAATATTCATAAGTCCCCAAACTTCTTCCTATTATTTGACTCATTATCATATATTTAATGTATTCATTGGGAGCTTTACAATGATTTAGTGATAAATTGGATGCTTTATTTCCCATCAATAAATTTGCCATTTCTTCTCATCAACTTGTTATCATAATCCCCTACTCTAATTGATCAAATAGTAATTATTCAAAAAAAAGAAATATCTTTTCCTGTTAGTAATCACTCTTATTTACCTATATTTAAATGACTAAATATATAAAACTATTAATCAAAATAACTACTTTCCTATTAGTAATTACCTATTTGTCTACATTTAAATAACTATGTATATAATTATTAACAAATGTAATCATAACAAACCTAAATAAAAATATACCCACATATAAACTGGCTACAATATTTTGACTCTGACCATTTGTGTTAAAATTATATCTTGTTTTGATTCCCTCCAACCATCACCCTACTCTTTCTAGTTAGTATAGTAAGTTTTTAAGTAGTCAAATAATGTAACAACAGCAAAATGTAAGATTGCAAAAAGGAACCTAAAACTCACTACAGACTATTCCATAGATCAAAACATAATCTACAAACTGTATGATATTAACTAAAAATCATAATCCAAGGAAGCCATTAGACTTTGGTGTCTTGGCCTTTTGGTCCTATGATCTGTAAATCTCAGAAAACCTTCAGACAGACACAGTAAGACCAAGAGAACACCAGATATTACTGATGACTTTGATATGAACTAACCCCAAGGAATCGTGGATAAGAGTTAATTGATCTCCCACCAAAAATCTATAAAAATGTGATTTACAACTTCTGACCCCTGAGTTCTCTTCTATCTCCCTCTGGGTCCATGCTGCTGAGTGCTGCCAACTCCAATCTATGGTTGTATAAGTGACTTGCTATGCCCTCTTCTTCCCCATTCTCTTCCCCAGGATGTCTGCCCTACTCCACCCACCACCTCATCCCCATCCCCACTGGGTCTGCCTCTATATACCCTCAACTTTTGCACAATTTGCCCTTGCACCCTCTGTGTCTCATTAAAGTGTGTTTGAACCCATAGCCCACAAGACTTGAGTATATCCTATAACAGATTAAAATGTAATTGGGAAATATTTAACAAAATAATATGTGTTTTCTAAGTCAATATGTAACCCATGGGGATCTTTATGTACAGTTCAAGGACTCCCATTTTTTGAGAAGAAAAGAACATCCAACAAAAAGAATTCCAGGAACTATGAGTTACTGTGACTCATTTTCTCATAAGAATTAAACTCCACAAGGGCAAGAACTGTCTCTTTTTGCTTGTTATATAGTTCCAGTGCTTTGCACAGTGATACATAGAAATTGCTTAATTAACAAATAACTTAATAAGTGCTTATTTTAGACCCATTGGCTTTTCACCAAAAGACTGGAAAACTGCCTCAGTACCCAGTCAAGATGAGTTTGATAAAAGCTCAACAGTGGTTCATGACACTTAATAACTACATAGTTGTGTGGCCTTGGGCAAGCCACTTAACACCATTTGCCTTGCAAAAGCCTTAAAAAATTAAAAAAAAACCAGTGTTTCATGGAGGAACTATGAATTGATCCAACCATTTTGTACAGCAATCTGGAATTATGCCCAAAGAGTTACAAAATGATATCCTTTTAACCTAGCAATACCATATTAGGTCTGTTTCCCAAGGTGATCAGGGAAAAAGAAAAAAGAACCTAAATGTCTTAAAATATTTCTAGCAGTTCTAGCAGTGGCAAAGAACTAGAAATTGAGAGGATGCCCATCAACTGGGTAGTGGATAAACAAAATGTGATGCAATATACGATTATGAGAGACTACTACTGTGTTGTAAGAAATGACGAATAGGTTGATTTTAGGGGGAAAAACACATGGAAAGACTTGCATGAAGTAATGAAAGAGAATTGTTGTATATAGTAATAGCAACATGAATAACTTATTCTGAGTATTAGAAATAGTTAAATCAACCACAAAGGACCTATGAAGAAAGATGTTATCCCAGTGGAAGAACTCACAGGAAAAACTGATTAAAAGAATTATGAATACTATGCTATATAAAAACAAATAACATTTTTAAAAGAAATTTTAAATTGCTTTAATGGTTCAAGAATTTCAAGGTTTTGTCTAATGTGTGAGAAGAAAGACTTAGAACAGGAGTGATCCCTTCTCACAGATAATGAAGTATAGATTGTCCCCTAAAGAAGCTAAGGATTATGGGGAGACAGGTTATGTGCTACTAATGATCATGGCCTCTTACTGATTAATGACTGATGTTTAAGGATTATTGGTGGCACATCTTCTAAAAGAAATCTACCCATCACCTTACCCCCCCACCCCATCCCTACTTCCCCTGCCTCACAGTGGGGCTCATGAAGGATGGAATGAAGATGGAACTGTACCTGACCTCCCTGGCAGATGGATCCCCCAGATTCCCCTCCCCTTGAAGAAAGACTGAAATTTATAGAAATTACAAAAAAAAAAGACAGGCAATCTTCAATTTAAGGCATTTAAAATCCACATTTTGTAGAAAGAAAAAAATTTGACTTTTTCCAAGACTTTATCACAGGGAAGATTTCCTTAAAATTTTTTCTTAAAATATTTGTTGAATGAATGCTTAGATGATATTTACAATGACTTGTGAATAAGTGTCATCAGGTGATATTTGATAATATGGCTTTTGTATATAAAATTCCAATTCTTTTCTGTTTCATTGGGGTAAATACTAAGGAAACTATATTTCTTTTGAGCATTTAACTTACAGACCTCAAGATGTTAAAGCCAAGATATTCAACATTTTTCACTAAAATTTTCTTATTTATGTCTGTGTAAATTTATGTAGGCAGGGTTATATTTGTAATTTTACTGAGCTATAATTGGGCTATGTAATATTCTATTTCTACTTCAGGAAGTAATGATTACATTCAAAAATATGTTCTCTCCTTTTGAAATAAATGGAACATTTATAACTATGTTGAAATGTGTTTTTTCTCTTTTATATTTACGCTGCCTTAATGTTTGAATATGTGAATTGAATGACCCCTAAATAACCTCTGATGAATAATTTGAGGACTCATATGAAACAATATTTTCTAGTACTTTCTAATTAATTTGATGCTTTTTTTGGTAAGTAAAATGTTAATCTGATTATTTATTTTCTAGCTGCTGTTTGTTTTTATAAATCAGATACATAAAAACTGGTGATGAAAAAAATTTAAATGTAGAACATAAAACAATTTTGGAGGTACCATGGAAGGCAGTGCTGTGTCAGCAGATTTATTTCTTTAAAGACTTTTTTTGTAATTGGATTACTTAAATAAGATACTAACCTTTGTTCAAGTATGAAAAACGTCATTGCCATTGTGTCTTTGCCATCTTTTTGTATCTATTAAAGAATTACCACAATGAATAAATAACTACAACAAATCACCAGAGAAGAGTGAAAATGGGACTGGGACTTCCATATTTAGCTGATATCCATTTAGACCCAACACTTCCTTTTCTTTGTGACCAGAATTATGTATGTGTCCACCAGTCATTAACATTACTAGACTAAGAAGGACAATCAGGTAAACCCTCTCACTAGATTTATGATGGCTATATCTGGAAGTCTTCAAGTCTTCCTTAGGTCCATGAGATGAAAAATTTGGAATATAAAATGTTGGATTCCTGTGAACCTAAATCAAGACCTTCCTCTTACTGCTGCCACGGATTACCTGTGGTACTACTATACTCAGCTTGTAGACACTATAGTGCAGCACTCATGAATATCTGGCAAGTGCAGCAGTAGATCCTTCTCTCCATGAATAAGATACAATGCTTGGTAAGTACTAAATTTCTTTGTGAAGGCAACAGGAGCCTCTACTACCATCAAGGGGATGATGAAGTATCTACCAGAATTTTCTCTAATCCAGACTGGGCTAGACTGAGAGGAGGACTCATTAGGCTACACTAATTTTGGAAGTTACAGCTGCTACCCCAGTTTGTGAGATGTGAGATGTGTATCATTTAAATCCGCCCCCCCACCCTGTCTTCTCCTTTGAACATGCCAAATAAAAAGACCTATTGCCTCTGACTTTGACTTATTGTTTAATTCTGTTTGTAAGGTACTGTCCCTTTGTTATATGGGCAGTCTGGTTGCAGAACATTTGTGTGTGGAATACTGATGAAATCAGTTTGAGAGAAACACAGCTCCTCAGATAAAAATGTTCGAAAAGAGCAACAAACTGTACTGAGGATTTGAAAGAAAACCGCCTCTTCTAATAAATGTACTGAGAAGACCTTTGGGAAAGCAGAACACTAACTGAAGTAATAATAGCTACAGAACATTGTGGTCCACCAACTCATTTACATATGTCTATTTTTCAGAGCTCTGAAGGTTATAAATGAGAAGCTGTAAATCAAATAACTGTGTACTAATTAATGATTATATGAGGAATGTGGGATTTTTAAATTTCATGGGTCACTATTAATGACTGATTCAAGGTATTGGAAACTATAGGAGATTGGAAAGTACTGAATGAAGATAAATTCCAAAGAGGAAATTGAGGGGGATTTGCGGGAGAAATTTCTTATAGAAGACAGAATACATGAACTGATAGGAAAAGAGCTGACAAGCAGATTCTACAGCTATTTTGCTGACTGCTTTGTTGAAAGATGATCATCTGGAGAAAGTCAGGCTCTTAGAGCTATGGGAGGATTATTGAAAGATAGCTGAATCTTGGTGCTGCATAGTTTGGACCTACTGACTTCTAGAATCAGTTAGAGTTTGAGAGAGGGGAAGAGTGCCTGTGAAGATCCTTACAAAACTTTGTAGCTAAAGGTAGGGGGAAAGAAGAAGGGAAAGAAGATTTTATGGCCATTTTAAGCTATACTGATAGATTCTGCTAAAAGAAACTTATTACTTTCCCAGTTAATAAGGGGTGGAGAGGGAGGGAAAGGGGACTATGTGCAAGAAGGGTTTGAAATCTTAACATTCTCCTGAGAGTAGCAAACTGGTTTTATCAGGTAGGAGAGTAGAGGATCAGAATAGGAACACAGAGCAGAAAGATGGTTTGCTCAGTACATGATTTGTACTGCAGACTGTTCTCTAAAGCCCATCAAGGACTAGTGTCTAGAGTTGTGAAAATTGCCCTAGAACTATGGATTTCCCTACTCATGTGTCTCTCTGATAGGTTTCTGTACACTGTTATGGATTCATAAAGAGAATGGATAATAATAATTTTATTACTGATTTTGCCTTCTGTTAAATAAATGTTATTAATATTGCTTTTGTTTTCTCATTTAGTAAATGCTTCATGTTTAGATATTAATGACCATTTTGAATCAATGGGAAACACACAGAGGATGACTCAGGACCTAAAGTGGAAAGTAGTAGGAATGCATCTCCCTTTTTCCACCCACTGCCCCTCTGCACTCTACAAACACTAGTTTTACCTCTTAAGACCCTAAGAAAGTTTCAGTTGTAGTCACATGGTCTTGTCTGTGTGCAACCTCACCTCTTGGAATTCTATCTCACCCTGGTATTAGGGATGTCAGGTATAGAGAAAGTAAATAACACAACAGAGAGACAGACAAACAGACAAAGAGACAGATAAACAGAGAAGAGACTCAGAGAGAAAGAGAGACAGATTCAGAATGAGATGGGATTTGAGTGCTCCATGTGAAATATGTTTTAGTACCAGCAAAGGACCCAATAGGAATTCTTTGCAAAGAGATGATCATCGAGTCCCTTGAGAGTAGGTAAAAACTTTATTTCATACTATTTGCTTTAATGTCCTCCAGGGCACAGTCCCTGGATTATTATTTCTGTATTTATACTTTTCATCCTGTAAGTACCCCTGTAGGTAGGTGGTCTAGCATGCCTAGGATATCCATGTTATTCATTCAGTCATTTCTGTATTTTAAAATCTCTTCATGAAAGGTTCTGCACAGCTCGGATGCTACTTATTTTTTTAATCCCCCAGCTGACTGTGATTTCTACCTGGAGGATTTTCTCTGGATCATTACATCATCTCTATTATATTCTACCTTATATTATACTTCTCTGCGTAACTGGTGTGTGTGTCTCTCTCTTACATCTTATAGAACATAAATTCCTTGCAAACAGGGATTTGGTTAAATCTAACATGTTTCTGTTTATATATATATATGTATGTATATATATATGACAAATAAATGGACTTATTAATATAAAAATAATAATAGCTTACACTTATAATAGTACTTACTATGTACTATGAACTGCGCAAAACACTTGACAATTACTATATCAATCTTCACAACAACCCTGGGAGGTAAGTGCTATTATTATCACCATTTTGAAATTGAGGAAACTGAGGTAAACAGAGGTTAAATGATTTATTAGGGTAACACAACTAATAATATCTGAGAGGTAAAGAAATAAAATTTTTATTTTCTTAGAAGATTTGGTTTGGCTAAGTGGTCTATAATCTAGAAAGAAGCAGATAATTAAACAATTGGTAAATATATTTTGCTGTTGGTTTCAGCAGCATACAGTTATTTAAGAGGCATGTTATTGCTGGTTAGAAGCCTTATATATTCTCTTGATTGGAGTGAATATTAGGTTTATGCCCTAATAGAAGTAACAGATTAAAGATTGGGCTCATTGTGAATTTGGACATGGGATCCATGCTGTTATATTGGGGTGGATACAGGAATATGTATTCCCCTTAATCAAAGCAGATGCAGCCAGTTCTGCCCAATGATGCTCTTATTCAGAACATATCTACTTTTGACTGATCGTTTTAATATGATTCTCAACACTCTTCTAACTGGCAAATTGGTTATATTGGCTCTTATCCCTTATCTAAGGCCAAGAAGGGATAAGGGCCAATATAACCAACCTTCATGGAAGAAAAATGATAATCCTCCAGGAAAGATCTTTCAAAAAGTCAGAATTTGATCATATTCTCCCAATGAGAGCTTTGAGAAGTCCTTAATTGGTGGACCTGTGGATACAAAATGAGTGACAGCATAGGGTGAATGCCAGCATAAATGAGACCTCTGGCACAGGTTGCTTGCAAAAGCCTTATGACATATTATATTTCTTTAATTTAGATGGTCCAAATCTGTGATATGGATTGATGGTAACATTTTAGCTACCATCATTCATCTAATACACCTGTTGTTCCTAGACATCACATTTGTTTTATCCCAGAATATATTTTAATGAATTGCCCCCAAGAAATTTCCTCAGTTAAAAAAAATTGTTTATATTGTTTTATGTTTTTCTTTTTTATTGACTTTAAGTTTCTCCCCTCCCCCTTCCAGTTTTTAAGTATTTTTTTAAGGTTGCTTTGCTGAAAAGTCCCCTAGCAAAGTGTTGAGACTGTCACAAAGAGTTGACTGGTTCCAATTTGATAGATTCCCTGGAGCTACTGAAGTTTCTGATGCTACAGTCTTCTGGTGCTACAATTCTTCCTTCAGGAGAATTTATTTGCCCATTGACTTGAGCTTTAAAATGATTAGCTTGGGAGATGTCAAAAGTTGACAGAAGCATTTTTCCAACTAACTGCTTTGTGTAATTACTGATTTAGTCCCTAGGGAAATGTACTTATTTTTTTTAAATTTTTATTTATTTAAGGCAATGAGGTTACTTGCCCAAGGTCACACAGCTAGGCAATTATTAAGTGTCTGAGGCCACATTTTGAACTCAAGTCCTCCTGACTCCAGGGCCAGTGCTCTATCATTGTACCACCTAGCTGCTCCTATTTTAGCTTCTTTAGTTATTTACTTTCAAATCTTAATTATTTTTTAAAAGGTATTTTTCCAATAATATGTAAAATAATTTTAACATGAAATTTAAACTTTTTGAATTCAAAATTTTGTCCCTCCATTCTTCTCCTAGCCCCTTCCATCCCTCCCTCCCTCCTCTCCAACGTGATAAACAGTTTGATATAGTTAAACTTTAATTATTAAATTGGTCTTAGGTGGATTTTATGGTTTACAAGAGTCTACTGTATTTTTTTAAAATGAATAAAATCCTGATCCTACTGGATCAAATCAAAGTTACTTGGGAATTTAAGGACTAATTGAGAAAACAGAGTCACAAACTCCAGATAACCATTAATACAAAGAGACAATGATTCAAGGGGGAAAACAGCTTCAAAGGGTATAACCCCTGGCAGCAAAGAAGAGAGATGACTATGGACTTAATATAAAATGTGTTGATTCAAATTAGAGAAAGGAGCACATCCTGGAATCTCAGTTGATTAGCCATTCTGACAGAAATGCCACACACAAATAGAGATTCATGAAAACCCACAAAAAGAATAAGGACATCTGGGATTGCCAGAAACTGAATAGCCATTTGTTCTGGGGTTTTTTTTTTCTGTTAATCATCTGTCCTTCTTACCTATAGTTCCTTCTTTCCTTTCTCTTGTTTTTATTTCCTGTCCATTTAATAAACCTGCTTCAGTTACTCCCTTCTCCTGCTTTTGTTTTTCTTTTTCTGTTGATCCTTTCCCTAGCTCCCCACTTTCCCCTCACTTCTACCCCACAGTGAGAAAAAAAATTGAAGTTAAATCTTTTTGTAATCTTTGTAACCTTAAATTCCCACATTATCTGCGCCTAACAATGTATGTAGGGCTGCCTTTGCCATATGTAAGCTTATTACAATCATCAAAACTATGTAATACTACACCCCTGAACACCAGAAGGGTCCAGGCCACCTGGCATTGTCATTATTCTCAGTAGGATTCTCTACAATTGGAGTTCTAAGCTACTTGCCTCTGGGTTTACCCCCAATCCGTCCCTCTGTTTGTCCTGGTTCTTCATAATGCGCAGATTTTTCACTTGAAATATCTATTTCTGAGACATTATCTAGTTCAAATAGCCTTTGACAAAATTTTGATTGAGATCTGCTGAGTTAAGTGCTCATCTATCTCCTGATTACCAAGGAGTCCAAGTTATTTTCCTATAGTCAATAAGCAACCATGGGGAATTGTTTCCATACTATTCTATAAATATACAAGTTGTCTGCTCTTTCGGCAACTTAATTGGTCCAGGGAACTAAAGGCCATATACTACTGCCATAATTTCCTGGTCTCCTAAATGTAAGAACCCAGTGCACAAAGGGTTGATAGCTTTTTAGACTTGATACATGATAAAGTAAAGTTCAATTGAATCTGTTCAGTAACCTTGCTAAATATCTTTCCCACACTACTATTAGATAAAAAAAAACTTGTTTTAAATGATAGATGATCATCAGGGAGCTCATTTTATTCTACTTCTGAGCTTGATCTAGTCTATCAATCCTGAATTAGAATTAGGAATTAGCTGTGATTAATAGCATTGGAAATGGAGCTGAAGAAGCTGACCAGGACAGGTCAGAAGTGTCCAGGATGGATTAGTAGCAGAGGCAAAGCTTCTGTGAATGGGAGAGAATTGCTTAGAGAGCAGTTCAAGGCAGCTCCTCCCTCCATGAATTTCTCTCCTCATTGCTTGCAATTGTGATGGAGTTGGACTTGGGATAATTTTCATACTTATGGTCTTTTCTATGATTAACCCGTCTTTCAACTTTGTTCTAGATTCATGTCTTCCCACCTCGCCCGCTGTGATTGGTCTTCCCCTAGATCCCCTGGATTCTTGGACTGACCTCTGGAGTTATCCCTCCTAGAAGTCATCTTGAAGTTCAAATCATCAGAGCTCTCTTAGGGACTAGGGACTAGGAGCCCTAATATCCTGGGCACTCCCTATCAGAGCACTGCTGAATTGGTTGCTGCTGCTCCCCACAGGTGGTCATGCCAATTTAAATTTCCTGTAGTGGTGAGATGGATAGAGCACTGACCTGGAAGACAGGATGATGCGAGTTGGAATGTGGTCTCATACACTTGACTCTTGCTATTGTCTCATATTCAGGGCCATCTCCATATCTGACCACTGGATCCAGATAACTCTGGGTGAGAAAGTGAGGCACAGTGCTCCCCATCCCACTCAAATCAAATTCATGTGCTTGTCAGGGCATCATTTCCCTGATGTCATGGTCCTCTTTGAGAATGAAGAACAAAATATCATTGTCATCTAGGGAGAAAGACTCCAGACTTGCTGCCTTCTGGCAGAGCTATGCAGGTTACCTGATCTTACCTTTGCACTATTGTGTATTTGCTTCTGGGAGACCATAGCTTTTTTTTTTTATTTTGGCCTGTACAAGTGATGGCTATACTGGTGGCCCACTTTACATTCTTCTGTGAACTGCTGGTTGACTTTCTTGAAGTTCTGGGTTGGAGAACTCACTGCTATCTCTCGTGAAGTTACCTAAGCACTCATTTCAGAACACTTGTTCATTTAAAATTATGAAAAAATCAATACAAAAGAAACAGAGGTATCATGTTCTCATAGATCCATGGGGGCTGTATGAAGTAATGCAACTTGCCCTCCCCTATCTGCTAGTTCAAAGTCAGCCTACTCACTCAAAGTACCAAGGAAAATAGTGAGAGAAAATTAAGAATATCCCATCTGTATCTGCATTCAATTCTGGCTAAGCAAGCCTTGGGTCATAAATTCTTCTTGCTCTGCCATCAGCTTGAAGATTTTTTTTTTTTTTGGTCATCTCACAGTATAGCCCCTGAGGCATCATAGTTACTTGGGCTGAAATCAGATGGTGAATATCTGTACACACTTGAAAGCCTCTCCCCATTCCATCCCCATCTCATTGCTTTTGCAAAGTGCTTTATAATGGATCTGTGAAAGACCAATTCCCTTACTTTTAAAGATTTATTTTGTTTTTGTAAACAGTATTAACTATAAGCTTTGCTATTTTGGCTGTACTTATCGGAAATAAATGATAATTGAGGGGGAACATGTCCAGGGAAGAGGGAGAGATACATCTCATTCTGATGTGCTTTGTGAGTGCACTATCCCTGGCTGAGGGCTTGAAGCTAAAAAAAAAAATGGAAAGATTTGCAAATCTTTCAATTCAACTTCCTAGAAAAGAAGAGCAATTCCATCAAGAAATCCATAGAGTCAATGAACCAGTAAAAGTATGAAAGGGGGGTGCAAATAAAAGTAGTTGCATAACACTGCTCAAAACATATTATTATTCTAAGAGTGGGAACTTATCTAGAGATTAGATTTTTTTTTCCTCTCTGGGAGAGAGTTTCTATAAAATGATTACACTATAATTATTTACAGATGAGGAAACTGAGGCAAATAGGAGTTGAGTCACTTATCTAGGATCATACAGTTAATAAATGAGGCCAGATTTGGCCTTAGATCTTCTGGGTGCAGTCCCATTCTATATACCTAGGTCCCTAAAAACAGTCCATTGGACAAACAACTCAACTGTTTATATAGAAAAGGAATAAGGTGCAAAACCAACCTTCTGACCACCTGAGGGACCTTGTGAGAAAGGTGATACTGAGCAAAGCCAGGCAGAAAGGAATGAGCAAAACCATGAAGAGAACCAAGAAAGCTTCCACATTTGCTGCACCAAAAAAAAAGCATTTTTAGTGACTGATCAAGTTCCAGGTGAGAAATGATTAAAAAACCAACCAAACTATTTGCTACCTGTAACCTTTGCTTGTTTAGGTGTTTTGGATCTATGATACTAGTGCAGGGAGTTTTGTTAATCAATCAATGGATCAAGCAAGCATTATTATATGTCCGGTTGTGCCAGGGTTCACTATGCTGGATATTATGTGTATAAAGATAAAAATTAAAAGACCTCTTCCCCTAAAAATCGTATATCCTTTAGGAAAAGGCAACATGTATGAAAGCAAGTGTATGCAAACTATATTTAAAATGAACATAAAGTAGTTTTCTGATGCAAGGAGGCCCTAAAAGCTGAGATGATCAGAAAAGGTTGCATGTAAAAAGTGGTCTATAAATTGAACTCTGAAGGAACCAGGACCTTGAAGAAGTGAAGGTGAGTGAGGAAGGAGTGCCTTCTAGGCCTGGGGGACAGCCTAGGAAAAGGCTTTTGTGTTCTGCAAAAAACAGGCTTCTTTGAATGGAATCTCTTGTAGCATCCCTAAGAAGAGAGATGTGGAGTAGGGATAAAGAAACTGTGGGGGCAGCTAGGTAGTCTAACATAGTAGATAGAGCACAGCCCTGGAGTCAGGAGGACCTGAGTTCAAATCCAGCATCAGACAATAATTGCCTAGCTGTATGACTTTGGGCAAGTCACTTAACCCCATTGCCTAAATAAATAAAGAAAAAAATTTAAAAAAAAAGAAACTGTGAACCTCTAAGTAGCTGCTGCTAGGTCTTCTATAATTCTAACTGTAGTTCCACCAAGTTTGAATTGTTTTTTTCCCTTATTGTCATTAATATTTTCCCCTTAACCTGGGGGTTTTAGCTATGGTATTACTCTAAGTTTTCCTCATAGGATCTCTTTCAGGTGATGAGTAGTGAATTTTTTTCTTTTTCTACTTTCCCTTCTTTTTTTTAACACTTCAGAACAATTTTCTTTAATTATTTCTTGTATTATGGAATCAAGATCCTTTTATTTGATCATAGCTTTCAGGTAGTCTGATTAGTTTTATGGTTCTCTTCTTGATCTGTTCTCTAAATCTGTTGTTTTTCTTGTGAGGTGTTTCCCCTTCCTTTTTATTTTTTCATTCTTTATATTTTGTCTTAATATTTCTTCATCTCTCATAATTTCACTAATTTCCCTTTGCTCTGATCTAATTTTCAAAAAAAATCGTTTTCTTTCTTAAGATTCTGGATATCCTTTTTTAGTTGGTTTATTCTCTTTTCATAATTTTCTTGTTTTTCTTGGATGATACTTATTTTTTTTTTTAGTTTTCCCTCAATCTCTCTTATTCAATTTTTAAAGTCTTTTTAGTTCCTCTATGAATACTTTTTGAGCAAGTAGCCATTTGATGTTTCTCTTTGCGATAGGAGAGGCTTTTTATTTTCTTCAGAATCTTCCTCTGAAGATGAACCCTGGTCTTCTCTATTCCCATAGAAACTGTCTATGATTGAGTTCTTTTTCCTTCACTTGATCATTAAAAAAAAAAAAAATTTTTAGCAGCTTTTTCTTGTCCTGCTGTATGTGGACCTCAGGTGCTGTGTCTTGGGCCCAACCTATGCACTCCTTTCCCCCTCCAAGTCATAGCTATGGTCCTTCAGTACATTGTGTGGATATGATCTTACTTCCTGATGTGTAGGATAAAAATCCACTTAAAAAGAATATAGAGACTTCTCTGAGCAAAAAGGAAAGTTTATTTTGGCTTTTCTCGAGAAAAGAGCACTCCCAAGTCTCACCAAGGTAGTGAAGATCAAGGAGCTGCCCCGAGGTGACAGTCAAGCAAGATTCTATGGCCTAGCGAGATTCCCGCCTCCCTAGCTCCTCCTCTCTTCCAACCTGATTGGTTAAGGTTTTCAGAATTACAATCTTTGCGCAACAAATCTACCCAACAACCAAGAGAAGAATAAAAGGTTTTCATAAAATATTATCTCACCATCCAGGTGGTGAGGGTATCAGAAGATTTCTAATGACCTTCTGTTACATGAATTAATGTCTGAGTATGCAAGGCCTTCTAAGGGACTCTGCTAGTATTTATCAAATAAGAAAGGCCAGGCTACTGTTCTCACTGCCCATTATCAAACAGGTGGCTAACTAAGACTGAAAGGTCTCTCCTCTGGAAGTATTCCACTATTTCCCTCCCTAACAGAATCAATGCAAAGTCTTTCTGGACATAGTCCACTGTTTCACTCCCTAGCAGAATCGGGAGAGTATCTGACTGGGAATGCAAGGCCTCTCTCCCTCTCCTAAGAATAGTCTAAGGGTAATAGTCTGTCTTTGTTTTAATGATTTCTAACCCTGAGAGGACTTCACTAAGAATGTTAACTCTTAAGAGGGAATATTCCACTTACTGAGAACACTTCTGTGACTATAACCCTCAATTCCCCCTTCTGGTGTGGGACCAAGACCAAGAACTCAGTTCTCCTGAAGTGTCTTGGAGCCACTGTTTCTGCACTCACTGGATGTATGCTAGTTCCTTCATTTCTGAGACCACATCTCACCTGCACAGCTAGGCCTGGCATCCCTTACCAGCAGAAGTTCCCTCTCTTCCCCTGCTCAGATGCCCAGCTCCCACACTGTCTAGGAGGTGAAAATAACTGTGGCTGAGATGGAGGCTACCTTCCAACCCAGCGGCCCCTAGGGTTTGCCTCTTACTGTTTCAGAAAGCTAACTTGGAAGTGATAGCACTTCATTCAGCCAACAAAACTTTCTTTCCATGATCTTTCTTCAGATCTTCTCTGGTCATCCCCAAAGAAACAATAGATCTTCTCTGGTTGACCCAGAGGGAACACTGTTCTGCTGCAATTTTTTTTTTTTTGCTGATATATTTTCACCCTGAGGTAATTTTTTTTAACTTGTTTATGTAGGAATTCTGGAGGGATTAGAATTTTCTGACCTGCTCTGCTATCTTCCCAGAATCTTCTCCAGGCTTATGAATTTTTAAAAGAGGAGCGTGAAGGTATTGGTGGACTCTCCAACAGAGACTTGGACATCAGAGCATGGCCCCCATATCCAAACCATGTGAAGTTTTATTAAGACTCCTTCAGAGTCCTATCTGACACCCCTTCGCTAAGAGAGTGAACAAGTATCCCGTGACTGATTCCTGTTTGTGTAGTACCGAAAAGCCTTTTCATCTGCTGCTAAAACTAAAGGTGTGTGAATACAGGAAAATGACACAGATAAGCTGTCTCCCTCTCTTTTTCCTAGTGACAAATGAGGCAAGAATTTTATATTAGGTTTTAGGTAATTGTTAGGTATCTGAGACCAGATTTGAACTCAGGTACTTCTGACTCCAAGGCCAGTGCTCTATCCACTGCGCCACCATGCCACCCTTATCATTTTTATATGTAGAGAAGATTCAGTTATAGCTAAGACTTGTCTAGTGATATACTTTGTCTCAGAAGCCACATGATGCCAAAGCTCTAGTGCTTCCTAAAGAAAAAGTGAAATCTAATTTGTAACTTCCAGGGGATTAGGCTACAAACCAATGACAACCTCAGCTGAGAATGTGGGATTTCCACTAGTTAGAATGATGGAAGTAGCTATGTGAACTTTGTTTCATTATATCAGTCTTCTCTATCTTTGTTAGAGGTAGGTAACTGGAAGGAAGGTTAATTGTTGTTGCTGTTTCCTTCATTCTGAAAGAGGACCAATATCCTTAGGAAGGTGATGTTTTGACTTGCAAGTGAATTGGATTTAAATAAGGCAGGTCTGTGCAAAATCATTGGTCCAACTTTTCTCTCCAGTGGCAAGATAAAGAGCAGGACGACTGGAAATGGCCCCTGAAGCAGGGGGAGACCTTGGCCTTCTAAAGCTAAGGCCTTTCCCAGGTCTCAGTTTGTTTGAGGCAGTGCCCATTCAATGATTAAATTAGGTAAGAGAAGATGGTTAACTCAGGACTATAAGAAGTGGTGCAAACCAAAAAGAGAAGCAATCATGTTAGGGGAGCTCAAGCTCTTTTAGAGAAAGAACTTGTAAATTTGATTATTTGGTAGTCTGGAGTGGGACACATAATTCCATTGCAGGAAAATCAGTGAAGTCTTTTTGGATATGGGAGAATGGCCCCAGATGCCCTGTCCCTTTGTGTATAGAATGAACAACCTCATTGTAACCAACAAAATGAAGGACTAGACATTTTCCCTGATTTTATGGACCTCTTAAACTTTTGCAAAATAGAAATTACATGCCCAAAATAAGGTCATTTCAACTCTCTCCATGATCTAGGGTATCGAGAATCAAAAGAAGACAAAAATTTCAAGACCTAACTTCCTTAACTTGTATCACTGAGCTCCCACACCCATTCTCACCAAACTCTTAGTAATAAGACTTCACTAGCTGATTTGACTCACAGGCTTAAAATAGAATGAATCCCCTATCCTGACTCTCCCCCCCCTCTTTCCAATCTCCAATTGAAGATCTAATTTCTAAACTAGAGAAATTGGCCAAGATCTCCATAGTCAGCAGTATAGCGGAGATCTGTTTGAAGGTGGAGGAGCAGGGGAACAGGGCCCACAGGTCTAGACTTGTAATAGAGTTCAGCCTCCAGGTCTGAAACCTCCACCCCCAGTGCCATGGAGATCCAAACTTTAAACAGTAGAAACTTGCCTAGGTTGCAATAGCAGTGGCATGGCAGCACTCTGTAATGATGAGCCAGAGAAATGAGAGACAGGGAATGTGCAGGATACCTTGTCTTGGGAGTGGAGAGAGCCCAGCATTCAGCTGGGATCATTTCAGGGAAAGGAATTGTAAATTGCCAGAAAACTAATCTAAACATAATAGATAATATCAGTCTTATGTGCAGTGTGCTTCCCTAAAATATGTATATGACATGCCCATTTTAATCTAAGGTTTAAGGTTCAGAATAACCCAAAAAATTAATTTAAAAAAAAGCAAACAAGAATGAGAAGCCTTTATTTGCAGCACCCAAATATTGTGGACCTTTGGTTAATTTGGTTCAAGGTCTTTTCTATTCAAGGTCTTTCTCCTCAAATTTTAAAAATTGCAACAGGCAGGGAAATTCCAGACAACTGCCTGAACAGAAGCAGGCAAGCCATTTCCCATAAATCTGCTCCCCAAAACCCTAAAGATTGCACCAGACTGTTTCCCAAAGAGCAACTACAGTAATTGGCAATTATTCCATCCCAGAACTGCACAAATAATCGGCTAAAGCACAAAGAAAATAGGAAAGGGCATTATACTAATGCAGATCAAAAAGAGAGAAGCATCCCAGCATGACCAGTGTCAAAGAAAAAAAATGTTAATATTGTACTCTGCATTTTAGACACATCTTCCAGAAATATCTTTTATTAACTCAAAATGATTAAAAATCCAAACATTTCTTATCTTAATGAGAATGTCCAAGCTGATAAATGGTAGTTCCCCTCAAGACTTTGGATATCTTTCTGTCCTAAGAGAGTTTAAGGTAACATTTTTAGAAATCTTGTTCAAGAAAATGTCACAATATGCTTTGGTTTAACATTCTACTCCATCTCATAGGACTATAGGAACTTAAGCTTCTCTTAAAATTATGAAATTACCTCCTTGACTGAATCTCCAGAAGTTTTATTAGAAAGAATGCTACTACCCCAGGGGGAAAAAAACCACACATTTCAGATATAGAATTTCTATTGTTTAACTGTACCAATTTGTTACAAGGATTTTCTTTTTTCTTTTTCTATTTTTAATTGTTGGAAGACTTCAGGAAGAAGAAAAGGATGATCTAGGGCACCTAGATATTGAGTACTTCAGACACTTACTAATTGTGTGACCCTAACCAAGTCACTTCATCTTATTTGCCTCAGGATGTAAAGGTAAATTTATATCTGTAAAATGAACTGAAGAAGGAAATGATAAACCAATCCAGTATGTTTGACAAGAAAACCCCAAATGGAGTCATGAAGTGTGGGGTCCTAATTGGTAAAAGCCATAATAATGTGGACCCCTTAAGCAGTAAAAGCTAAGATGTGGGTTTCCTTACAAAAGTCTCTAACAGTAAAGTCAAGAATAATGTGAGTTACCTAGCAAAAGTTTCTATCAGTGAAAGACATAATAATAATAATATATGAAGTCCCTATCGATGAAAGCTTTGAATAATGTAAACCAAGATTAATGTTAACCAAAAGAAAACTCACCAACTGGGAAATGACAACAGTGCCCAGTTTCAAAGCCTCAATTGCTGGGGACTCCAACTGAACTCCACTGAAATGAAACCCAGGTTTCTGGGACCTGAGTCTAGTGATGAGCAGAATAACCCCCAAAATATCAGTCAATCCACATTAACATACTGTATAACTCTTCCTCCTTTTGCCCAATTTCTATAATTACTACTGAAGATTTCTTTTATGGGGGAGGGGGAGGAGTCTTTTTGGAAATTTCAGTAAGTTCTCTAGCTACTATTCTGACTACCCTGATTTGAGTTTCCCATTTTGATTATTAAACTACTCAACCTGAAGCTTCCTGACTTCTTTTGTCAAAATTGGACTGAACCTCAGTTTTGGGGGAGTCTTGAATATCCCACTGTTGGGACACCTTCAGGTAAGACATGAAGAGTCAGATATGACTGAACAAAAAGGTGGTTATTAATAGTAATGCCAAAAAAAAGGGGCAATATTGAAAATATTTTTAAATGTTCAGAAAAAAAAGAAGCTCATGCAAGCAGTTTTGAAAACATGTTGAATTCATTATATACTTGAAAAAAGGAAGTATGAATTGGAGATTTATGATTTCATATATCCTCTTTGTAATTCTCTGTAGACATGGTAATACTGGTTCTTGGTATTTAAGCTAATGTTTTTAAAAGTAAAATAAAATGCAAAAGACCCTCAATAAACCATAAAAATCCAATTAAAAGTACTTTAATAATTAATTTTGAAATATATATATATAGCATAATTTTTTAAAGGATAAAAATGCATCTGATATTCCATAGTCACTAATATAGGAACTAAAGGATTTCACCTACCGATAGTTGGGACTTTGGAAAAGATTCTCTTCTCTTGAACCTTCTTTGACCCAAACTAATCTATATTTTGAAAAATTAAATGTGTAAAGTACCAAGTAGAGGTGCAATACAGTGGATCCATTGTGGCCACAACAAATGGAAGAGCTCTATCTCTCTTCCAGTCAGCAGAAGCTCCCACCACGTAAGGTCTAAGGAGGATCTCTGAGTGAAGAAAAACTGTTTCTTTAGTTAAGCAGCACTAACTCCCAAGGGCTTGGTTTTTTAAAACCCCTGAGGACAAGTGTAATTTTTTCGTTGAAACATTCATTTTGTTTCCTACTGACTAAATTAGGAATCCATTAAAATATAAAGAGATTGTCTTATGGGGCCTCAATTTTACTGTGTTACACCTCGTAGTCGCATCCCCTCAAACTCAATACTTATCCAAGAGGCCTGGAAATGTCATTGCTTCTCCAAACTCCTAGCCCTGTTTCTATCTGGTTCCACTGCACCCTACCCCAAATATTAAAGAGTTCAACCTCTGAGGAGATGCAGCCTGGGGTGGAATGGAATGTTATTGCCACCAAAGTCCTTGTTGCCACCAAAGTCCTTGACGTTATTTAATAATTCAACATCAGATATGGATGTGACTTTATTAGTGAAAAATAACATTAAAGTAGAAGCATTATCATATTCTTTGCTGTTATGCCTAAGGATCATGGGGTTTTACATCTGATTTAGATTTGAACTTTTCTTAGAATGTGAGTTCCCAGAGAGCAAGGACTGTCTTGCTATTGTATTTATATTCCCAGTGCTTAGCAGAGCAGTGTTTTTACACAGAATAAGGACTTTTTCATTTATTCATTTACATTAAAGTTTCATCACTTACAATTAATTCCAGTGCCTAAATCAACTAAACTGAGAGAGGTGAGAATCACATATGCCTCTCCCTTCAACACATACACTGATGCTTGTATTATTGTATTGATTTTATGCAGATTTATTTTATGGAACAACCTATGACATCTGCATGTAATATGTCCTCGGTGTGAGTTGGATCTGACTTTACTAGAGAGTTTTCCAGGACTTGGGATTATAGAAAAATATGCTTGCACAAATCTCAGTTGATTTAATGGAAAATATAAATTGTTTCATGAGGAGGGTGTGGAATATAAGATCTTTTCAGGAAAAGAACTTGACAATGCAATTTTAATCTAATTATAAAATTGTGGTCATGCTAGGTGATCCCTTCACGAGATACAAATATGTTCCTTGAGTGAATCCCACACCCTGAGATGAAGAAAGATAATCTTGCTTCTACGTGAGTGTTTTAATCATTTGATTGAGTGAATTTAAGAAAAAGCTCCATAGAGAGGATCCAAGATCTTAAGAAGAAATATAGAAGCCACAGAGAAGAAGGAAAGAACAGGACTGCAGGACTATGGGAGGGAGAAGCTCCTTAGGCAGATAGGGTGTCTGTAGTGTTGTGGCAGAACGAAGCTCAAAGACTTTTGCTAAGGAAGCTCAAAGACTACAAAGTTTGTGAGAGTTAGCTTGGATTTCCTTTCTCTGGGAAGTCCAAAGTCTTTCCTTGTGCCAAGGGAAAGTGTTTGTTTACCTTTATTTCATTTTTAACAAAATGTTAACCATGTGACTTTGCTAATCTGTGTATACACATAATTTTTTTCTTAAAAAAAAAAGGAAGAACTGCTAGAGAAAAAAAACTCCTAGAAATAGAGTTAATCTTGAGGTTTTTGGGCCCAGTGCTGTCTTTGGCTGGGAAAATCAGAGTTTTAAAAGATTGTATTTCAGATCCTTTAATATATGCCCCAGAGGAAAAAAAAAAGTTTGTAAGTTACTTAGACAATGAGTCAGGGATAAAGAAAAGGAAGGAGAGAGAGGGTGGACAACTGTGCTCAGAGCATCAGTCCAACCCTACCTTTATTAAACATATATGATCATATTTTATATTTAAACAATTATTTACTCTGAAAAAAAGGTTAATATAAATCTATTAACTCTAGAATTCACAATTCCTTAAAAGAGATTAGCTCAGGAAAAAAGTCATCACAGAAGATCTCAGCAACTTGCTTCAGCCCATAGTCAGACAACAAGGGTTTATTAAACACTAAATACATTCCAGGGACTAGTATACAAAGATAAGGGCAGCAAAGTGATGCACCCGATAGAGCACCAGCTCTGGAGTCAGGAGGATCTGAGTTCAAATGTGGCTTCAGACAGTTGACACTTACAAGCTGAGTGATCTTGATTGCCTCACTTCCAAGGCCTTTTCCAATTGTCTTGACTCATATCTGGCTAATGGACCCAGATGACTGGAGAAGAAAGTGAGGCTGGTGACTTAGCACAGCACCCCTCACTCAAATCCAATTCACTTCCATAACATCACCTATCTGATGTCATGATCTTCTTTGATAACAAAGGACAAACATCTTTAATGTACAAAGATAAGCAAAAAATGTGGCCCTTTCCCACAAGGAGTTCATGATTTATTCATGGGTAAAAGCCATTTGACTGATAGGTCAATGGCTTATCTCTCCATATAGATATGGGAAAGTTAAGAATCCCAGAGTTCATCTTGTTGAGTTGACATAATTAAGAGTTAAGCTCCTTATATTCCCACTCCTTATTAGTTATTGCTTATTAGGCAATTTAGAAAATGCCCTTACTTTATTGGTCTCTAAATATTACAGGGAAGTCTCATGTTGGCATCATGCTGACTCATCTAAAACTCTGTATGATATAATAAAGTCGAGCCCTGCAAGGCTCTGGGCTTCTACCTCCTTAACTCTTTCCCTACTACCCCAAGTACTTCCCATTGCTGGAATGCAGGCCCATCACTAAAACTGACTCTGTCTTGCAGGGTTATGGTGAGTATCCAATAAGTTATTTATAAACTTGCTTAGTCCAATAAATTTTATTAAGAAAAAAACAACTATCTGACCTGGTTGCTTTTCTTAGGGATTTCTCTGCTGAATACATTCTAAGGAAAGCAATGTGACACAGAGATGTGGCAGCTGGCAATAACTGTACACACTTGCAAAAAAAAGTATTTTTTTTAATTTTTCCAATTACATGTTATGAAAGTTTTTCAACATTCATTCACATGAATATGCATATTTTAAAGTTACATAATTTCCTTCCTCCCTCCCTCCCTTCCTACCCCCCCTTCAGTGGTGAACATTTGGGTGAATATTATGTTTATTTATGTTTACCATGTTTACAGATTAGTCATTTTTGGCATGAGGAATTAGGATTAAGGGGGAAAGGAAAGAAAACTATGGGATAGGAGAGAATTACATAAGAGAAATTTTTAAAAAGGGGAATGTAGCATTCATTCAGATTCTGAGGGTTTTTTGTTTTGTTTTGTTTTGTTTTTCTTCCTTCTGATATGGATAACATTGTCCATAGCCAGTCTCCTAGGTTTGTCCTAGCTCTCTGAATTGCTGAGAGCTTCTGCATCCATCAAGGCTTAACAACTTTATTGACAGAGCATGGCACAAAATTACAACTAGCATCATGTCTCAAAAACAGTTAAAAACATTGGAGGAAAAAAAAGAGACAGCAAAAAGCTTGATATGCAAGCTAATTTAAGATCATTTTAGGAAAATTTCCAGATTAGGGTGAAAGGAGGGCAAGAAATAGACACAAAATGGAACTGATTTTCCAGCATTTCTTTGGCAATCTATACTCAGCCTCAATGAAAATGACACCATCATATTTGGACTATTAATTCAGTATATGAATATGATGAGACTAGAAACAGTGACTGAACCTTGCCAAATAAACACAGAAGAAAACCATGCTAGCAGTAGCAAATCTTCAAAGATTACCAAGGAATAAGCTTTCAAAATAGCACATAGAAAGGAAGTTGCAAAAAAAAAATTAATTTATAGATGCCATTATTATCACCCTAAATAAAGACAAGTAGAAAAAAACACAACAAAACATGCTCAACCATTGGTGAGGTAGGAAAAAGAATAGAGATTAAACAAAGGAATACCTCCCAGTCCAAAGAACTGGATATTTTCTTTTTCTTTCTTTCTTGGGTTTTTGCAAGGCAATGGGGTTAAGTGACTTGCCAAAGGCCACACAGCTAGGTAATTACTATGTGTCTGAGACCAAATTTGAACTCAGGTCCTGCTGACTTCAGGGCTGGCACTCTGTCCACTGTGCCAGCCACCTAGCTGTGCCGACCTGGATATTTTCTAATAAAATTCATTCTAAAGTATTGTTTACAGAAGACTTAAGTGTGGACCAGTGCTTATGATGTCATATTTTTAAAAAATGTTGGTTAGTTTTCCTGAACTGTTTTTTACCCTATTTTAATGTTTGTTCTGGGGCAGGGAAAGAATATATATTTTTTAAATATCAGTACAACTTTTTCTTTTAGAAAATAGCACCCAGTTTGTATTCTGGGGTTAAAATAACAATTACTAGAACCTGCAGCAATTTCATAGGTTAAGTAGATGATGACTAACATTGATGAGCCCCCAGTTACCTAGAGGGGGAGAAAAGGATGCAAACCCCAACATGGAATAGATCTTCTCTCAAAGTAGTATGTGCAGAGGATTGTAAAAATATTGATTTGAGAAAGAAGTATAGTAGGAGCAAAGTCCTCAAAAGTACTTGCTCTCCTTCCCCCCAGCTCCTCCTCTGCCCATGTAACCAGGGGTTCCCTAATGCTCATCTCCTTGAGTCCTGGAGGACCAGGAGACCAAAGGTTGAACCTATTCTTTCCTTAAGGAAAAGGAAAACAACTCCCTCAAGATAATTGCATCAGATGAAAAATACTATCCATCTCCAGTAAGAGAACTGATTAACTGTGAATGCAGATTGAAGCATACTGTTTTGCTTTATTTTTCCTGGGATTTTTTTTTTGGTCTATATTATCTTTTGCAACATGGTTTATATAGAAATAAGTTTTGCATGACTTTTTAAATTGCTTGCTTTCTGAAGGAGTGGGGAAGGAGAACATTTAAAATTCAACATTTTAAAAAATTAATGTTAAAATTATTTTTACATATAATTAGGAAATATTTAATAAAATAAATTTTAAAATATTCTAAAGAGGAAAAAGTACAAGCACCCTTGAAATGATGGTGAGAAGACTTGGGGGACATTAACAGTGTAATGGGAAGAGAGCACAATCCCTATCCTGTATCTGAGGCCAGGTCCCTTCAGTGGCCTTCAAGCCAATAGAACTGTTTTAGAAAGCAAGCTGGAACTCTGACCCCAAAGTCACTAAACTGCACATACTTTGAATGAGAAAGAATACTAATAGGAGTATACCCAGAAAAATATCGAAGCATGAAGAAAATTCAGATACAAAAATAATTATGACCCTTTTTTATTATAAGAATTATATGGCATGGCCCCAGGCGATATTTTGTGGGTCCCCACTCCTAAAACTATGCTTCAGTAATACAGATAGACAAGTGTATCTTTGATGTCCGTCCTTTGTTCTTGTAGAAGACCATGCCGTCAGGAAGGTAATGCCATGGTGAGCAAATGAATTGGATTTAAGAGAGGCAGGGCTGTGCAAAGTCGCCCGTCGCACTTTCTCCTCCAGAACTATTTGAGTCCAGTGGCTAGATATAAAATCAGGACGGTTGGAGATGATCCTGGATACAAATGGAAGAATTTGACCTTTTAAAGCTAGGACTTTTCCAGGTCTCAATGCCCATCCAGTGATTAAGGTTAGGTGAAAGGAAAAGGAAGAAAAGAGGCCAAGAATATTAATAATTTAATGAAACACAAATAGCTCAAAGCAAATGCAAAATTAGAATAGAAACTATAAAACACTCCTTTCCCCAAAGCTGGAAAAATAGGTACCACCTTGAGTACTCTAATGAGGCACACAGGGTGAACCCCCAAACAAATAAATGGAAAATATGTATAAAGCGCCTACTATGTGTTGGAAACTATGTTGGGGAAAATAATACAAATAAATATAGATCCTGTCTTTCAACATGTTAGTTTGTGTCAGTTTCTTGCGCCTCCATACCATTTCCTACAGCAGTCTCCTCTCACCGCTGTGGGTCTAGCCTTCCGGCCTTGACCTGAAATGAACTTGCCCCAGTCTGGGTTTGACTGCCTGTATCACCCCCTCCCAGCTTTGCATTCTCTAGTCAAGTCATGTCTGCCCCCCGACCCCGCATCTTGTCCAGAAACCTCAGGCCTCCAGTGCTAGAGGCACTTTGGGGGACGACATAAAGCAGAGGAGAGTACCTCTTCCTGGGCCGGGGTCTTTAGGAAATTCAAATTCTTGAGGTCACCTCGGTCCCACCTCCTGATCCGGAATAATCCATGACACAAGTAGCCATCAACTGAAGGACTTGACTTCTTGTTAGCCACATCTTTCCTTTCCTTTATTTGTCTGCTTTGCTCCTTTCCTATAAACTACTTTCCTCATTGTATTTGCTCAAATCCACGAAGCTGGGTTTAGGATTTGAGTGGATTTCCTCATAAGGGTAACTTCCAAAAACTGATACATATTTTTTAAAAAAATGGTGCATCTTCCCTGACCGGGAATCGAACCCGGGCCGCGGCGGTGAAAGCGCCGAATCCTAGCCACTAGACCACCAGGGAACTGAAGAGCTTTTCTGCTTCAATCTATTTATTTTTATCTATTTGTGTATTTGTGTTTACTTATCTATTTATCTATTTATTCATTTCTTTCTTTCTTTCTTTCTTTCCTATTATTTTTTCCAATCTTTCAAAAAAGCCTAAGTCAAACCGAGCGACAGAGCAACACGGTCTTTGGGAGTCCAATCACATCGCTCAGCCCTGATGAATCTTCACTTCAACACAGAAAAACAAAGAGATGGGCATTTCCTGGGCTCTTCTCAGGCCCTGGCTGGAACCCAACGGCCGCTTTCTTTTTTGTGTGCTTTTGTTGACATCCTTGTAGCACCTGGATTCTCCTGGTTCTGTTCTTTGAATCCGTTCGTGCAACTCTTCCTTTGTTTCTCCGAATTCCGCTTGCTGATCATTTCTAAAATGGCCATCATTGTTTTCTGCTTGTTTCACACTCACACCATCATCCGTCCGGCCGCTTCACAAACCATGGTCAAGGGACTGCTCTTTTGTTATCGTCTTTATTTCCCTTTACCCGGTCTCGGATCCAGTTACGGTTTCTAGGCGCACAGTGGCCTTGGTCTTCCTGGGGGACGTGCCCAGCTGAAGCACCATCTCAAGTTTAGGAAGTTTTCTCTCCGATCTCCAAAGGGTTTTCCAGAAAGATGGGACCGAGTCCAAGCTGCACCAACCGCGTAAGATAGTGTCTCATCCCAGACCCTCAGTCGAGGCATCTTGTCGTGTTTTCTTGTTTGTTGGCTTTGCCGGTTTCCTAGGAAAGCCAGGTCAGCTGGCGTCACAGGTTTGCCTCCCATTCGGACCACTGAGTTCTGGTGTTTGGGTGAGCGGGGGAGTCGGGACTTGTGGCTATTTGTCCTTCGTAGCCGAGGGGGACCTGGAGGTCCAGGCGGCGAGGCCAGGACAAGCGGGCGGCTTGGATCTAGCAGGGCGAGCGGCCCCGCGCTCTCCTGCGGAGCCGGCTGGGCCTGCTGCGGATGCCGAGGCCGGGAGGTGGGCCTGGATGCAGCGCGAAACCTCAGGAGAATCCCTTTGTTTGAGTAGCTCCGGAAGCAAACAGGGAAAGTAGGAAAGTCGGATCAATTTAGTCTTTAAAAAAAGACTAAAAAGTAACACTTCCCTGACCGGGAATCGAACCCGGGCCGCGGCGGTGAAAGCGCCGAATCCTAACCACTAGACCACCAGGGAGGACGCTGGTCGGCTCTCCCCTCAGCTGCCACGTCTCTTCGCGTCTGAAGCTCTTGAGCGGCTCCACCAGACCATTCAGTCCCGGATTTAGGGAGGCAAATGAGGCCCCCCGGCCCTGGCTGCTGCTTCTCCCCCAGATGTAGCTGCCGGAAGCAAAGCCTGCAGGTTCTGGCTCCAGAGAGAGCTGCCCTGGTTCAGCTACCCAAGGATCTGGGCTCCGACGCGCAGGGCGCGAGGGAGCTGAGCTCCAGGCTTCCCAGCCCACTGCTGTCCGCTCCTCTGCGTCCACGCCCGCACCTGTGGAGCACTCCCAGGAGCAGCTGCATCTCCTCCTAAAGCCTGGGAAGTTCCCAGAAGGAGCCAAAGCAGCCTCCGGCAGCTCCCCCCTTCCTGGCCCGCCCACCTCCAGGGCCACCGGTTCTCGGTTCCCGATTATACAGAGCCCTCCCAGAATCCCCCCTGGACAGAAGCTCAGACTATGTTAAATTGGTCTTGTAGTCCCTAGTTCTGCTCTTTGAATCTGCTCAAAGATGGGTCATCTCGGGGAGAGCGTTCCCTCAGGTTCTCGTGCTAGACTTTATCCAGGTCACATTCACGGGGCGCCGGGGGTTCCCCAAGGGTCTCTTCTGGGATCTCTTCTACTACGCCATTTTACTTGAGAATCTTGCCATTTTCCAAGGCTTCCATTATCATCTCTGAGACGACGATTCTCGGGTCTGCTTGTAACAGCCCTGACTTCTCTGCAGACCTTCAGTTTCCCTTCTCCAACTGACAGTAAGAACCCAGAGGTGTATGCACTGTAGCCAACCTAAATGCATTAGGTCCCCTCAAAGTCTCCCCTTTCCTAATCTATTACTGTGGAGGGTCCCACACTCTAAACCATTAAATCTGTTAACTTAGATGTCATCCTCTCTGATCACCCCCAAATCCAATTGTCTGTACTGTTGGTTGATTCTTGTGCTTCCTTATGAAAGATCAAAATGACATGACTTTGTTAAGAGATAATAACGGTGCATCCGACTTTAACTGCTCAGACCAATACGAACTCAGAATGCTCCACCACAGGTCGGGACAAATAGTCCATGTGAACGCCTGGGCTGCTCACTCTAATCTTACATATGATACATTTCCTTTGAGTTGCTTCCATTCTGCCTTGCTCATATAGCAGCACCTTCTCTGATGAGGGCACCGCCATGATGGGTGGTCCTGTGCCACTGTCTCCCATGCTATACCATCAAATCCAAAGTTCTTAAAGAGTATGACTTCTTCTGCCCCCCTTGTGAGCACTTGCCCTATATGAATCCTCCAAAAAAATAGTCTTTTTGGAGTCTGTTTGGCATTCTAACAACGTGACCAGCTCATCATAGTTGTGCTTTCTGCAGTAATGTTGGAGTGCTGGGCAATTTAACTCAGAAAGGACCCCGGGGTCCTTCTCTGAAGATTTCTTCAGAATCTTCCTAAAATAATATATCCATATCCAATTTTTGGTACTACTGCTACTATTACTACTATTACTACTACTGCTGCGGCTGCTGCTACTGCTACTACTACTATTACTTACTACTACTACTACTACTACCACCACCACCACTATTGCTACTAGTTGTCCTTCTTATCCTTGAGAATCAAAGAGGACCACGCTGACCAAATGATTGGTGGCCCGAGTTATAGTGAGCAGAATGCTGTCCAAAGCATCTTTCCTAGGTGCCTTTACCTTATGGCTTGAGAGATGAGAAACAGGGCTATTGGAGAAGATCTGCTGTTATAAGAGTATCTTGGCCTAAAATTGGTTTCACTTCATCCCAGTATCATCGAGGCAGCGTGAGAGCATCCTCAACAGGACAAGCACCAGGATGTGACATCTGTAGACCGAATGTGACAACCCAATAAACTCAGTCTCTCCATGGACCAATCTTGAATACAGTCTTTCCTCTCAAACCTTCAACTTCTGAACTACTCTTTAGGAGCATGTGATCTCTGGGGACAGAATGCAACAATCTGATGCATCCTATCCAGTGTTTCACTGAATTAATCATCAGTTTGACCTCTCAGACTTTCCTTTTATTTCCTTGTCATCCTAATTTCCAGACTTCTCTTGTATACAAACCCCTTTTTTCCTGACTTCTCTGGCACACAACCCCTCTTCTTCCTGACTTCTCTAGAAACAAGCCTTCTTCTCTCCTCTGACACTGCTATGGCCCTAGTGCAGATCTCCTCATGCCTGTAATATTGCAATAGCCTGCTGATTTGCTCACACTCCAGTTCCTCTGCCTTCAACTGACCTTTCTGAAGCTCAATTATATCATGTCACTTCTCTATTGTCCCCAAGATCCAATATAAAATGTCTGACTTTAAAACCTTTCATAACCTTAACAATCTTCTTATACCTTACACACTCACACCTATTTTTGATCCATTGACAGGAGGAGAAGTCACGCCTCCTGACTCTGAGCAATTTTCCTGGCTGTTCTCCCAGCCTGGAACTCTCTCCCTCCTTATCTTTGTCTCCTGGCACCCTCCAAATATGAATTAAAATTCCACCCTATGGAAGAAGTCTTTTCAATTCTTCTTTAATCTTAATGCTTTCCCTCTGAGATTATCTTCAGTGCCTCCCTAGTATGTATCTTGTGAACTCCTTGAAAGCAAAGGTTGTTTGTGGCTTGTCTTTGTTCCCAACTCTCACGGATATAAGACAACACTTAATAAATGTTTGTTGATTTGAATCAACCCAAAAACATTAACCAGCAAGGTGGGGTGAGGTGGGTGGAAAGTATATTTAACAATTAGGCCACCAGGTGGCAATACTGTCAAATGACCATTTAGGTGGTTTTGTCAAAGTATTCAACATGTTTGAATGGGGCAGGAATTACTGAATTGGAGGAGGACAAATGCTCCAATTTTCAAATATGGGGAGGGGATTAGGGTTTGCAAACTTTAAGCCAGTGAATTTTACTTCTACTCCTAGAAAAATTCTAGAATGGAATAGAAAAGGAAAGCAGTGATCACAAAGAAGCAGCATGACTTTATCCAAACTAAATCAGATCAGACTAACCTCATTTCCCTTTTTTCTCATAATTGCCATATTAGTACCTGAAGGGAACTTTATGAATTTTGAACAGCATCTTATTTCAAATAAATTAAACATAAATGGAGATGAAATAAGATAAATTGGGTGAATATAGCAAGTCAATTATTCAGTATGCCTTTATATGTGTGGGTAGACCTTAACATGAGAGAAGTACCATGACAGATAATTTTCAGTTACAATGTGGCCAGTCTTCAGGCCATCAATATCTCACCTACCTTTCCTATTCTAAGGAAAGCTCCTAAACACTTTATAATGGCTTAGCTGGCCCAGACTGAAAATCAACTGAACAACCACAAAACTCATTTAAGCTTCAAGTCTTTCTCTATTGCCATTTATCTGGGGAGGAATGGTCAGAAATTGTTCCATCTTTTAAGTTTTGTGGTTGTTCAGTCTTGTCCAACTAAGCTATTATAAAATGTTTAGGAGCTTTCCCTGGAATTACTGTCCAAATTCTCCTGCAAATCACATTCCCTGGTCCCTGGAAAAAGGAAAAAGAATGCATTTTGGCTTACAGGCAAGGTTAAGAAAGAAGATTATATTGTTGTATTTCTTAGGTTGGTGGGCATTGCAGGGCTAGGATTATCAGTTCTGAGCTGGCACAACATCCATCTATGGGTGCTGAGATGGGATGGAGATTGGGGGGGGAAATGTTCCAAAGTACCATCTGTCTCTACTCTGACTAAAGATTTTCTCTAATCTCCCTATTGAGCTATGAAGGTACATAGCTCCCAGTTATTGCATTTTCTGAAACTACTCTTCGGTGCCTTAATCCTGTTTTTTTTTAAAGTAGGGAGGATACTGTTTCCCAAATTTCCTCTCTGCTGCTAGGTTCTCAGTTCCCACAGAGCCAGAGAACAGGTTCTGTTTTGGGGGAAGTTTCCCCTGCTGTCAGAGACACATTTACTAAAGCCTCAGCCTCTATTCTAGTTAAGAATAGTTGGAAAAGTTTCTTTATCCCCATTTACTCTTCAACTCTCTCTTGGGGAAAGCTGCAAGAGATTCCAACTAGAGAAGGCTAATTAACAGAATATAAAAGACTTTTCCCCAGGCAGTCTTCCCCACCTCCCAAACCCCCAAGTCCAGGTCAGGAAGGCCCTCCCTCCCTCATTGAAATCTCTACTTCTAGGTTCCTTCAGACTGCAGCTCAAATAGAAAATCATATGTTTGTTAACGGAATATTTTAGGAAGCAATTCAGTCATGTACATGTTGTTTCTCCCCAAGGGATGCATGCTCTTTGGGAAATGGGAAATTTCATTTTTTCCTTTGTATCTAGAAGACCTAATGGAGTACCATGTACATGATGGGCATTAAATGGATGGCTGTTGATGGATTAATTGCTTACCAACTACCTGCCCCAGCTGGTACCACAAATGCAGGGCACCTGATCAAACAAAGGTCAGGGCTGTCAAGCAGCTCTGTGTCTAACTGGAGCAAAAGTAGTGACTGAGTCCAGTTGACCCTCCTGCTTCCCATAGGAGGGAATGCATAGATATTCTTTATTCTTGCTTCTGCCTTTGTCCAACATCACCTACCTATGCCAATCACAAAGTCCCTCAGTTTGCCAGGGAATAGGTTCCTATGATGGAATGGCATTTAAGAAATTCACTTTTCTGTTTTCTCATACAACTAAGTTCTTTTGCAGAGGGTTCCTCAAGGAAATCTGCTACTCCTCTATCTGCAAGGAAAAACACTTTGCAGTGAAGGGGATCATGTAAGGGCTCAGTTAGTTATTTTGGTCTTCTAAGGGTCTCTTGACTTACTGGACTTGCAAGCAAACACAAACTTTGTAGTCTCTGTTTATTATCCACAATGTTATTCCAAGGCCATCATTTTCTACAGAAACAACAGAACTATTTCACAGAAGAAGCCATATAAAAAATACATCTAACAAATTATATCTACAACAATAGTGGTGGGAAGACCTGTAGATACGAGGTCCCAGTTTGCCTGGGGAGGAAAGGGAAGGCTAAGAGAGAAAACTCAAATGAGGAGGACTTATTTGAAGGATCAGCTAAGAACAGGAGTCCCCAGGAAAGTAGCCCAAAGGTCTCCAGGTGGAAGGTGTGATTCAATCAGCTTCTTCAATGGTGTCCAGGGGTGGGGTGGGCCTACCAGGCCTGGACCCCACAGCTGCTCCCTGAGCAGATGCACCAGTGCCTAGTACAGCTAGGTAATGATGGGACAGTACAGGCTCTCCAACTCCTTCTGGTGTTCATACTTCTCCTTTGTGGGTCAGCTGGTTGCCCTCCAGTCAGGAGAGGGGGTCCTGGCACTTCTGCAGCATCTTCCCCCATCTTCTTCCTTGATCTTGTCCGCATACCATCCTCTAGCACCGAGCTCTGGAGGTGGAAATGTGGGCCTTGGAGCAATGCTTAGCAGCCTCCCTCTCCCTCTGAGCCTGGTCTTCCACCTTATACTTCTCTGCCTCCTGCACCATCCTCGGCACCTCCTCCTTGCTGAGTTGACCCTTGTTTGAGGTGGTGATCCTGTTGGCCTTGTCCTGACTCTTGTCCATGGTCCAAACATTCAAAATGTTGGTGTTGCTGTCAAAGGTGACCTTGACTTGGGGAATCCCACCAGGCAGAGGGGTGCCCGAGGGCTCAAAGGGTCCCCAGCAGGCTGTTGTCCCAGATTATAGCTGCTCCCCCTTACATGAGGAGTAAGACTCCCGGTTGACTGTCCCAGGAGGTAGTGAAGGTCTAGGGATGGTGGAGTTTCACTTGATCAGGGTGGTCACATCACCCCATCTGTTGTCTCCAGGCCCAGGAACAGGGGAGTCCCATAGAGCAGTAGCAGGTCCTCCACTTGTCCCCCCTCAGCACAGCTACCCCAGCTTGGGCAGGTGGATGATTTTGTCCATTCCTAGTCGTTGAAGAAGTCCTGTAGCAGCTTCTGCACCTTGGGGATTCGATGGAGCTGCCCATCAGCAAGCACCATGTAGTGGATCTGGCCCTTGAGCATCTTGGCCTCTGGCCTAGCATGGCCTTCTCCATGGGCTCCAGTGTTCCTGGAAGAGATTGCAGCACAGCTGCTTCAGAGCAGGCTCGGGATGGTCATGGGTACAAGTCCCCCCACCTTGGCAGGGAATCAGGCCAGGTTGGCCTGGGTGCTGGAGGAGAGGGTGGGACTGGCCAGCCCACAAGCCGTCCTCGGCCTCCTCAGGGCTCCATGTTCTGCCTTAGGTCCGTCCTGGGTTTCCACTTGAACTGTTACCCAAAGGGCTCCCCAGGTGTCTGCCAAAGTCCTCTTACCCAGGTGGGCATCCGGCTGCGGCCTTCATCTCAAAGACGTGGTCATCGAAGGTGAGGCTGGACTCGTCAAAGGTGCTCCCCGAGTCGAAGATGATCACCTTGTGCTCCTATAGCCCGGAGGCCACGGCCACGACCGCGATGGCCCCCACGTCCTTAGTGGCCCGGCGCTGAGAGCGCTGGAAGAAGGCGGGCACCGTGGTGCCCGCCGGTGCCCCAGGTAGGCCTCCGCCGTCTCTGGCCAGGGCTCACACCGGGCCGAAGCGGGTCCCCGCCGCCTCTGCCCACACGCCGCTGCGGACCCGGGGCTGGGGGCTCCCGGGGGGCGCGGATCCCGCGGCTCTCGGGTCTTTCCTGAGTCGGGATGGATGCGGGGGCTCCGCTCGGGCCCGGGCGCGCCTCCGCCCTCAGCCTCGGTGCACGACTTTCTCGGGGCGCCTTCCTGGGAGCAGCAGCGAGCCCCGGGGAAAGGCTGTGGAGGAGCCCGGCCCCCGCCCCTGGCGGGCGCCCCTGGGGTCCCAGGACGCGGCTGTGCACAGCCTTCCCGGAGCGGGCCAGCCAGGCGGGCGGCCCGGGGCCGGGCCGGGGCCGGGGCCGGGCCGGGGCCGGGGCCGGGGCAGCGCCGCCTCCGGGGTGGCCGGCTTCAGCCGGGCGGCCCGGAGCGAGGACCCGGGCGCAGGGACTGCGGGGCCGGGCTGCGCGGGCACCTGCACCCAGAGGAGGCGGCCCGGGGCTGCGGCCGCCGGCGCATTGGTGGTTCAGTGGTAGAATTCTCGCCTGCCACGCGGGAGGCCCGGGTTCGATTCCCGGCCAATGCAGCGACCGCTTCCTTTTGGGGTCGCCTGTGTTTTTCTGCTCTCGAAGTCTCCTGGGTCCCCAACCCTTAACGTTTCTCTAGGGATTCCCCCAGTCCCGGCGGGAGGTCCTGGGCCATCTTCCACCGTCTCCCCACGGTCTCCCCACGTCACCTCGGAGTCCCAGGAGAAAAGTCGCATTCCTCTTAGCCCGCGCCCCGCCACCGGCCACTCGGCAAAGCAGCCAGAGCTCGACGGGCCTTTTGGGGGGGCGGATGGGGTCCCCTAAAGATTGACGGAGTCCCGACTCCTGGGAACCTGGAAGAGCGGGGCGGAGGCAGCAAAACGTCTTTCCCTGACCGGGAATCGAACCCGGGCCGCGGCGGTGAGAGCGCCGAATCCTAACCACTAGACCACCAGGGAAGCCGCGGGCTGCTGCCCCTCGGCACCCACACAACGCAAAGCGCTTGCTCGGAGGCGGTGGGCCGCCTCCTGCCCCCATCAGCCTCCTCACCAAAGTCCGGGTTCCCCCGCACCCCCGCAGCCAGAGCAAGGCCCGGAGGACGAGCCCCGCGGCGGATGGCCGGGGAAAAGTGGTCCTGACCACCTGAGGGACAGCGGACAGGAAGGGGCGGGCGCGAGGAAAAAAGGAGCCTCTCACCTCCCCGTCGGGGAATCGAACCCCGGTCTCCCGCGTGACAGGCGGGGATACTCACCACTATACTAACGAGGACGGCGACGGAACTCCGGCTTTCCTGAACCGACCCTAACCCTCCTCGCTCACACTGTTCCCTGAAGGTCTCCTTCCTCCGGGGGCAGCCTGCCTCCCACCACCGCCCCGGGCCGGGAGCCTCTTGGAGGTCATGTCCGAGGGCTAGGTGGGCTTCTGGCCTAGGAGCCGCTCAGAGGGACACAGAGGAGGCTGAGCACCAGACAGGGAGCGTGGCGATCTCTGCCACCCCCGGCGGGCAGAGACCAGGGGCACGGGGCGCCTCCAGATCGCGTGGGAGAACTGCTGGCATGCAGCGGGACGCTGGAAGAAACGGTGAACTTGTATTGACGTTCTAGAGGGACCTATTCCATTGGCTCCGGGGACCCATCTTTGTTTTCTCCTTCGGTTGAGAATATTTCTCTGAATTCTGACTTTTTGTTTCTCCCTTGACAACTGGTTCCCATTTAGGCGGCCACGGTCCTTCTCGTCCAATCCCTCGCAACAGTCTTGCCTTGCATATACAATGTATCCACGCACAATTCCGGGACCAAACAGGAAACAGTAGGCACAGCAGCCCCGTCCAGTCCGTCCTGCTCACACCGCAGCCTGGAAAGGCACAGACCACAGTGTTTAGACACTGCTGTTTCCTCTCTCCTATGAAGGTGAGGGGCCTAATTCCTCCTGGAGGCTCTTTTACTGTAGCTGAATAATGTGCTTATTGATGTGGAGAAAGAATTGGCAAGGTCAAGTTGGCGCACATAGGCAACAAATAGCGTTTGTGGGGAGTGACAGGACGCCTGGCGAGTGTTTATGCAATTTGTAATGCTTTGTAAAGGAATTTCTCGATTACTTTCTCCTGGGTTTTCTTCCTGTAATTCAGAAATGCTTTCATGGGTGGGGAGGGCGGTGCGTTTTAAGAAGTCGGGAGCATTTTTTTGCAACCTTGAACTTAAGACACTGTCTCACGGAGCTTTTTTAGGGTCTTTACGTTTTTCCTGATATAAAATTAATCACCAAAAAGGGACAGTCATAGCTTCTTCTTTAATAATGTTTATGATGGTATTTGGATGAATCATAAAAAACTAACTTTCCATGAAAGGGATAAAGGGTTTCTAGAAAAGAAAGGTTGCATTGGCCGGGAATCGAACCCGGGCCTCCCGCGTGGCAGGCGAGAATTCTACCACTGAACCACCAATGCACATGGCACAAGGGCTTCAGGGGCAGCCTCGTCTGGGTAAAGGTGAACCCAACCGCCAGTGTGGATGCCCAAACCTCTTCCAAGGTCCCACCGCACGCCAGCACTTCCCCGCCGCCCACGGCCGGATGGGCACTGCCCCACCGGCCTCTGCCCTCCGGGCGTGGTGGCATTGCTGCGGCCCCGCCCTCTGGAGTCAGCTATCTCTCGCGGTCTCTCTCGGGGCTGGCAGCCTCCTGAGGGGGAGAAAGGTGTTTGGGAAAAGCCTGCTTGGGAGGTGACCCTCGAGCGGCCCCCGCCGGGGCCTGGCCCTTCGGCTTGGGCGGGGGTAGAGAGTGAGACTCTCTCCAGAGGAAAGGAGAAGGTCAAGGCCGAGGCACAGCGAGCTCTACGGGTGGGTCTCGGGAGCGGCGCTTCTCAGCGCCGTCCTCGTTAGTATAGTGGTGAGTATCCCCGCCTGTCACGCGGGAGACCGGGGTTCGATTCCCCGACGGGGAGGTGAGAGGCTCCTTTTTTCCTCGCGCCCGCCCCTTCCTGTCCGCTGTCCCTCGGGTGGTCAGGACCACTTTTCCCCGGCCATCCGCCGCGGGGCTCGTCCTCCGGGCCTTGCTCTGGCTGCGGGGGTGCGGGGGAACCCGGACTTTGGTGAGGAGGCTGATGGGGGCAGCAGGTGGCCCACCGCCTCCGAGCAAGCGCTTTGCGTTGTGTGGGTGCCGAGGGGCAGCAGCCCGCGGCTTCCCTGGTGGTCTAGTGGTTAGGATTCGGCGCTCTCACCGCCGCGGCCCGGGTTCGATTCCCGGTCAGGGAAAGACGTTTTGCTGCCTCCGCCCCGCTCTTCCAGGTTCCCAGGGGTCGGGACTCCGTCAATCTTTAGGGGACCCCATCCGCACCCCCGAAAGGCCCGTCGAGCTCTGGCTGCTTTGCCGAGTGGCCGGTGGCGGGGCGCGGGCTAAGAGGAATGCGGCTTTTCTCCTGGGACTCCGAGGTGACGTGGGGAGACCGTGGGGAGACGGTGGAAGATGGCCCAGGACCTCCCGCCGGGACTGGGGGAATCCCTAGAGAAACGTTAAGGTTTGGGGACCCAGGAGACTTCGAGAGCAGAAAAACGCAGGCGACCCCAAAAGGAAGCGGTCGCTGCATTGGCCGGGAATCGAACCCGGGCCTCCCGCGTGGCAGGCGAGAATTCTACCACTGAACCACCAATGCGCCGGCGGCCGCAGCCCCGGGCCGCCTCCTCTGGGTGCAGGTGCCCGCGCAGCCCGGCCCCGCGGTCCCTGCGCCCGGGTCCTCGCACCGGGCCGCCCGGCTGAAGCCGGCCACCCCGGAGGCGGCGCTGCCCCGGCCCCGGCCCCGGCCCGGCCCCGGCCCCGGCCCCGGCCCCGGCCCCGGGCCGCCCGCCTGGCTGGCCCGCTCCGGGAAGGCTGTGCACAGCCGCGTCCTGGGACCCCAGGGGCGCCCGCCAGGGGCGGGGGCCGGGCTCCTCCACAGCCTTTCCCCGGGGCTCGCTGCTGCTCCCAGGAAGGCGCCCCGAGAAAGTCGTGCACCGAGGCTGAGGGCGGAGGCGCGCCCGGGCCCGAGCGGAGCCCCCGCATCCATCCCGACTCAGGAAAGACCCGAGAGCCGCGGGATCCGCGCCCCCCGGGAGCCCCCAGCCCCGGGTCCGCAGCGGCGTGTGGGCAGAGGCGGCGGGGACCCGCTTCGGCCCGGTGTGAGCCCGGGCCGGGGCCCCCACAAGCAGCCGGCCGCGCCCTGTGCCGGGGGGAGGAGAGCAGGTGCCCCCCGGCACGGTCCCCCCAACGGACTGAACACCACTCACTCCTGCGCGGGCCTGTGCCAGCCCCGACCGGGCCACCGCAGCACGCCCGGGACCCGGCTTCCCCCGCGGGCCAGCGGCTGGTGGGCGCCGCGGCCCCACAGAACCGCGGCTCTGACCCAAGCGCTCATCGGGCCAGGGCCAGGAGGTGCAGCAGGACGCGAAGCATGGCCCTTCCAGGTGCCCAGTGGGGGCGGGCAGCCAAAGGACGGACGGACGTCCTCCAGAGGCCAGAGCAAGGCCTTCCACCCGGAGGAGATCTCCTCCTAGTGCTGAGCCTGATGGAGACGGCGGAGGCCTACCTGGGGCACCGAGAGAGCCAGGCGGGCATCACGGTGCCCGCCTTCTTCAAGCACTCTCAGCGCCGGGCCACTAAGGACGTGGGGGGCCATCGCGGCCGCGGCCGTGGCCTCCGGGCTGAGGGGCAACAGGAGCACAAGGTGAGCATCTTCGACCCGGGGGGCACCTTCGACGTGTCCAGCCTCACCTTCGATGACCACGTCTTTGAGATGAAGGCCGAAGCCGGGGATGCCCACCTGGGCAAGAGGACTTTGACAGACGCCTGGGGAGCCCTTTGGGCAAGACAGACGGAGCTAAGGTAGAACAGCGGAGCCCTGAGGAGGCCGAGGACCGCTTGCGTGCCGGCCAATCCCACCCTCTCCTCCAGCATCCAGCCCAACCTGGACATAGATTCCCTGCTCGAGGTGGGGGAACTTGTACACGACCGTCCTCAGAGCCTGCTTTGAGGGTCTGTGCTGCAATCTCTTCCGAGGACCGCTTGAGCTGGTGGAGAAAGCTGTTCTAGGCGGAAGACCAAGATGATGGGCAGCAACACCGCACCCCCAAGGTGCAGAAGCTGCAACAGGACTTTTTCAATGACTAGAAGTGAACAAGAGCATCCACCCGAGGAAGCTGGGGTGACTGTGCTGAGGGGGGGGGACGAGTTGGAGAAGGTGAGGGACCTGCTACTGCTCTATGGGGCTCCCCTGTTCTTGGGCCTGGAGATGGCAGGTAGAGTGATGACCACCCTGATCAAGGGAAGCTCCACCATCCCTAGACCTTCACCACCTCCTGGGCCAGCCAACTGAGTGTCCTGCTCCACGTGTAAAGGGGAGCAGCCATAATCTGGGACAACAACCTGCTGGGGATGCTTCCGGCCCTGGGGCATCCCACTGAGTTCCATGGTGTTCCCCTAGTTGAGGTCACCGTTGACACTGACACTTATGACCTCTTGAATGTCTCAGCTATAGACAAGAGCAAGGGCAAGGTCACAGGATCACCATCACCAATGACAAGGGCTGGCTCAGCAAGGAGGAGCAGCAGAGGTTGGTACAGGAGGCAGAGAAGTACCAGACCGGGAAGCAGTCTCAGCAGGAGAGGGAGGCTGCTAAGAACTCCCTCAAGGCCTGCGTCGTCTACCTCCAGAACTCAGTGCTAGAGGATGGCATGGGGGACAAGATCAAGGAAGAAGATGGGAGAAGGTGTTGCAGAAATGCCAGGACCTCCTCTTCTGGCTGGTGGGCAACCAGCTGGCCAACAAAGAAAAGTATAAACACCAGAAGAAGGAGTTGGAGTGCCTTGCCCCCCATCATTGTGGGGCTCTACCAGGCAGCTTGTACATCTGCTGCAGGGAGCAACTGTGGGGTCCAGGCCTGATAGGCTCACCCCACCTCTGTACCCACCGTTGAAGAAATAACCTCCCAACAGGAGACCTTCAAGATACTTTCCTGAAGAATCTTGTTCTCAAATGGTCCTCCAAATGAGTTCTCTTTATTTGACTTTTCTCCTTTAGACTACTCATTCCTCCCTAGGCAAACTGGACACTGCCTCTACAGGTCTTCCTATCCCTGTTGTCATGGATATAATTTTATATGTATTTTTTATAGTTCCTTCTGTGAAATAGTTCTTTTGTTTCTGTCAAAAATGATGGCCTTGGAATAACATTGTGGATAATAAACAGTGACTCCAAAGTTCGTCTCTGTTTGCAGTCCAGTAAGTCAAAAGACCCTTAGAAGACCCAGATAACTGAGCCCTTAGATGGTCCCCTTCCCTGAAAAGTGCTTTTCCTTTCAGATAGACAAGTAACAGATTTCCTTGAGGAACCCTCTGCACAAGAGCTTAGTTGTATGAGAAAACAGAAAAGAGAATCTCTCAAATGCCATTCTGTCATAGGAACTGCTTCCTTGGCAAACTGAGGGGCTTTGTAATTGGCAAAGGAAAGGCAGAAAGAACAGAAAATGCCCATGCCTTCCCTGCTATGGTGCTATGGAAAGCAGGAGGGCCAACTGGAGACAGCCACTGCCTTTGCTCCAATTAGGAGATACACTGCTGCTTGACAGTCCTGCCCTTTGTTTGCTCAGGTGCTCTGCATCTGTGGAACTAGCTGAGGCAGGTTGTTGTTAAGCACCTGATCCATCATCAGCCATCCATTTAATGCTCACCATGTACATGGTATTCTGTTAGGTCTTCTGGATACAAAGGCAAAAATGAAATTTCCCATTTCCCAAAGAACATGCATCCCTTAGGGTGAAACAACATGTTCATGTGATGTATATAAGATCATACATAAGATATTCAGTACCAAAACACATGATTTTCTGGTTCAGGGAGACCCTCAAAGCTGAGAGCATCAGGACAGCCTGCATGGGTGAGGTGGCATTTGAGTTGAGCTCTGGAAGAACTGAAGGCCTTGGAAAGCGGGGCCTGGGGGTTTGGGAGGTGGAGAAGACAAAAAAAATCTTTACTGATGTCTTTTGACTTTTACATCATCCTAGTTTTCCCCAGTATTTGTCCCTCCCCATATAACAAATACGTATATATATATATATATATATATATATACATATATATGGTTTTTGCAAGGCAAATGGGGTTAAGTGGCTTGCCCAAGGCCACACAGCTAGGTAATTATTAAATGTCTGAGACCAAATTTGAACCCAGGTATTCCTGACTCCAGGGCTGGTGCTTTATCCACTATGCCACCTAGCCACCCCTACAAATATATTTTTAAAGACAAAAAAGAAGGGAAAAAATCAGTACAATTGAAGCAATACTTGAAATATTTTTCTTTTCTACAAGCAATGGTGGACTTCAGATGGTGGTCAGTTTATCTCTGCAACCAATCAACTATATGAAAGAAAACCTAGGACCTTCATTGAACTCAGGATATGAGAGTAAGTGTTGTGGACAGGAATTTGGGCATGAGAGAATACTACAAGGCTATATGCCAAGAGGCTCTGAAGAAGAGAGAATTGTTTCTCCTGAATTTCTGGCCCACATGAGTCATATGTTTGTTATGTGCCAAGATCCTCTTCTCAATGACTGTTGCCATGACGCAACCCTCAGTAGATTCTTGCAATTCGCCTCTGATCTGTCTTGTCGAGAGAATGCATGGCTAAGTGGACTACCTTCCTTGACGTTTTCATTACTGTCAATTGGGTTTGCTGTAAGATCCTCAGAAGCTGAAGGTGTCCTTTGGGAGGTCCAGTGGACATGATGCTGACCCTTTATACCTTCCACAAACACTCCTCCAGTCCTTTACTGCCTGGGGAAATAGAATACAATCCTTGGATAAGATCATCATACTGAACTACCTTGCCCCAATAGCCTAATGGTCATTCTCACAGGACTCAATGGGGAGTTGAAGGGAGTTTTATTTCCTCTAATGTACTGTCACCTTTGTTAATAGTCTAAGGTAATTTAATTTAAAAAAAGGAATCAGAAAAGATGATTATCCCTACCTAGAAGAGAATGTCAAGTGCCCTTCCACACACATTCCCTAAGGATAGATACTTCTCTTGTATCAGTACTGTCTAGAATTTTTTGAAGAGGACAATCTAGTAATAAGGACCCAAATATAGCAATTAGACTTATTCATTGGGACCCTAGATTTACTCTGGTTTAGTAGCCAACCAAATTTATCTTTACAAAAAGAGACCATGGAAAAAGGACACAAGGACTGGTAGAAGCATCCCTCTGGGAGGGATGATGTTTGTTTTGCAAATCTTAAAGAGATATTTAAATGTTAGCTATTATTGCCAAACTTTCACATTTCAAGAAAGAACTCATGCAGGGCTCACAGACAAGTCTAAAAAATCAAAAGGACACTCTCAAGATCTTTTAGAATTTTGGAATTGATTACGTAGCAAGGGAGACACAGGTACATGACCACTCAATATAGTGTTCCCTCTGCTGAGAGGGAGCTATTGTTCTATGAGCAAAGCAGAATTGAAGTACCTAAAGGAAATGTGAGCAAGTGTAGCGAACACACCCCACATGGACGATATATGCCTGACCTGTATAAGAGCATGAGCTCATTTTGGTCTATTCAGCCACAGTCAGACACTGTAAAACTCTAATTAACATGGTGATATCATTTTGATCCTTTTCAAGAAAAAAGAACAATATGCAACCAGAGAAGAAATACATTCTGCTTGTCTATGTATAATTGTTGCAAGAAATTATGTTTTAAATTATCTTCAATATCTAACATAGATTCCTTTTCTCAATTCTCCCTTGGCCCAAATATGGTATCCCCTTAATGTCTAAATATATATACATATATAAATATATCAAATGTTTTTAATATGTAATGGATAATATCATATAGAAATGTATTAGATAGAAGTTATTGTTTTGTCCTTTGTCTTTTTTTTTTCCAAGACAAATGTGGCTAAATGACTTGCCCAAGATCACACAGGTAGGTAATTATTAAATGTCTGAGGTCAGACCTGAACTCAGGTCCTCCTGAATCCAGGGTCAGGGCTCTATCCACTGCACCACCACATCCTACATTTTTGAAGAGGATTATGACATGAGGGAAATGATGCCACAATAAGCAGGTGAATTGGATTTGAGTGAGGGAATGCTGTGCTAGGTCTCTAACCTCAGTTTCTTCTCTGGAGCCAGATATTAATCAGTACAACTGGAGATGAATATGGAGGCAATCAGGATTAAGTGATTTAAATCACACAGCTAGTGATAGAGAGATGTCTCTGTGCCCTCTGAACCCCTTTATCTTCCTCCTGCTCTTGGGGAGGCTGGACACTGAGAGGGAAAAAGAACCCATAAGGAATCACTGAGTGTTATGATAAAGAGGAAACATTGAATATTTAGGTTTTAGTAAGTTTCAAGAAGTTAGATTGGGAGGAATGAAAGACTAAATGGTTCTTAAGTGTTTTTTCTCCTTTTTTTAACTCCTCATCCTTCTCTCATTCCTTAAACATTGGTATTCCCCAAGGTTCTATACTTGACTCTCTTTGCTTTCTATACTCTTTCTTTTGATGATTCAACACAAATGATTCCCAAATCTATATGCCCATTCCCAAACTCTCCTCAGAGCTTTAATGCCATATTTTCAACTGTTGTTATTTTTCTCTTTCCTACATCTCAAATCCCACCAAAAAAAAATTTCCCAATCCCTACTTTTTCTATTACTGATAAGAACACCATCATCTTCCTGGTCACACAAAATTTTATTTATTATTCCCTCCTCATTGCCCTTTATTCCCAATCAATTGCTAAGTCCTAGCTTCAATTTCACACATTTCCCCTTTAGAATTACCATTACAATCAATCTAGATCAGACCTACATAGCTTTTCTCTCGAATTATTTTAGGAATTTATTATTTCTCTCTGAGGAACCAAGATCCTGAGGGAACCTTAGGTAATTTAGACATCCCTAACCTCCCTTATGCTCTCTTTTAAAATATACTTGGAGTTACAAAGTCCTGACCTCAAATCCTTTCTCAGGGACTATCTTTCTTATCCTGAGTAAATCACCTTGCCTCTCTAAGCTTCACATTCCACATCTGCAAAATAGGGGGTGATAAGAACAGCCACCTCAAAGTAGTGTTGTGGGATTAAATAAATATATTTTACTAAGTTTAAATGTAAGACACTTATTGATTCTTCTGTTGCCTTACCTTTTTGAAATATCTAATCAATCCAATTTTTAAATTTTACAATAAAATTTTATTGTTTTCTTTTTCTTACATTACCATAAGTATCCTTCTCTACCTCCCATATAGCAATATTTTGTGGAAAGGAAAAAGAAAAAAAAAGTCAGCACGACTAATTGATGCATTGAAAAGTCTGAAAACTGTAATACTTGCAGACCCCCATCTGGGGGTTTTTTGGGGAGGAGGGGTTCATTTAAGTCTCACTTCAGCTTTATCATTTTGAGGATATTTACTTTTGATCTGTTGATGTATCATTGTTCTTTCCATTTAAATTGTAGTTAGTGTGTATATTGTTTTCTTGTCTCTGTTTATTTCACTTTGCATGTTTATATATATATATATGTATATTGATCACACACATAATTTTCTAAAGCACAGAAATGCTCTATTACATTCATGTATCACAATCTGTTTAGTCATTCCCCTGTTGATGAGCATTTACTTTGTTTCCAATTCTTAACAAATAGAAAAGGTATTGCTATGATTATTTTGGAGTAAACAGGAACTTTAAAAAAAAAATCAATGGCTTCCTTTTGGTATAAACTCAGTAATGAAGTCTCTGGTTCAAATGTATGAACCTTTTACTCACTTTATTTACATAACTGAAAATTGTTTACCCAAAATAGTTATACCATTTTACAGTTCCATCAACAAGTATTAGCATCCATGTGAATTGATCAATCTTGGATGCAGCTCCTCTCAGCATTCAGAGAACTAGGATAAGCCCAGGAGACCAGCTATGGACAATGCTATCCCCATCTAGAGGAAGAAAAACAAAACCAAGTATTAGCACACCTATCTTTTCACAACCCTTCCAACACTGATCATTGCTATCTTTTTTTTTTTTGTCATTTTGCATGGTGTGAAGTAATCTGAGAGTCTTAAAATACTTCCTAAGGTGGTCTCTATATATTCTGTAATAAAGTTCATTATTTTTTGCTTACATAGCATTTAGCACAGTGTCTAACTCATAAGTACTTGCACAATTGATCATATGGTGAACATATTGTTCATTTAATTTTATTGCTTTTTACTTCTCTTTTACATTATCGTTCACTTCTTTGTATTTGTATTCCCAGTCTACTGTTCTCTTTTGTTTCTTTGATCATTCCAAATTCAAGTTTTTTTTTCTATTTTTGTTTTTTAGTTTTCCTTTGCAGGATATAATTTCTGCTCTCATAATTCTCTTTTCCTTTTTAAGATACTTAGGAATTATGTGTTGTGGCTATGTCTTCCTCAAATTTCAGAGTCCTCTGTCCCATCAAATGTCAGATCTTTTTCCTTTATTTTGTATTTATTTGTGTTTATTCAGGCATTCATAGATGCCTGATCTTGTTTATTTCTCCTATTGATTTATCTGTTTATGTTCAAGATCTTTGAGTTTTCTTTTTCCTGAAATCCTTTATACTTTTAGTCCCCTCCCTCTCTTATTTTTCTTGTTACTCTCTCCCCTCTGATTATGGTTTCCTTAAAGGCTGAATTTCAAAATATCTCAGTGTCCTTTTACACTGGGCAAGTTTTCTGCCCCAAGTGACTGTTGAGAAGTTAGAACTGGACCCATTGGGTGTTTAGCACTTTCCCTCAAGCTTGGTGGAGTGCTGCTGCTATCTAGCTAATCTCACACACACAGTCCTGTCCTGGGGTCTTGTACCATACTCTGCTCCTCAGTTCTCTGGCTAGCACTGACAGTTTAGATTCTGCTTTCCCTGATCCTGGCAGTTCAGAACAGTGAAGCTCTGGGGCACTCAGGTTACAACCCCTGGCAAGCTTTTGCTCCTGAAGGGTCAAGTTGACTGTCCAGACCTGAGCAAATGTCTTCAACCTTGACCTAGGGTCTTCAGGGTCTCTATGGCACTAGAAAACAGGGAGGAAAGGGATCAGGGTTCAGAGAAAGGTTTTGATATAGATCTTGGATTTGCTGGTGCAGCCTCACTACAATATTGGAGGTTAGAGAGAGGTGTTGAGTGTGTCAGGTCAGTGGGAATCAGTTCCTGAGCTCAATTTTTAAAAAATCTTTTTTTGGGGGTGGGGGCAGCTAGGTGGCACAGTGGATAGAGTATGAGCCCTTGAGTCAAGAGGACCTGAGTTCAAATTCAGCCTCAGACACTAATTCCCTGGCTGTGCAACCTTGGGCAAGTCACTTAACCCCATTACCTTAAATTTAACAAATATATATAATATATGTTTGAATTCTGACTGTCCTGGTTCTGGGAACTGGCAAAAAAGTCTAATCTTCCATCTTGTTTTTTATGTGACCCCAAATCTATCAAGTCCTATTAATTTGAACTGCACAATATCTTTAGCACCCATTCCTGCTTTTCTCTTCATCCCTCTGCACAGAAATAGAATCATACAATTTGAGAGTTTGAAAGAATCTCTCCAGCAACCAAGTCATAAAAGGAAAGCCCACTATAACTTCTTCGAGTATCTCATTCTACTTTGTGGCAGCTCTAAATTGGCCTTTTACAATGTTCACTCATTACTACTGGTTCTTCCCTGAGGAACCAAGGAGCCAGTCTAATAATTTTTCCATATGACTGTCCTTTAAATACTTAAAGATGGCTATCATTTCCTTCTGGTTCTTCAGAATAATATCCTCAGTTCCATTAATCAGTCCTCATATAATAGGAATCCAAATTGTTTTCTGAATGATCTGCTTATCTATGTCCCTCTTAAATCTTATTAAACCTTAAAACATAATACTCCAGATGGATGGAGTACAATGGGATTATAACTTCCCTATTCATGACAATCATAGTCCTTTTAGGGCAAAGATTGCATGAGGTTTTTTGTTTTTTTGTTTTGGTCACAGAAGCCCACTGCTGATTCATATTGTCTGCAGTTCGTTGAATCCCCAAGATCTTTTTCAGAATCCCCCCTTCTTGTACTTTTCAAGTTAATTTTCAACTTGTGAGATGTTGCAGTTATCCCTATTGAATTTCATCTTTTTAGATGGGAACTGATGAAATCACCAAGGAATATAGCATAGTGGGAAAAGAGAAGAGGCTCCAGGATTGGTCTTGGGAGATGCTGCCAATTAATTGGCATGACCTGAAAATCAAACAAATAAAACTGAAAAGATCAGTCTTATAGGTAGAAGAACTGAGAAGTAATGTCAATTCCTTAAAAAAGGTGAAAATATCCAGAAGAAGAAACACTGTTTGACAGTGTTAAACGCTGCCCAGTGATCAAGGGGGATAAAGATTGAGAACAGATCATTACATTTGGCAATGAAGAGATTAATGGTAATTTTGAATGAGATCAGAAATCATAATGAAAAAAATTTAGAAGAGAGAAAGTGAAAGTATAGATTGCAAATGACTTTCTCAATGAATTTAGTCACAAAAAATGAATTAAAAAGTAAGAAAATTATGGATGGATCAAATGAGGATTTTTAGACAAATTCATTTTAATGGATTTTTAGTCAGCTGGGAAGCAGTCAGTAAATATGGAGAATAGCAAGATTAGTGAAAGAGTGGGAACTATTGAGGGAGCAATCTGATAGAGAAGACAGGATAAAATAGGACCAAGGGTGCATGTAAAAGGTGTTTGTATTGACAAGGAAAGGTGTTGCCCCTCCAAATGTAATTGGAATGAAGGTAGAGGGAAAAGAGAAAGCACTTTCCAAATGATTAAAAAATTTTTTCGATAAAATGTGAGGCTATTTCCTAATCTGACAAGGTGGGAGGAGGGAGTGTCATAGGAAGCTTGAGGAAAAATGAAAAGATTTGGAATAATCACTATGCTAGGTGAGATAATGAATCAATTATGCAAGATTACACAGTGAGGGCCCAGTTAGTATTACGTTGCTTAAATTTGAAGTCAGCAGTTTCTTAGTTTTCTCCAGTTCTATTCAGCAGCATGTAAATAGGAATAAAGGCAATAGATGGTGGGATTAACCCAAAATTGAGGTTTGGTAAGGGAAACTGGTAACAAGAGAGGGTGTAGAGTTGAATGGTTCACCAATGTTTCAAGGGAACATTTAGTCAGTATAAATGGTCTGAGAAAGTGCTGAGGAATGCAGAGAATAGAGGTCACGTGAGGCTGAAGAACAGATTTAGGAATTGTAAGGCAGAGAGAAAGACAGAATGATAAAATATTTTGATCAGTTTAAGGCATTTCAGAGTTCATGAACATGAAATGGAATACTTGTGAATGATGGCAAAATCAAGGTATGGAAACTGAAATGAGGATAACATGATCAGTAGAAATAATCTGCAGACACTTAATAATTACCTACCTGTGTGGCCTTGGGCAAGCCACTTAACCCCATTTGCCTTGCAAAAAAAAAAAACTAAAAAAAAAAGAAAGAAAAGAAATAATCTGACAGAATTTGACTTGTTTTCCCCCTATTTTGATGACAGTGGAGGGGGGCGGGAAGAAGCATTTATAGGTGCTGAGTACTTTATAAACATCTCATTTGATCCTCCCAAAAACCCTACAAGGCAAGTGCTATTGTTACTTCTCTTTATAGTCGAGGAAACTGAGACAGAGGATAAGTGACTACCCAGAGTCAGACAATTAGTACCTGTCTGAGATCAGATTTGCACTCCGGTCTTCCAGACTCCAGGCCCAGTGCTTTATCCACTCTTGAACTTGTTCTGGCTGCTTCCTTTAGAGATATTTGCAGCCTGCATGCATCCACCATGAATCTCTCCATTGCCTTCTATGTGATATGAATTGTTAAATCTTGAGAGGGAAGCATATCCCATATCTCATATACATAGCAACTCTACTAGAATATTAGAATTAAAAGAATGGGCCTTTGTTTTCATTGGAAGCTTGGTGTCAGTAAAGGAGCCTTACCAGTTTCCTAAAGACAATCTAACTGGTTCCCCCCTCTCTCTCTTCAGTTCTAGGCCATATTCATTGTCCCTTTGAACTGTCTGTCCTATATGGAAAAACTTTGTAGAATGTCCATCCAAATGTATGTGGAAATCTTGATAATATGCATTCTTCATCTATTTGCTCTTGCCTGTGTAGATGGTCAGGTGAAACTTCTTCAAGCAATTAAAGATCTCTCCTAAGAGGTTCTTTAGGATCTATAATGAGCTGGGATTTTATGAAATCAGCACAATGTCATCACAAAAAGAATAATCTGGAGGACCTCATCATTCCCTGTGTTTTCTTTCTTCCATAAAAGTAGTGAATATCTTTGGCAAGCAAGCATCTTTGCTTAGTATTGAATTTTCTTTCATTTTTTGGTTGTTTTTGCAAGGCAAGGGGGTTAAGTGACTTGCCCAAGGTCACAAAGCCAGGTAATTATTAAGTGTCTGAGGTCGAATTTGAACTCAAGCCCTCCTGATTCCAGGGTAGGTTTCTATCCACTGTGCCACTTAACTGCCCCATCAGTATTGGATTCTTTCTTTCTGACTGCTTGGGTTATTTTTGTTGTTGATCTAGAAGTTCTGGATTTTGGCTATGATATTCCTGGGAGTATTCAGTTCTATTTTGTCCTCAGGTTCTAAGAAATCTGGAATTTTTTTTTAACTATTTATTGAAATATGCCTATTTGTTCTATTTCCCAGTACAAATCATAAAATCCTGTGTAAGTACAAACTAGTGTTCTGGGAGTGGGGAGTATTGGAAAATGACTTCAATATTTTTAAAAGTACCAGTAAAATGTAAAAAATTATACCTGCTACCAGATGGTACCACTAGCCAAGTGGTATATGTGCCATATACACACATATACATATGTTGTGCATATGTGCACATTTGTATATATATATAAATATATTGTTGTATACAGCATATGACCTCAGACTGTTCTTGTACTCATATATAACTTTGCTTATGATGCTTGATACTATGTGCCTGTAATGTCATCTCTGTATTAGAAGTAGAGTGTATATAACTTGAGTATTTGAAAACGAATGAATGTTTTATGAGCATCTACAAATTTAGCCAAATATAGGGTGCATTATTTTATGAAACAAGTGATATTTTCTTCTAATTTTTTAGTCTTTTTACTTTGTTTTAATATTTCTTATTATCTCGTAGAGTCATTAGCTAGTCAGTTCTAATTTTCAGAACTTTTTTCTTTGGCGAAATTTCATACTTCTTGTGTCACGTTCTTCTCTTTCTACATCTTCCATAGCTGTCATTTATTTTCATATTTTTTCCCCTCTAGCATTCTCATTTGGTTCTTAAAATCACATATAACTCTCTTTTTCAACACTTGCAGGAATTCTGGTTGGACTTGAGCCTAAACTTCATTTTTCCTTGAGATTATTATTGCTGATATTTTGGAATCATTCTTTTTGTCTGTGTTTGTGTCTTGACCTTCCCTGTCACCTTAATAGTGGGATTTTTTGTTTGTATGCTTCCTCATTCTTTCAGCCTGCTTCTTGACTTTCAACTTTCTATCAGGGCCAGGACCTGTACACTTGGGGGTGGAGGGAGCACTGAGAGCACGTTTGAGTTGTCATAAGCTTTGTTCTCTTGGATTTTTCTGTTCCTTTTTGGGGGTGTTATTGAGATTGGAGGATTTCAGGTAGAGTTCACATTGGAAATCAAATTTTCAGTACTCTCAAAATGGTGTGTTTTGTGGCAAAATCTGCTCACTCTCTTCTTGTATTACAGTCTGAAAGTTCCTAATCCAGGCTGAGGACTGGCGGGCTTGATTTGAAGTTCCAATTGCATACTGGCTGCTGCATGCCACAACCAATACATTTCTCATTAATGAGATAATTTCTATCTTCTGTTTTTATGACCTCACAATACTCTCTTCTATCTTATCTATCCTAATCCCTTTTCTCTTTCTGGTTTCTAACTTTCTTTTGCCTTTGGCTATCCTTTCCTCTTCTTTGTCTGATAAATGCCCAAGGTCCATGGGTTTCCTCCCCTTTCAGAAATTCCTTGGTCTCCTTTCCTTCTATCTCTCTTCTCCCTCTCCCTCCATTTTTCCCCTCTTCTCCCTCACAGGAAAAGAAATTTGTCAAACTCAATCAATGTGCCAGTTGCTTTGTTTAATTGTATTTCTTTATTATATGGCAGGTTTCTACAGTGCCCAGGAAACTGCATTACTCTAGATAGAGCTCTGGATCTGGACTCAGAACACCTGAGTTCAAATCCTACCTAGACCACATCTAGTTATTTGATTCTGGGCAAGTACCCAAGCCTCTTTCAGCTTAATTTCCTCATCTACAAAATGAGAAACAAATAAATAAAATCAGGATAATAATAGCATCATTCTCCTAGGGTTATTAAGACCAAACAAGAGAACATATAGAAATCACTTTACAAACTAGTGTTACGGGAGTGGAGAGTATTGGAAAAATGACTTCAATATTTTTTAAAATATCAATAAAATATAACAAGTTATACCTGCTATCAGATGGCACTACTAGCCAAGTGATATATGTCATATGCACATACATATATTGTTCGTGTGTGCACACATGTATGTTGTTACATACAGTATATGACCTCAGGGTGTTCTTGTATTCATAGATAACTGTTTTATGATGCTTGATACTATGTACCTGTAATGTCATCTCTGTATTAGAGGTAGAGTGGATATAACTTGAGTATTTTAAAGGGAATGAATGTTTTATGAGCATCTACAAATTTAGCCAAATATAGGGTACATTACTCTATCTTAACCACTCACAGATAAAGTCCTAATTTAGCTTTTATGATCACCATGATCCATATCCATGATTCTGAACTTTGAAATTCCTGACCCTTTGGTTCATAATTTTCTGTCTCACTGTAAAACTTCTAAATCTTTTCTTTGTCCTGACCATGATCTCCATTTCTCCATGTTCTCCAAGTGGAGTTCTCACTCCTCTGGTTTCAGTTTCCTCACTTAACAATCTTGAGCACATAAACAATTCAATTTGAAGTCTTAGCAAACTGTTATAAGGGAAAGATAGAAGACCAGAGTAGGTATCAAAAGATGAAGGATTGAAACCCAGACTTAAAAACCCAGTGACCTTGGTTACTTAACTTCTCTAGTTTTCAGATTCCTTGTCTAAAAAGGGAGCAAATTGTTCAATGAAATCATAGCACTACCTAGCTGTGTGGCCTTGGGCAAGCCACTTAACCCCATTTGCCTTGCAAAATCCTAAAAAAAGAAAAAAGAAATCATAGCACTACCAAAGCTTAACATCTTCAATTTTTAAAAGTTGTTTTATATATTATGTTTTTTTCTCTCTAATTTTTTCCTTGCATTTGGATTTTATTCTTCTTTCACAACATGATTAATATAGATCTATGTTTAGCACCGATATACAAGTAGAATCTATATTAGATTGCTTCCTGTTAGAGGAAGGGGGAAACGAAGAGAGGGAGAAAAATCTAAAATTCAAAATCTTGCAAAAAAAAAAGTGGTGGCTAGGTGGCGTAGTGGATAAAGCCCCCCACCCCCGCCCTCAAGTCAGGAGTACCTGGGTTCAAATCCAGTTTCAGACACTTAATAATTACGTAGCCTTGGGCAAGCCACTTAACCCCCTTTGCCTTGTAAAAAAACAGCAAAAAAAAAAAAGATTGTTAAAAAATATCATTGACTGTATTTGGAAAAAGGAAATATTTTTTTTAAAGAAATCATAGTGCTTTGCTAACTGGGTCTACTATAAATTCAAATTATTTAATCAAAAATTAATGCCATAAATGTGACACAGCAAAATATTTATTCTTCCTTGACTGATTCTCTATTTGACTCCAATCAGTAATTTACCCAATCTTCTCTTTTCTCAGTAGAGAATTTCTCATCTTTCTTGACTTCTCTTCAGGTTTTTGATGTCCTCTATCTTCTCCCCTCTTCCAGAACCAAAAGCCCTAGGAAAAAAGTCTTTCACTCAACTTGTCTCCATTAACTCTCCTTCCACTTACTTCTCAACTTCTCTTTGCAAAGTGCATTACAACAAAATCCTTCCATTGAAATTGTTCTCTTCCAGAGTAGCAAATCTCATTCTTTTACTCTTCCAATGCTTAGACATTTCCCATTAGATATTAAGTGGATATGGTTTGCTGCCCATTCCTTGCTAGTACCAAAAAAAAAAGCTGTTGTAAAGATTTTTATGTTTATACCAACCCATTTTTTAAAAATCTGTGACCTTCATAAGATACCAAATCCTGTACCCAGAGAGAAGAATTGGATTCTGGAAGAATAGACTAGAAGCTCATAGAACCTGAATAAGTTGCCTTCAGGGAGTATAAACTTCTCTGGAAGAAAGTGGGCATAGGCAGAAGCCAAGGAGAGGGGCAAACCTGCAGAGATTTAGGGACCTGAACATCTTCAGGTAATACAACAGAAGGGGGAAGGGGCAATTTGGGCAGATCTTTTGAGGTCTGCTTGAAGAAGCAACTGGAATACAGAGAATATGCACCAGCAAGTCAACTCTGGCAGCCCAGCAAAGGAACTGAGGCATCAATGAACATCATGGTTTGTGAGGTAGGGAAGAGGTCAAGGATGGGGATATCAGAGGTGCTGGGCTTTGTCCCAGACAAGGTTGAAGTGAGAGGGGACTTAGATCTTAGGAGTGAAGTCATCAGTAGAAGCTGAAAAGGAAAAGATGGAAAAGAAAGGCAACAATCTTTTCAAGGGAATGAGATTTCTTCACTCTCTGGATACTGTGATCTGGGAAGTCTTCCCATAAGACCAAAGCCTAGAAATGGAGGAGGTATGTCTGGGCAAAGGAAATGAAGAGTACCTTTGATCTGTCTATCTTGATTCATTTAATCATTCACATATTTATCTATAAAAAATTATTGCAACCTTTTGTTTGATGGTACCTACAAATGTATCCTACCACACATTCCTCTCTCTGATCCCATTCCATTGTCTGCAGGAGACCCATCCCACTGCCATCCCTTATCAGAGAATTCCAATCTAATTAAATCCAATCAGCATTTATTAAGCAATTACAATGTACCAAGCATTCTGCTAAACTGGGGATACAAGTAAAAGAAGTTCCTCAAGCAATATTTAGTCTAATAAGAAGAGGCAAGACTCAAAAGGAGGCAGGAAAGCAGAGGGACATCAGGGATACAACTCTGGTAACAAATGGTTTTGCAACTCCCCAAATACCAAAGAACTCATACAAGATTATAAGTAAAAAGCTTTATTCTACTGGGGGGAGGAAAAGTAGACACATGTGTCGGGGTTTCCTCTAATAGGAAACCCAAGGCAGTGGGGCTAAAACTTTATATATTTGTGGCTAGACAAAAGGACAAGAATCAGTGTAGTATAGTAACAGTGGTAAGGCATTACAGCAACAGTGAGGCAAGGTTGTTGAGTGACAAAAAGTCCATTCATAGCAGTGCTTCATATCTGAGCTTGCTGGTGCTTGCCCAAGCTGAGGAACCATCAGTTCTATAATTTATTTGTAGTAAAGTTCATCCAGTAGGTAAGTGCAAGGAATTGTTGTTATGCCAAGCTCAGGGCACAGCTTGCTTGCTGGACCTTAGCTTTGGAGAACAGGGTGTCTCCTACTAGTAAAAGGAGAAGAGTGATCTTGGACCCTGACAGGAGTAACTGACTGGGGCATCTTGTTTGATGGATTTGGAGGCAGGGGAAGAGGGAGACAGCAGAAGCAAAATGGAGTGAGGAAAGTAGGTAGGAGAAGTTTGGTATTCTACTCTCCAACCCTCCAATCCTAAGGAAAAGAAGGTTGAAAGAAGTGGTGTCAATCAAGGCTTGAATTAGTAGCATGGAGATAAGATTGGAGGTGATGGGTTTAACCTGGGAGGGGCAATGTTCCTTGGGATTGAAAAAACCAGACTTGGTCAGCTGAGGCAGAATTAGTGAAGAACCATGCCTTATTTTAAAAAAAAGAAAAAATAGTTGAGCAAAATCAACCAACAGCATGGAAAATATCTGACATTATCTTTAGCATTTTATAGAGTCCCCCATTGTTACAGAATATGACTGGGAGAGTGGGTGTGCATCGTTTTCCTGGTTCAGCTTCCTTCACATTGTATCTGTCTTTTCTACTCTTATGAATTCATCCTGTATTCATCATTTCTATTTTGTAGAGGGTTCTAAGTTCCTAAACTACATTGTATTGATTTCTTTTAAAAATCACCTGCATTCCTCCTAGAGAACCAATCCAGATCATCAAAATCAAGGAGTCTAGAACAGTAACATATTGAAAATTCTGAGATTACCCGAAGTTTGCCTTCTCCTCAATCTGTCACCCGCCTAAGGACTTCAAATTCGGGTGGGGTGGAGACCAAGGGAGGTGAGAAGACGGCATAGCTCTTCTTTGGAGTTAAGATGGCTCATTACAACCTCACTACATTGTTTCCTTTATTTCGTTGTCCCAGTTTTTTTTAAGTCATTGCACATGTATTATTTTCCTGAATCAGCTTTCTTCACTTTGCACCAGCTCACCCAAGTTTTCCCATGCTTCTCAGTATTTATCCTATTCTCACTTCTTCAGGAATCATAAGCATCTGCTCCAAAGATCAGTGGGCATCACCTTTGCTACCAATTCTTGGTTAGGCCATACACCTTTCTAGTACACCTAATCTTGTCAGTACTAAGAACTAGAGATACAAAAAAAACAAAAAAGCATAAGACTATCATCTGCCATGAAGAGTCAGTCTAATGGGGGAGACAGAATGCAAAATGCGCTGCTGTGAGTAGCTTACTCTATATATCCTCCCCTCGCTTCCGACTCTTTAAAAACCCATGATCAAAAACAAACAAACAAAAAAACCCCCACGATCATTGTAGAAAGAGGAGTGGGGTGTGTCTAGCAATAGAATTCTCATCAAATCCTATGGACATTTTGGTGATTTAGCATCATTTCAAATCCTTTCCCAGAATGGTTGGATCAAATCAGAGCACCAATGATTCATGTGCCAGTGTTTTTTCAAACTCCTACCTGGAACTATTCTCTTTCCTCATTTATTCCAGTTGCCTCAGTTGTTTGCATTGCTCTTTCTCCAATGCCTAGTGACTTGAAACAAGTGGTTGTTAAAATGATTTACTATTCTTCTTTTGAGAAGGGGTTCTAACACTATCCCTAGTCGTCGTGATCAGGGGTTACGCCTGAAGACTGCTCAAAGGAAGGGGGAGCCCTGGCGGCCAAAATTAGCGAAGAGCCCCAGAGTGCAGTCTACGTGAAAGATTGTACGTTATGAGTGTGCCTTTCAATCTGTGGGTGTCACGCCAAAGCTTCTGAAGGAAAAGAACTTGTCAGAAGTGGGATTCGAACCCACGCCTCCAGGGGAGACTGCGACCTTAACGCAGCGCCTTAGACCGCTCGGCCATCCTGACCACGAAAAACACTTTCAAACCCTGACCTCCATCGCCCTCTCCTCCAATTAACGCTCCTCACATTTTAAAAGTCTGTAACAGCTTCTTTCTCTTCCTGATTCCACATGTCCATGATTGGTTTCCTAGTTTCCAGTTGCCTCGGCGAAGGCGGACTCACTCCGACCACCACAGGACCAGCAGTGGCAGGGAGGCAGTGGGGAGAATTCTGGAAGAAAGAGGGAACCCATGTACAAAAGGTCCTCCCCTGCCGTCAGTCAGTCAGTCTGCCCTTCGGGTTAGAAGTCCAGTAAACATCTTAAACTCTTCAAGTCTAAAACAGCTCACTTTCCCCCACTCCTGATTTCCCTTAACCCCAGTTCCTCAGGCTAGAAAGTGAACTGAAATTTGTGGTCTCCTCGCCCTTAACAATAGGCTCTTAGAAAGGCGATCCCAGGCAGTTCCTTCCCTCGAGGCACAAGAACTGCCTCCAGCCTGACTGTCAGCCAACCCTGGGTAGGGGAGCTGTGGGACACAAAGAAACGGAGGGCACCTGTCATCTACACCTAGCTCACTGCGGGCTGTTACCGACTGTTGCCTTAGATCGGGAGGGATGAGCTCAACTGGACCAAGACTTTATTCTAGACTGAAATTCCGTTCTGAGTTCTGAATGGCTTTCTCTTTTTGAGGCTACATACACTTCCTTTCGTCAACTAATTGTGACTGAGAGTCTTAATTTGTGTGAAACAAGAACTTGTCTGGTGGTACCGGGCTGTCTCGAGCCAAACCTGAAAACAAAGACAATCCTGTATTACCCAACCAACCTTCCCCACACCATCAGAACTCACAGGAATCTTATTCTTTTCTAAGTAGGAATTGGATGATCGGTCTCTTTACTGAGGCTGACACAGGCTGTCCCCTGGGTCTGATGAACATTTCATCCTAACCTCCACCTCTTAGAATCCCCAGATTTCCTCAAGGCTCAGCTCATGTGCCATCTCCTTTGAGGCACATTTTCCAACATCTCACCTTAGGTAGCAGAGTTCTTTTCTTCCTTAAATATTAATGTAGCTACTTCCTGTTGGCAAATTAAATCCTTGGCGGCCCATGTCCTCCCCTAGTCTCTCTCTCTCTCTCTCTTCTCCCCCTTTCTTCGGTTTTCCCCCTTTCCCCTCTCCCTTTCTCCTCTTCCTTTCTCCCCTCCATTCTCTTCTCTCCCCCTCCCTCTCCCTTTCCTCGTTTCTCCTATTTTCTCTCCTCCCACTCCTCCCCCACAGACTTTCCCCTCTCCCTCCCCACCCCCACCCCACCCCACCCCACCCCTGTCCCCCCTTTATCTAGATGCATAGACAGACTCCTGCAGTGCAACTTGAAACCCCGAGGGGGGACCTAGGCCAATGGGGAGTTTAAGTGACTTGCCTGGGGTCAAACTGCTTTGTGAACCTTTGTGGTCTACTTCCCTCCTCGGACAGATTAGGTCATTTCAGACTAGTGAATAGACGAGGATCCAATATAGTACCACAGATAATGTCCCACGGCAGGAAACAGGTGGCCCGGGGACTCGAAGGTTCCAGGTAATGGTAGAGGCATCAGGTGGAACGGGAAACTCGGTGGCGTGATAAAAGCTTGTAGAGGAATCCACTACAGAAAAGCGCTGAACTTGTAAAGACTGGTGGTGATGGGGGGGGGGGGTGCCTGGTGTTGGGGGTGTGGTGCCAATCTGACATTACTGAATTTACTTTCTTTCTCTGCATCTGGCAGCAGGGAACTGAGGCTTGGAAGAGGAAGGGCCTAGGTTACTTAAACAATGACTGGGAAGGCAGGGTGTGATTTGAGAGGGGTGGAGGGTGGGGGCAGGGAACATTTCTTACCTGGGTGAAATGATGTGCACAAAAGTTGTTTGGTAAGAAATTGTCATGGGCAAGGAATTGTGTCTGGGTCCTCCTTGATGGTATATACCCTCCGGTCAAACTGGGGTACCCCCCCTGGAAGAGGATACTTTGGCTGCTGTTTTTCTTCTCATTTGGCACCTGGGAGCCATGGAGAGTTCCTTCCCTCCATCTGTCCCGTTACCTGGGATACCTCAGCCCGCAAGCCCAGAGGACAGACAAAGGTGAGCTGCTTGCTTGGCTCTTGTCTACGGACATTGCAGAGATCTGGAAGCTGTAGCTCTTGGGCATTCAAAGGGATCATAGGAAGGACAGCCGGACAGGGGAAGGGATCACATGGGGGGGGGGCGGGTCACTGCCCCAGTAGGAGATTGGCTCAGTGCCCTCTCTCAGGGAATGTAGGAATTCTGGCGGAGAACCAGCGGGGGAAAAGACTAGGCCGCTTAGTCTTGAGTAAGGCTTGTCCAGCCCCACAGACTTTGTCCCGGGTAGGACACACATCCTAGGGGAGGTTAAAAGTACCTCTTCCAAATCGAGGGATGAGGAGGAGGAAGGAGGGCAAATTGGAGCTGAGCGTGGCTAGGTGAGAGAGGCGTGCCAGGAAAAGGAATGAACACTGCATGGGGCAGAAGCGAGCTGGGGGCACACTGAGATTGTGTGCTGGGCTGAACTGAACTGAAAAGTGATGGCACTAGGTCAACATATCAGAAACTGGGTAAGATGGAGGGAGTTTGTCAGGTGAAGTTTATGTGGAGGCCAAGTGTCCTTTGACTGGTGGGCTCCCGTGTCAAAGGACTCACTGCCCGGCTTCAGGTCCAGTCAGGGATTGTCTTTTGTTTGGTCACTTGGGCCCTTCTCTCAGTTTATTCCCTCAGGGAGCCAGTCCCCAACCCACCAACAGTAGGGACATCCTCATCAACGACAGTTAAATTGTTCCAGATTAAACCATCCCGGGGCAAGGGCACTTACAAGAGAGTGGCTGAACTCCCTAAGGCCAAAGGTTGAATTAATTTTCATTGTCAACTCTTGTAGCTAACTAGTTGTGCAGCTGGGTTTGTCTGTGGAAGAGGGGAGGAAAAAAGCCACCTGGCTGCTCTCATGGGCCAGCTGTCACCCTCCTGGTTCACATGCAGGTACCAATGCTGTTCAATACTAGCTTTCCTCTAAGGGCTGACCACTATGGCTAATTAAGTATGGAGTAGGGGTGGGGTGAGGTTCAGCCCTAGATTAAAAAAAAATCCAAAGATCCAAGATAAGCTGTTGATTGATGTGGGAGAGGCTGCCAACTAGGGGACGAAACCTTTTGTCCCAGGAGTTTTACCCTTTTAAGTGCATATAAGAGTGCCTTTGGGGGGTGAATGAACCACTTAATCTGTCTCCCAAGTACCCACTCCAAGTATAAGTGACCCTTCACACTGCCTGTTCTTGGAGAGGAAAGGGGATTAAGGCTCAGCAGTGGGGAGGTACTAGGAGAATTCTCTAGAGGATTACCAACACCCTTAGTTCTGACCACTAACCTGATATAGGTAGAAACCTTTAATCCTAACAGCTTTGGGGGTAAAGCCATGGGTGAAAGAGGGCTGAGGCCCCCTGTATCTATCAGTTAGATGCCCACCTATGCCCACCTATGCCCACCTATGACGATGCCAAACTTTTCTAGAGTCCCATAGCTTTTCCTTCATCTGGACCATGAAAGATTAAATTCTATTAAAACATAGTTCTTAAAATATAAAATGGCAAAATATGTTACTAATCAACTAAAAACGTGCTCCAAATAACTAGTTATCAAAGAAGTTCAAAAGCAGGCAACTCTGTAGTTTCATCTGACATCAAGTCCACTGGAAAGGAGGAGGAAAGAGGAAGAATGTCTAAAACGGAGGGTTTCTGGAAAGATGAGCACGCGAATGCATTGTTATTCCTGCTGACTTGGTCCGGTCATTCTAGAAGGGGATTTAGAATTGTTGGTAACCCCCCCCAAAAAAGTACTCATTAGGTAGGACCAACACCGTACCCTCACCTTACTGCATTAATTTTCAAGGCGGAGCGATATGAATATTTACAGCAGCACGTTCTTTCTCTCCTAGATTATGAGTTTTTCCAAGCAGGGATTTTCTTTTGCCTTTCTTTGGATTATCAAATTTTTGTACCCACATTATAAAGCGCGGTGCCTGGCTGTGACACATGCATAGTAAATGCCCAATAAAAATTTATTGATTGACTGATTTTCAAAGAATCAGAAGCAAAAATGATGCCCACAGATTGGGCAAAGGTAAAACCAGTGCTCAGGTTTTATGGAATGGCTACTGTACCTGAAGAAATATTCAGTAAGATGACTATTGAGAAACTTGGAAAGACTCGAGTGAACTGATGAGAAGCAAAGAAGGGCACACCCAGGAAAACAATACAGTGGTTACCCAATTTATAATGAATGCAGAGAACCAGTGCAATAAAAAAAATGGGGAATGTTATGAATTATAATGAAACACCTTAACCTCAAAGAAGAATCATGAGAAGATAATTCCCACAGCTTCAACCACAATTCCATTTGTACTTTTTGAAGTCTTTTGGGTGGGTTGGCCCGCAATTTGAGTTTTTCTCTTCTCTGGCCTCTGAAGTCTCCATGGAGAGGTGTCTATGCTCCTGTTGTCAACAGTAACAAGCAGCTGGATATTGTCAGGGTCTATGGGCTGAAATTGGAAGCCAAATGAAAGAATTTTGGCAGTTCAGGTATAAAAAGCTTGCAAGTAAACTCCTCGTCGGGGAATCGAACCCCGGTCTTCCGCGTGACAGGCGGAGATACTCACCACTATACTAACGAGGACCTGGAAAGGAAGCTCGATTATCTGCCTGATGACATTGTGGACACTACTTAACTGGTCTGTTTCCATGGACCTTACATTTTTATCTCTTCGAACCTTGTTTCTCTGTTCCTTATTTCGCTGCTGACCAATCCAGAGGAGGAGGAGGAGAATTCCAAATAAATCCCTAACGTCCTTGAGCATCGATCTAGTCACCACCAGCCCCTGATTCTTCCACCACCATTCATCGCTCCAGTCAACTCACCACTGCACTCCAATCCCCGACAATCAATAAATCAATCATTAAACATTTATTAAGCTCTTACCGTGTTATGTGTTTGGTTCTATACTAAGGGCTGGGGATATCAATAGAGACAAAAGGTAATCCCTGCCCTCAAGCAGCTCACAATCTAATGGGTAGACGACGTTCAAACGTATATAAACCAAACTATATACGGGATAAGCTGGAGAGAATTAAGAGGAAAGGCACTGACTGGCATTATTACGGGTTGGGGAAGGTGGGATTTTAAATTGGATCTTAAAGGAGTCAGGGAGGTCAGTAGTCTGAGCCAGAGAGGGAAGCATTGGGGGGAAGGGAGAGGCAGGCAGAGGAACTGTCCAGAGCCGAGAGACGGAGCATCTTATTCATAAAACAATCAATCGGGAGACCAGTGTCTCTGGATTGAAGGGTACATTTTAAGGGAGTGAAGGTGAAGAAAACTGGAAAGGCAGGGAGGGGTTCGGTTATGAAGGGCTATGAATGCCAAAGGAAGCATTTTGTATTTGTTCTTAGGGCCACTGGAGTATATTGAATGAGAAGATGGAATGATAAGTCCTGCGTTTTTGGAAAAAAAAAATCACAACGGAGGATCGATTGGAGGGATCTGAGGCAGGTAATCAACAGATTATTGCAGTAATCAAGGCGGTGCCAGAGGAGAGAGGGGCTGTATTGGGGAGATGCTCCATTAAGAAATCAAGCCTTGGCAACACATTGGACATGGCAGTTGAGGAACCGTGAGGAATCCAGGATATCTCCTGGGTTACGATCCTGAGTCTGACTAGGAGAGGATGGTGTTGCCCTCTACAATGCTAGGAAAGGTAGGAACCGGAAAGGGTTTGGAGAGAGAATGAAAAGTTCTGTTTTGGAAACATTGAGTTTAAGAGGGGGAGAGGAAGGTGAATGTGAGGGAAAGGTAGGGAGGTGAACAGGTCAAGACAAGGCAACTCCTTAGATATGGGAATTGAGAGGGAGATTGTATGGTGGAGGGTAGGAGGCAGGGTGATTGGGAAGTTCACTATATCCTTCACAGAATCACATTTTCTCCCTACCAAAACAAAAAAAAAATGAAAAGGTTAAAGGGGTTGGAGTGGGAAGAAGGGAGATAATAAGCTTCATATTGTACTGAATAGAGAAATAGAGATTATGTGCTTCGAGAACACAAGAATGAAAACAGGTTCCATATACCCATCTCTGTGTTGTGCCAAGAGGTAGTAGTAATTGAATCCAGGGGAAGTGAAGAGAACAAGAAGAGGATGACAATGAGGTGGATGTAGAGAGAGATGGAAGGAAAACAAGAGGGTTCAGGAATGGATAGTCTAGAACAGCTATGGTAAGTGGGTGTGGATCATGGGATCTGATAAGTTAAAGACAAGAAGATTGGTAAGAGTAGGGATAGAGAAAATGATGTCAAAGAGAGTGTCTCAGAAGAAGAGTTGGTGACCAAAGTCCAAAACTGAAGATAGGCACGAATGGATAATGGAGTGGAATTCTCTTTTTCCAATGTTAAGGAAGCTTCAATTAAAGGGTTAGATGAGAAGTGAGTGGGAGGAGAAAAAGTTGTGCTTAGTCTCCTGAACAGTTTTTTTAGGAGGTTCCCTGCAGAAAGGAGGAATGAGAGAGGCTGATAGAGAATGGATAGCTTCTATTGTTAATTCTTGTTGCTAACAAGATTCCTGACATTTTGTCACTGCAGAGGCTGATCAGTTTGTTCAAAGAATGACTCTTGGACAAGGGAGATAAGTCAGTCACCCACCTTTCCTACAAACCCACCACCACCATGATGTCCACATGCAGGAGGCCACCCTATTCAATCTTATAGCTTCTCTATTCCTATTCCAGATGGGGGGCCTTCTATGTGTATGCGTTTGTATATAAGTGTTAGGGATCCTTGAGGACTACAGTTGTGAAATGACAAAGGTAATGATTTAAAGACCCTCTTGGTCTCTTGTTGTTTTGCAAACACACTGGCTCGGTTTCTCAGGAGACCAGCATGACCCAAACCCCTTTGCTTTTCCATAAGATCAGCATGACCCAGCTTCTTTGTATCTCCTGACATTGATCAAGAATGGCATTATAGCAAGAGCAATGAAGTATGCATAAGAATGTGTAACTATTTAACCCAATGTGTAATCTTTAGTATGATCGGTGCTTAAACTGGTAGCATGAGTTGTACAAGAGGACGGAAGTAGCCTAGGATATAAGCAGCTGTGTGACTCTAATAAAATTTGGAGTGTTTTACCATCTCTGCCTCCCATCTCATTCACTGCAAGCTGAGAACAGTTCTCAGCTCAAGTAGCTGGTGCATCCATAACATGTAAGCATGTATATTTACACACATGCTAAAGAAAGCAAAGACTGAACTCAGAGACAAAAATGTTGCTGAAATGGGTGGAAGGTAGGAAAGAACCAGGAGCCTCTACTGACTGAGGTGGGAGAGGCATTCTGTTGTACTAACCAAACCAGGCGGAACACCACCACGTCTAGGTATTTTCATTCCAAAAGCACTCTTTTATGTGTTTTGGAAGGCAGAGAGATTTGGCCAAAGGTCAGGTCACTTTCTTTCCTTTTTATCAAACACCTATGTGGTGCTCTGCCCTTCCTTTTGGAGAGGGAGGAAAGTGACCTAGGGAATCTTCAGCATGAAAGTGTTAGATTTCCTTAAAGAAGTTCCAGTACTTTAGAGGGTGATCCCTTGGCTATCCTATTCCAGATGGAGGGGGCCTTCTATTTCTGAGAGTTTAGGTGAAGTGGAAAAGAGGTTCTATATAACTCTGGGTTAAGGACAGGTGAAGATCCACTTCCTACCAGATAAAAACTGGCAACTTTATACCCCACCACCACCCATTTTCCTTTCCTAAGGTCCCATAGCTTTGTTAGCCTCTAAACATGAAAAGTTAGGAGCTGTAGTCAAATACCATGAAATCAAAGTTCTCAAAAATATGGCAAACCATATCGATAACAAATGAAAGCATTCTGCAAGAAGTGATCAGAGTAATGCCAAAGTCAACAACATCACATCCAACCAATTGAAGAGGATTAGGAAAGAGGGGAATAATTCAAATAGGAAGGATTGTGAAAAGAATGACCCTGCAATTTATATTTAATTCTCTTAATCAACCATTCTAGAGATTTAGAATTATTCAAAGAAATTGCTAAAAATGTCCATACCCTTTGATGAAGAATATTGTGTTGCTAGGTATGGACTCTCTAAGTTCACTGAAAATATTGATCAAGGGAGCAGGGGCACATAAATTATTCACAGTTGCTCATTTGATTAGTTGTCTTCCCAATTAATCTTTGAACTCTTGAGAGCAGAACCACCTTTTATCTTTCTTTTTATCACCAGCATTTAACACTGTGGCTGGCAAATGGTGCATAAAAAAGTGTTTTTTTTTAAGCTGACTAGCAAAGATTAGGAAGCAAAATCGATGTCTACCAAATGGGGAAGGTCTAAACCAGGTGTGGCAGTAAATTTAAGGGATGGTTACTGAATCTGAAGAAATGGTGAGCAGAATCAACACAGAGAAGCTTGGGAAAACTTATGTGAACTGATGGAAAGGGGAAAAAGCAACCCCAAGAAAACAATACACAGAATGACTATGTGAATACAAAGAACCACCACGGACAAAATAAGGAAAACTATATGTGATAAAATTGCCAATAGCCAACCAGGCCCCAAAGGATAGAGATAAGAAAACAACTCCTCCAGCTCAATCCCATCCTCCCCCTTTTCAGTCTTGTAGAGAGGGTGGGAATGGCCTGTAACCTCAGAAGTTCTGGGTTTGCTCCTCTCCTTAGCCTGTCCCCTGCCACTTTCTCCAGGAAGAGAGCCAAATGGCACTGAAAGCAGACCTCTAGGCAGTTTGTTCTGGTTCTCTTAGTATCCCCTCCCAAGGATGGCTGCCACTCTAGTTGGGCGCGGTACTGAGAGCTGCAAAACAGGCTGTTGGCGTCCTTAACTTCCTCTTTTGGAATGGAATGGTTTTTTTAATGACTATTTTCTCTGACCAGTCCTAAAGCAGAGTCTGTTCCTCAAAGACGGTGTAGAAATGGAACTTCCTATCAGACCCATAGGCAGACGAGGCAGACAGATTCTATTGACCTGGGAGGATGTGTGGAAGGATTCCTTTCTATCAAGGGCTCTCACCAGTCTGCTTCCGCCTAGAGGCCTGGCTACCTGAAGAGATTGGCCTTGGAGGTGAAAAAGGTGATCTCCATGCCTCAGTCTTTGGGGAGGTTACCTGGAGCCTGTATAGGGCAGAATGGTAACAGAATGAGGGCAAAGAAGCTTGTGTAGGCCTCCAAGGTGGGGGAGGAGTCGAGGTGCATTGAGTGCAGGTGAATGGGGAAAGGTGGGGAATAGGTTATGGATAGTTCAGGTAGATTGAGCTATCTGGGGTGCTAAATAAAGACTGTAGTATCCCCTGAAGGAAAACTTCGAATCTGCTTCTAAGAATGTTCCTTCTCTACTGGTTATCTTTGAAGGCACAATCCTTTTTAGGAGTGGGGATGAAAACAGAGGAAAATAGGCTGCTTCCTGGTTTGGTCTTGCTTTTCCAAATAGATCTGTCTCCCTTTCTCACTTGATACTCATTGACACATATGTATGTGGTTGGTTATGTATGTAAGCATGTATATTTACACACATTCTTTTTAGTTTGATTTTTTTTTTGCTTAAATATTTTATTTTGAGTTTTACATTTTCCCCCCAATCTTACCTCCCTCCCCCCCTTCCCACCCACAGAAGGCAATCTGACAGTCTTTACATTGTTTCCATGGCATACATTGATCCACATTGAATGTGATGAGAGAGAAATCATATCCTTAAGGAAGAAACATAAAGTATAAGAGATAGTAAGATCAGACAATAAGATATCAGTTTTTTTTCCCCCTAAATTGAAAGTAATAGTCTTTGGTCTTTGTTCAAACTCCACAATTCTTTCTCTGGATACAGATGGTATTCTCCATCGCAGACAGCCCCAGATTGTCCCTGATTGTTGCACTGGTGGAATGAGCGAGTCCATCAAAGTTGATCATCACCCCCATGTTGCTGTTAGGGTATTTACACACATTCTAAAAAAAAAAAGACTGAACTTAGAGACAAAAATGTTGCTGAAATGGAGTGATGGATCTGGTGAAGGGGAAACAAAAGAAGTGCCCTTGGGTTGTGGATTCAGCGAATGGCTAAAGGTGGTGGGCATTCCATCCATGATAGAATGTCATTATGTCCTTACAATCAGTAGAAGGAATTCAGAGAAACATAAAATCTGGGAGTTAGACACAAGCAGAAAAAAAGCAAAAGGTTCCGGGATTTTGAGAATGAAAATGACAAAGACATAAAAAGGAAACTAAAAGCTGCTTCATTAATTGTGGGAAGAATTGCTCTGAGAAGACAAAAGGCAAGAAAGGGAAAACAAAAACCAACTGGATAAAGCCCATGATATTTAAGGGAGAATCTGAACCGAGAAACAAAATAAAAAACCTATTCTCCCTAACTCCACCTCCCATCCCTGCCGTACAAATAGAAAGAGGAAAAAGGATCAAGAGATTCAAGTTGGAAGAAGGAGAAAGAAGGCATGGAAAAGAAATGATATGGGAATTGATGAGCCCCAGACAACAGTCGATAGGCTTAAGTCCTTGGTCAGGAATGCTTGGGGTGTTTGCTTTGAGAAGATCTCTTTGGAAAGGCAGGGCTAAGCCAGGAAGCGGCTTCTTTTTTTTTTTTCTGCTTCAAAATGAATATATGTATATGCTTGTGTGTGTGAGTATGTATATATGTGTGTGTATTCATGCTTCGAAAACAGGTTTAACTCGGGAATTTTCTCCACATTATCCAAAAGTTGCACAGAAAAAGGAGAAAGTTATTGTGGGGTGTGCTGGTAAGGAAAGAGGAGGCTGACCTGTAGCTGTTGCAAGTCAAACGTGAACCGCTGTCCCTACTGACCCCTGCCCTGGGAGGCTGACTTGCACTGGCTCAGTGAAATCTCCTTCTCGAGCCCATTCAGGGCCTAGTTGGGGGCGGGGGGGGGGGGGCTCTTGTATATTGGAGTCTGGAAATAACTACTTAAGGGAAAGATTCCATTTAGCAAAAGTAAATAGGCAGCGACTACGTCCCCGCCAGAATTGCATGCAGGATACCGAACCCTAGCCTCTAGACCACCTAGGAAAGCAAGCAAAAGCAGGAGCGCCCAGGAGTCAGAGACAGTAGTCCATTTCACCCCAGTCACTGCCCTTGGTTTTCGCAGCCTTTTAGAGCTTCACACTCCGCACCCTCTCTAGCTCCCCAGTACAATCCAAGCCGCATTCCCAACGGGTCCATCCAAGATACGTCTACGCACTTGTTTCTCCTTCGCTCAATTTCCTCTCTCCCCCCCTCCTCCACATCCCTTCTACTCCTCTGGCCCTAATACCCCCAACCCTCATTTACACCCCTCCATTCTCCTCCTCCTCCTCCTCGTCCCTAGGCTTGGGAAGAGCCTCTCGGCCTGTTGCCCTGGTTCAGGAGCCGCGTCCTCTGTGGAACAAAGCCGGCCAGGCGACAGCAGCAGAAGCCCAAGGGGGCCGCTAGTTTTCCAGGCTGCCTCATCACCCGATTCCCGAAGTATAGAGAGAGGGCGCCGAGTCAATGGGCTCTCAGGGAAGAAGTGACCCGCGTTCGGCAGTCCTCCGAAGTCCCCTCCCTTGCCTCCCTTTTTCCCTTCCACTCCTTGGATCGTTTGGTTGCTAATCTCCCGTGGTCTCCGAACCCCATAAGCTTAGGAGCCAAACAACCTCAGGGCTGCCCCTCCCTTTCCCTTCTTGTGGGGCGGCCCGACCCGGTCCTTGGGATCAGACGGAATGAAGAAACTCGGGAAACTTACCCAGGTGCTAGGCAAAAGGAAAAGCTAACAGCTAGTGAAGTTGCAAAAGGCCAGGAGGCTCCTCGGTTTGCTGACCCGTCTGCTCTCGGTCTGGGTGTAAAGAAGAGATACCACTAGCCCAACAGGACCGCAGACCTTTACTTGGTGCATAATTATCCTTTACTTGTTGCATGATTATTGTATACACTCCTACCCCAGGCAGAAATACGTCCTCTTCAAGTCCTAGCCTGCCTTTCTATGACCTTCACCTCTGCCCCTTCCTCCATTCCACTTGGTTGTGGCCTGGTAGGAAACAAACGGGACCTTTATTCAACGCTAAATGAGGAAAGCTATTCAGTCACAATGGATATTCAGGGAGGGCAGAGCTTTGATCCAAAGGAGCTCAGCAATTCAGTTTCCAGACAACAGACTTTCTCCGGTCATTCTGCTCAGGAACCTGGGGTGTTACATCAGATAGCTGGAGCCCTAAGACTCCTAAGCGGATTGAAAAAATGAATATATGCATGCATGAATCAAGATACTGACCAAGACTCTGGGTGTTAGCAGTTCTTGAGATATAGAGAAAGATGCTGACGTTGCCCGGGATCACCTTCTGGAAATTCGGGTGTTGGGGACCAGGGGTGGACAAATCCCAGTTGAGAGCAGGGACTGCTGAAGTGCTCACCTTCCTCTTAGTCAGCCTCCATTTCTGGAAGCACAGCAGCTCCACCAAGGTCTAGATGTCCATTTGTTTCTCTTTAGCCACATCTAAGGAGTCCCCATAACAGCCTTGGTGACAGACAGACCCGACCTCCTCCCTATTACCACAAATCATAGTGTTCACTGAGGTCTCTGTTCTTTGGATTGGGTTCTCCCTCTGCCTCTGTGGTCCAAGGCATCCCTAGTGTCAAACCTCTGCCACTTCAAAACCTTTTATTGCAGTTATCACCCTGGACCAGAAAGTCTTCCCCACCAGGTCTATTCAAACTGACTTTTCTGTCCCCCTAATCACCCCCAAGGCATTCCCTGGGTCCAAATGGAGATGTGCAGCCTGGTCCTCAGGGTCTTTGCTAAATTTGCTCTTCTCCTTGGCTTATGTCTATACCCACTTTCTCCTGCAGGAGAGCCTAATGACCCTGAAGGCAGGTCACTGGTTAATTTGTTGGAGTTCTCCAAGGCTAAGCCTCCAGCAGCGGGCCCTTCTTGCTGGGAGACTCTGGCCTGCCCTAGGACAGTGTCTGCAACTCAGAGACTTGGAAACCGAGTGAGAAAATGTTTTCTAGAGGTCCGGTCAGACAGACAGACCCCCTGCTAATGGCAGGAGGGATGTGTGGAAGGAAAGGAGCCAGTTTTGGGGCAGTGGGTTCTAGCTTGGTTACTTTCACCCATAGGTTTCGGGGTGGGGTGGGCGTGGACCTCTGTTAAAGCAACTGGAAACTGAAAAAGTAATGAGTGTTATGTGGCACCAGCGAGGAGGAGGAGGAGGAGGAGGAGGAGGAAGAAGAAGAAGAAGAAGAAGAAGAAGAAGAAGAAGAAGAAGAAGAAAAGAAGAGAAGATGATGAAGAAGAAAAGATGAAGAAAAAAAGAAGAAAAGGAGAAGAAAAGAAGAAGAAAAGGAGAAGAAAAAGATGAAGAAGAAAAGAAGAGAAGGAGAGAAAAGAAGAAGAGAAGAAAAGAAGAGAAGAGAAGAAGAAAAGATGATGGAGAAGAAAAGATGAAGAAGAAAAGAAGAGAAGAAGAGAAGAAAAGATGATGAAGAAGAAAAGAAGAAAAGGAGAAGAAAAAGATGAAGAAGAAAAGAAGAAGAAAAGGAGAAGAAAAAGATGAAGAAGAAAATAAGAGAAGGAGAGAAGGAAAGAAAAGAAGAGAAGAGAAGAAGAAAAGGAGAAGAAAAAGATGAAGAAGAAAATAAGAGAAGGAGAGAAGAGAAGAAGAGAAGAAAAGATGATGAAGAAGAATAAAAGGAGAAGAAAAAGATGAAGAAGAAAAGAAGAAAAGATGATGAAGAAAAGATGAAGAATAAAAGGAGAAGAAAAGACGAAGACGAAGAAGACGAAGAAGACGAAGAAGAAGACGAAGAAGACGAAGAAGACGAAGAAGAAGACGAAGAAGACGAAGAAGAAGACGAAGAAGACGAAGAAGAAGACGAAGAAGACGAAGAAGAAGAAGAAGAAGAAGAAGAAGAAGAAGAAGAAGAAGAAAAAGAAGAAGCTATAGTTTTTTTTGTGCGTAAAACTATAGTTTTCTAAAGGGTTAGAGGAAAGAATTGATTTGAGAAGAGGGTGATGAAAGTCACGATGGAGCATCACTTCCCGTCGTCAGGATGGCCGAGCGGTCTAAGGCGCTGCGTTAAGGTCGCAGTCTCCCCTGGAGGCGTGGGTTCGAATCCCACTTCTGACAGAGTATTTTTCTTTCTTCGCCTAAAGTTGAAGCTGGACCATCAGGGATTTCGAATTAGCTAACTTCTTGTCACTAGAGTCCATTCTAGAGGGTGAAAGCTTCAAACCGAAATAGGGGAGGCCACAGTGACGTCATTCACCGCCACTGAGAATGAGGAATCCCATCTACTTCTTGGCGCCAGATAACGGTCCACGTTGACACTGGGGGCTTTTGACTTCTACTCTCAGCTCACTCTTTTAGGACTATATCTCTACCAATGCCGGCAACCGCCGATCTTTGACGTCCCTGTTTCCCAGCCCCTCAAGTTCAGTTTTAACTTCCTAAAACAGTGTTAGCCTCAGGCCACTCGATCAAGTGACTAGTGCAAGTACTAACCAATACTTTTCCTTTTCGTTCTTCTTCCTCCTCCCCTACATTACAAAGACCTTTCCTTTAATCTGCTTTTGTTTGACTTTTTTCGTGAGTGGGACCTGGCTTGGGGGCATTGACTGTGTCCTTTCCCTTTCTTCGGCCTTCTTGGGGCTAAGACTTGTTCTTAAAATGCATGACAGTCCAGTTCCCTTTTCTGGTTCTTATAGCGGACGTTCTCCTTTCTTTTTGGTTCTGCTGAATTCCCCGTGAATCCGGTTCTTACAACTCTTGCCTTCTTTCTCTGGATTTGTCCTAGATCACTATCGATCAGTTTGGCGACTCCCTTAGCCTGTAACCTTGGCTACGGGGCGGCCCCGTTTTGTTTTCACTTATCATCAACCGGCAATTGTGTGTAATCCAATTGACCGGTAGATGGGGAGATCAACTCTTGTGGGAAAGACCTGATGCGGAATAAAAGGTATTCCCTGACCGGGAATCGAACCCGGGCCGCGGCGGTGAAAGCGCCGAATCCTAGCCACTAGACCACCAGGGAACAGTTAGGTGCTACTTCTTACTAAAGTCTCCTAGTAAACGCTGAAGATTGTACTATCCCTCTCAACATTGACCTTTTTTGCCCACCTTCCAGAAACTTCACACCTCAGTATTCTATCTCCCTAGTGCAATCGCGCCTGCCGGGCTGACTTTCCAGACCAAGTCTCGCAATCACTTCTCCCCTAGCTCATTGTGCCCTCTCTGGTAGCCACCAGTCTCTTCCGTTCACCTAGTAGGGTAATGCTTAGCAATAAAATACCCCAAATCAAAGAAAATAGGAATTTTAGAGATATCTTTGAATAATTCCAAATTCCTTTCCAGAATGGATGAATCAAATCAGAGCGTCACCCACAAAGTAATCCAGAATCATTCTTTCCATAGCACTGTCACCTCGGACTATTCCCCTCTTTTCTCATCTTTGCCAAATAGTTGGATGTGAAGTGAAACCTCAGAGTTATTTGCCTTTGCATTGATTGCCTTGAAAACTTCTTAGTTTCTTTTATTTGGTTGGTAAGAAAGTTTGTCATTCTTTTTTGAGAATTGTGCTTTTGACCATTTCTCTTAATTGTTTATGCTCAGGACCCATAAAGCTCTAAGTCCTTTGAAAGGAAATTGTAGGGGGGGGTACCTGAAGTTGCCAGCTAAAGAGAAGGGGACCTCACTTTCACCTACATACAGAGAGTATTTTCTAGTGACTACAACTTAAAACCCTCAGGAGAGGTGACCCTCACTTGGAATAGTGAAAGGTGGAAGGGTCACCCTCTAAGGCTTTGGGACATCCCTGAAGAATTCCCCTAGTTCGTGCCTATAGATATCCCTGAAGAATATAGTCTTTCTGTTCTTGAGAAGGAAGACAGAACAGGCCTCTCCTCCTGATGCTGATCCTCCTTAGACCAGGCAGATGCTTGTGCAGAGGAACAGAACGTGTTCATGTATGTTCTTTGGCCATGTTCCCATACAAACATACATGCTCACACAGCACAGTGGAAATAATCTGGATATGGAGTTGCTCCAACTGGTTTGGTTAGAAGCATAGGCTGCCCCTCCCACCTCAGTTTGCAGAGTTCTTTCCAACCTCAGAAATAGAGAAGAGCCTCACTCCAGAGGCCCTAAAAGCATCAACCCTTAGAGGTAGGCTCTAAGATTCGAAGGGGAGACTAGACATTTGTAATCTTTGGCATGAAACAAATCAAGGAGGATAAAATAAGGAAAGTTTCCACCTTCCCAGTGTGATGTCCAGCGAGTGTGGGGGTACTAATAAAGTCTAACTTCAAGGATCCTATATTAGAAAATAGATAGTTTAAGAACACTAAGAGGAACTTTTCCGAAAAAAGATCTAAACAGGTTTTAGTCGAGGTAGTCTTCAGGAAGACATTCATGTGTGTAGTGGAGGGATCTTTCTTTCTTCCCTACTCTTACAAGCCCCATCAAGGCTCAACTCCTGTGCCCATCTCTTGTGAAGATCCTTTAAGGGCACTTACCTTAATTGTTGTTACTGCTCTTTCCTTCTTCAAATACTCCTGTAGCTACATATCTGTTTGCAGGTGGAATTTCTGCCTGCCTACCTTTCACCACTCACTACACCCACAGGAAACTCCTTAAAGCAAGGTCTGGGAATACAAAGATATATTCCCAACGCCTAGCTCAGAGACCCGGCATAAGAAGAGCTGCTTGAGAAATACTTCTATTTCGGGGTTGCAGACTTCCAGGTATGATAGGTCGACGTTGCTACGTGTGACTCAAGAACCTTTGGTGCCCTCATTATATGTTGGGACCCAGGTGAGAAGTTCCTTCTACTAAGACCGATTGGCAACTGCCATCCCACTTCACACCCCGAGGGAGATGCCTTCTGTGATTTACCTATGAGCAGACAGCGGTAGGATGCCGGGGTTCCCCGTTTGGGAGTGAAGGAGGGGGGCGTTAAGGCGTGAAGAATTATGGAAGCCTTGATTTGACAGGTGAGGGAACTTCAGGAACTGAATAAAGTTCCACAGATAATCCTCTCTTCGAGGAAACAGAGCTGGGGAGTGGTAAAGGAAGGCTAGGGAGAGGCGACGAAGTTGCAAGAGGGGACTCGGGGCAAGGGTGCCAGGGTGGGAGGGGAGAGGTGAACCGTGGCAGAAGACTCCAGGCCTGGCCCTGGTGTCACGGGGAGGGTTAAGTGCGAAGGAGGTAGTGATGAAGGAGGATGTGAGGAGACTTTGGGTAGAATTGCGTTTCTCCCCCTGGAACTGTAAGCAGAGAGGGAAGGGAAGAAGTAAATCCGAAGGGGCCCAGGAAGAAACTGTGCAAAGGCAAAGTGGATTTTACAGGAAACATTTCCGTCTAAGCTGGATGGAGTACATAAATGTTGTCTAGTGGATTAAGAAGCTGTCTTTCAGCGGGTCCTCGTTAGTATAGTGGTGAGTATCTCCGCCTGTCACGCGGAAGACCGGGGTTCGATTCCCCGACGAGGAGCATTCCAGCTACACTTTTTTTCCCCCCTCTTTGCTACCTTTTTGTTTTCTCTACTTGTTTTTCACCTGGGAACCAGACACAATTTCCTCCAAGTGGCTTCAGTGGTGGGGTGCCCAACCCAAAGGTCTGAGGATGCTTAACTCCTCCTACAGGCAACTTCGGGAGAGGGAGAGCATAGGAAGAAGAAACCTCAGCTTTGGGATCATCCAACTGGCACTGAGGGAATGGGAAGCTAGGGCAAACGACAGGATGGCTCGAGATGGTTGTGCAGGTCATTGCCCAATTAGGAAGCCAGGCCTCTGATTTTTGGGAGGCAGCCTAGGTAGCAAAGGACCACTGGAATTTCCAGCCTCAAGCCACTGCTGCCCCCAAACCTTTGCTCCCTGCCAGGACAACTTCCAGAAAGGCCTATGGTGCCCGAGCTTAGGGACAGAAGGTGATTGATGGTTTTATGTTGGGAGTGGACAGGAGAGGGTGTCTGGACCTGCAGGGGTGAACAGGGGAGAAAAATGAAGGAGGGGGATCCAGTGTAGTATAAGACTGCCTCAGAATCTAATCCTCTGCTTTTAGATTTCTCCTCTCAGCCCACCTCCCCTTAATGTCTGCCACAAGAACAGGTAGTTTTTAATGCTTTTTTTCCATTTTCTCTACAGCATAATCCTCCTTCTTAACCCCGTTGTTCATCTCAACTGTTTCCCTCTTGGGTCGGCACCAAACTGTGTGTATACTCAAACCTCCATTGCCTCTTTGAGACTGGGATAAGGTTTGTCTAATGCCCAACTCCTTTTATCCTTCCCCCACCCTTCCTCCACATCTGTAGATTCTCCCACATCTCAACTCCATGACATAGCAAGCTCCTACTCTTTTTACTTTTTCTTTTATCTATACTGTAAAAAAGATCTAGCAAGATACCTAGAATCAAGCAGACCTGAATTCAACTTGAGTCTCAGACACTAACTAGCTGTGTAATCTTGTGCAACTAACTCCAATTTCCCTATCTATAAAAAGAGAACTATCTCCAAGAGTTGTGCACATAAATTTTCGTAAAGTGCTTACCAGAGTGCCTTGTAGATACGTAAGTGTTTAATAAATGCTTATTCCTTTCCCTTCCCTATGCAGAAAAAGTTCAAAGTTGTCACTACAGATCTATGCAGATTATTTTCCGCCTTGGAAGAAAGGAGATCCCCTCAATGATTTGATGGAGACCCTGAGTTCCTCAGAAAGTTGAGAGTGCTCATACAACCTGAGTGAAAGAAGAGTGCAGCATTTTTAAGAGACCTCTAATGGGACAGAGATGTATTCTCTATCTAAATGAATGCTCAGGGAGGAGGATGTTTTGATCTGTGGGAACCTAGAGCCACTCTTAGTGATCTTTCTGGTCAGTGAGACAAGTTGTTCCCAGGCAAGAACCTGATGACCTATCTCTGGTTAAATATCAGTGTCTGTGACAAAGGTGTCAATTCTGCTGTAACCCTGGTAATATTGATCCTAATTTCAATATCTCACAATGGAAGACCTACAGTGAATTGTAATTATTGTAATTATTATGAAGGATACTCAAACCAGGAATGATATTCAATGGGGATAATAATCTTGATTCAGCTGAATTCAATTTTTGACCTTCAGAACAATAATTCTGAATAGGACAGTAGATACCTTGTCCGACCTAGGAAAATCCAAGTTCCTCAGGAGCCTGGAATACCACATTAAGGACCTAGAACCTTGTCTTTTCCTGAGTCAATTAAGAAATGAATGAATAGATAAATGAAGATAAATAAATGAGTCAGGCCCTCCATTTCTTTTTGTGCCATGCTTCCCTTCTGCCTAGGCCTGGGTGATCCATCACCAAGGTGACTTCTAACCTCTTAGTATGGCTAGCTAGAACTGCCTTCCCAAGATTCCTTGTAGTACTGACCAGGAGTCGGCAAATTCTGAGAACCTAATCACCCTGAAGGCAGGCCACCAGCTAATTTGTTGGAGTTCTCCAAGACTGAGCCTCCAGCAGTTGACCCTTCTCACTGGGAGACTCTGGCCTGCCCTGGGACAGTGTCTGCTACTCAAAGACTTAGAAGCCGAGGGTGGAAATGGCATCCACGAGTCCAATCAGACAGATAGACAGCCGACGTTGGCAGGAAACAGAGGAGCCAGCCTTGAGGGCATGGGTTCCAGCCAAGGTAGTTTCACCTGGAGGCTTGGGGTGTACGGAAGGGAGTTTGAATGAAGAGGTCGGTGGGTTGGGTTGGGAGTGAACCTCTGATAAAGCGACTAGAAGCTGGGATAGCAATGAAGGATATGGTATGTGACACCAGGGAGAAGCTGTAGTCTTCTAAAGGACTAGGGAAAGAGTTGGTTTGAGAAGAGGATGTTAACAGTCAGGATGGCCGAGCGGTCTAAGGCGCTGCGTTAAGGTCGCAGTCTCCCCTGGAGGCGTGGGTTCGAATCCCACTTCTGACAGAGTTGTTTTCTCTCCTCATAGAAAAAGCTGTATATGAATACCACAGAGCCATAGCCAAACTAGATATAAACAATCTTTCTTGGTGTTCTCTGGATAGCTTTCTATCTTGGATCCCCGCGCCCTTCTGCCTTTCCTCCTTCCACTCTGCTGGAACACACTTCCACACCTATACACACCTGTTTTTCTGTAAAGCCAGTCAGCTTTGTCCTTTCTCACCCACCACCCTACAAAGCAGAGGAACCATCGTTCTTCAGCACTATTCTCTTCTGGTGCCCATTTCACTAGCAAAAGCGTTTTGAGGAGTAGTGCAATGTCAGAGAATAGTGCAATGTCAGAGAACAGAAAGACTGCACCAGGCCCGGCCCTCACTTTCCATGTAGATCTGCCATTCTTCAAACCCCCAAGCAGTCTTATCTCTCCCTCTTCCTCCCTGCACAAACATCTTTCCTCTGAATCTAAAACCAAAAGAGTTTTTGACTCATTTTGCCCAGGTCGGCATTGGGCTAGGGACAGGTGGTTTTGGGTTGTATTCCTGCCCGTTTCTTTGGTCTAATCGAAACTAGACTAGTCCTTGAAATAAATGACAGTCTTTGGTTTTCTTTCGGGGTTCTTGTCTTTGACATTTTCATAGTCTCGGCATCACTAACTTTTTCTGGTTCTGCTGAACTCACTATGGATCTGTTCATACAACTTTTCTTGTCTTCTTTCTCTAGATTCCTCCGAGTGACCGTGGGGGCCATTAAGAACCCTTCCTTAGACCACCTTTCTGTTCTGAGACACAAGCCTGCTAGAGGCTGGTGGGGCTACACCTTTGTTTTCCACGAATCTCGACCATCTCTCTCGGAGTTCTGGCAGCTAGCTTGTAGGAGAACTGGGTCTGTAGGTGCGTAGGGGAGCTAACGGTCTTGGCTTTGCCTTTCTTAGCAAGGAGGTCAGAAATCTCAGCTTAGGGAATTTTCTAGACGAAATCGAAAGGGTGTTGCTGAAAGAATTGGGACCGAGGGCTGACTGCGGTGCCAACATCATTTGCCTGGCTAGCAGGGTGTTTTGCGGGGCAGTCAAACTTGAACCCTTTCCCGCCTTTGACCATTTTTCGGGGGGCAGTGCAGGCTTTGTGGAATCCTTTGAATGTCCTTTTGCCTGGGAACAGGTGATGTGAAAGGATGAGGGGCCGCGGTTGGCGAGCGTGTACGTATTTCAAATGGCCAGTGGAGGGGGAAATTGTCTCTTGTAGAAATAGTCCAAGATAGAGGCGAATCTCAGAAAAAGCGTATTCACTGATGAGGGATAGAAACCCGGCGGTGAAAGCGCCCAAAGCTAACCACTAGATCACCAGCTACATCGCCCACTCACTGGGCTCTGCTAGTTGGGGCCAAAGCTCGCACTACACTCATTGCCTTTGACCTTCGTTTCCCCAGCTTCCAGAACCTTCGCACCTCACATGCATTCTCTTTAGCTCAGGCCCGCCTACAATTCTGACCCTCCAGCCAAGGCAGGTCTTGCCCACACATGTTCACGTTCCATACATGCTCTGCGACCAGTCTCTCCCAAACACTCCCCATCTCCCGCCTAGTCCTGGGAGCTCAGGATGGGTGAACAGGGAGGGAACTCTTAAGCTTAGAGCTGCAGTCGCTCAGGCGTCATCCTGGCCAAGGGATCCAAAGTCCTGGTTACTCTTCTGGAGATTAGATGTTAGGAGGAGGACGTGGAGGGAGGTGTGTGGCGGCTGGGGAGTGTTCGCCGGACCCACAGGGCGCACAGAGACCCGCCCCACCACCCTGTGCAATTCCCTCCCTTGCATCCGTATCCTCTTCTCTCCGCCGGTTCAGTGGTACGAGATCAACTACTTCTCAGTTCTGTGACCTCTGAAGTCCGGGTGGGCAAGAGCCAAGCAGGCTCATATGAGCCCTTTTTGGTCTTAATGTAGGCGGATGGGCTGGGGTGCCTCCATCACTTAGGCCACTTTGAGTGAAGAAACTGTATGACTCCCAGGCGCTAATAAACGAGGAGAAAACCAAATTCCAAGCAGATGGGGGGGGGGGGGGGAGACCAGTACTTCCCTTTGTGAAAGCCGGACCCTAATTTTCCACTTAGCATGCGGGAATACGCTAATACAGACGAGGACCCAGGACAAAGCGACTCCTTACCCTTGTGACACCACCTAGAGAAATGCCCCCTCCAAGTCCCATCTTTCCTTTCCACACCCTCTGCCTCCATTCCTCATTTTTCACTCCAACATTACACAATTCAGAGGAGGAACTCAATTCTAAGGAAACTGATACCCCAGGAGCACCCACTACCTAAATGGGCCACTTGGATCCCTAGTATCCGGTTGGCAGTTCCTGTGCTAGGGCAGCCTGCTTTGACTTTGGTCTTGTGATACTGATGTCCAGCTTTCACTGGTCACCTTCAGGAACTAACGACTCTAGATTCTTCCTCCACGATTCACATTCCTCTCTCATCACCTCTTCCATAGGATTTATCTGACAAGTGAGGGCCAGAAACTACACAAGGGATCTCAAAGATCTCTTCTAGCCCTAATTCTAGGATGACTTTTTCCAACCTTCAACCTGGAAAGAGCCTCACATACCCCTGTCCCCTACCCAATTAACCTTTGGAGGGGGGTTCCTATTTGAGTGTTGGTTGGTTTTTGTCCTTTTATGGAAGAAGACCAAAATAACATCACTATGTTTCAGACAAATTACAGCGTGTCTACTGACTGATCAGACCAAGACATCTCAGAACTCTACCACAGGTGGGGCACAGTCTATGTGAACACTCTAAGTAAACACTTGCTTTGAGCTGCTTCCATTCTGCTTTCCTCATAGAGCACAGCACCCTCGCTGACAAGGGTACACCATACTGGGCAGTCTTGTCTCCACTGTTGTACAATCAATTCTAAAGTTCTTAAGAGACATCTTCAGGATGTATGGCTTTTTTTGCCCCCCCCCCCCTTGTGAGTACTTATCTTGGTGAATTTTCTATAAAAATGTAAGCAAACTGGCATTGTGTCCAACCCAACATAGCTGCACTCTCAGTAGTAATGTTGAAATGCTTGGCAGTTTAGCTCCAGAAAGGACCTCAGTGTCTGGTATCTTCTCCTACCAGGTGATCTTCAGAATTTTCCTAAGTCAATTTAAATGGAAATGATTCAGTTTCCTGGCATGATGCTGGTAGACTAAGCAGGTTTCACAAGCATATAGCAATGAGGTCAACAGAACCACTCTGTAGACCGTCAGTTTGGTAGTTAGTCTGAAACTTTTTCATCATGGTGGTGATAGGGGAATGGGGCAGGTGGGTATCTACTTTACTCCCTTGTTCCTTTCATGGACAGACAGACAGACAGACTAGACTTTGCAGGGACAGACTAACCAGGACCTCCTCAGCAAGAAACCCCACCCCCAACAAACTGTTCCCTCTCATCTTTCCTCATTCCTCATGTCTACAGTAAATTTCCTAGGAAAAAACCTTCAGGTCACAAGTCATGACTTTTTCTTCTCCCACTTACCTCCAGCTGTACCTATTGTGCCTTCTCATCTGATCCTTCTACTGAAATTGCTCTCATTCAAGTTTGTGAGGATGGGGGTGGGGGTGGGGAAGAGAGATTCCATTCCCTCATCTTTCTGACTCTTTTTTTTAGGTTTGGACAATGCAATCCCTCCTCTTGGATATTCTCTTCCATCTTCCCACTAGATTTAGAGGTTTAGGGAAGAGGAAAAAATTGTAATTCTATTAAAGATATTGTTTGAGTTTTACAATTTTCCCCCTAATCTTACTTCCCTTCCCCCCAAGGAAAGCTGTCAGTCTTTACTTTGTTTCCAGGTTGTACCTTGATCCAAATTGAGTGTGATGAGAGAGAAATCATATCCTTAAGGAAGAGACAAGAAGTCTAAGAGGTAACAAGATCCGACAATAAGATATGTTTTTTCCCTAAATTAAAGAGAATAGTCCTTGAACTTTATCTGGATACAGATGGCACTCTCCTTTGCAGACAACCCAAAATTGTTTCCAATTGTTGCACTGATGGAATGAGACAGTCCATCAAGGTTGAACATCACTCCCATGTTGCTGTTAGGGTGTACAGTGTTTTTCTGGTTCTGCTCATCTCACCCAGCATCAGTTCATGCAAATCCCTCCAGGCTTCCCTGAATTCCGGTCCCTCCTGGTTTCTAATAGAACAATAGTGTTGTTCCATGACATACATATACCACAGTTTGCTAAGCCATTCCTTAATTGAAGGACATTTACTGGATTTCCAATTCTTTGCCACCACAAACAGGGCTGCTATAAATATTTTTTGAACATCATCTCTTTGTTCATCATCTCTTCAGGGTACAGACCCAGTAGTGGTATTGCTGGGTCAAAGGGTATGCACATTTTTGTTGCCCTTTGGGCCTAGTTCCAAATAGCTCTCCAGAAAGGTTGGATGAGTTCACAGCTCCACCAACAGTGTAATAGTGTCCCAGATTTCCCAGAACCCTTCCAACAATGATCATTATCCTTTCTGGTCATATTGGCCAATCTGACAGGTGTGAGGTGGTACCTCAGAGAAGCTTTCATTTGCATTTCTCTAATAAGTAATGATTTAGAGCAATTTTTCATATGGCTATGGATTGCTTTGATCTCCTCATCTGTAAATTGCCTTTGCATATCCTTTGACCATTTGCCAATTGGGGAATGGCTTTTTGTTTTAAAAATATGACTCAGTTCTCTGTATATTTTAGAAATGAGTCCTTTGTCAGAATCATTAGTTGTAAAGATTGTTTCCCAATTTACTACTTTTCTTTCGATCTTGTTTACAGCGGTTTTGTCTGTGCAAACACTTTTTAATTTAATGTAATCGAAATCATCTAGTTGGTTTTTTGTGATGTTCTCCAACTCTTCCTTAGTCATAAACTGCTCCCCTTTCCATAGATCTGACAGGTAAACTAGTCTTTGATCTTCTAATTTTCTTATAGTATTGTTTTTTATGTCTAAGTTCTGTAACCATTTGGATCTTATCTTGGTAAAGAGTGTTAGATGCTGGTCTAATCTAAGTTTCTTCCATACTAACTTCCAATTTTCCCAGCAGTTTTTATCAAAGAGGGAGTTTTTATCCCAAAAGTTGGACTCTTTGGGTTTATCAAACAGCAGATTACTATAATCATCTCCTGTTTTTCACCTAGTCTATTCTACTGGTCCACCACTCTATTTCTTAGCCAATACCAAACAGTTTTGATGACTGATGCTTTGTAATATAATTTTAGATCAGGTAGGGCTAAGCCACCTTCTTTTGCACTTTTTTTCATTAAGCTCCTGGAAATTCTTGACTTTTTATTTCTCCATATGAATTTACTTGAGATTTTTTCTAACTCATCAAAGTAATTTTTTGGAATTTTGATTGGTAGGACACTAAGCAGGTAGTTTAGTTTTGGTAGAATTGTCATTTTTATTATATTAGCTCTACCTATCCATGAGCAGTTGATATTTGTCCAGTTATTTAAATCTGATTTAATTTGTGTGAGAAGTGTTTTATAATTGTTTTCAAAAGGTTTCTGAGTCTGTCTTGGCAAATAGACTCCCAGGTATTTTATATTGTCTGAGGTTACTTTGAATGGGATTTCTCTTCCTAGCTCTTCCTGCTGTATCTTGCTAGACATATATAGAAAAGTTGAGGATTTATGAGGGTTTATTTTATAACCTGCAACTCTGCTAAAATTGCTAATTGTTTCCAGTAGTTTTTTGGATAATTTCTTGGGATTCTCTAGGTAGACCATCATATCATCTGCAAAGAGTGAGAGTTTTGTCTCTTCCTTCCCAATTCTAATTCCTTCGATTTCTTTTTCTTCTCTAATTGCTGATGGTAACATTTCTAATACAATATTGAATAGTAGTGGTGATAATGGGCATCCTTGTTTCACCCCTGATCTTATTGGGAATGACTCTAGACTCTCCCCATTGAATATAATGCTTGTTGATGGTTTCAGATAGATACTGCTAATTATTTTAAGGAACAGTCCATTTATTCCTACACTCTCTAGTGTTTTTAATAGGAATGGATGCTGTATTTTGTCAAAAGCTTTTTCAGCATCTATTGCTATGATCATATAATTTCTGATAGGTTTGTAGTTGATATAATTGAGTATACTAACAGTTTTCCTAATATTGAACCAACCCTGCATTCCTGGGATAAATCCTACTTGATCATAATGTTTTATCCTAGTGATAACTTGTTGTAATCGTTTTGCTAAGATTTTATTTAGGATTTTTGCATCTATATTTATCAGGGAGATAGGTCTATAATTTTCTTTCTCTGTTTTAACTCTTCCTGGTTTAGGTAACAGCACCATATTGGTTTCATAGAAAGAGTTGGGCAGAGTTCCATCTTTCCCTATTTTCCCCAAGAGTTTATATAGAATTAGAACCAATTGTTCCTTAAATGTTTGGTAGAATTCACTTGTGAATCCATCAGGCCCTGGAGATTTTTTCTTGGGGAGTTCAATGATGGCTTGTTGAATTTCTTTTTCTGAGATAGGGTTGTTTAAGTATTTAATCTCCTCTTCATTTAACCTGGGCAACTTATATTTTTGTAAATATTCATCCTCAGATTATCAAATTTATTGGCATAGAGTTGGGCAAAATAATTTTGAATTATTACTTTAATTTCCTCCTCATTGATGGTGAGTTCACCTTTTTCATTTATGATACTAGCAATTTTATTTTCTTCTTTTTTAAATCATATTAACCAGAGGTTTATTAATTTTATTGGTTTTTTCATAATACCAACTTTTGGCTTTATTTATTAATTCAATAGTTTTTTTGCTTTCGATTTTATTAATTTCTCCTTTATTTTTTAAAATTTCTAATTTGATGTTTAATTGGGGATTTTTAACTTGTTCTTTCTCTAATTTTTTTAGTTGCATGTTTAGTTCATTGATTTCCTCTTTCTCAAATTTATTCATGTAAGTATTTAAAGCTATAATATATCCCCTGAGAGTCGCTTTGAATGAATCCCATAGGTTTTGGTATGTTGTTTCATTATCTAGGATAAAATGGTTCATTCTTTCTATAATTTGTTTTTGGGTCCACTCATTCTTTAAAATGAGGTTATTCAGTTTCCAATTGGTTCTGGGTTTATATCTCCTTGGCCCAATATTGCATATGACTTTAAAAATTTGTAATTCTAGAAGGACACAGTCTTCTCAAGTCATCCTGCTTCCTACCTTTCAACTCACAATCCACCTCCCTTTTCAAATACACCTTTCATATTCATCTCCTTCTCTCTCAGTTCCAAGGGTCACAGACGACTTTAGGTGCTCACCCCATTCTCTTGGACTGTTGGGACAGTTTCCTACTTGTTCTCTGAGTTTCCAGTTCCTCCTCTCATCTCTAATCAATTTTTGACACAGCTTGCCAACATTTTCTTCCAAGAGTACCAGTGTGACCAAAATCTTACCATAATTACAGAAGAAAACCTTATTTAAAATTATTAGAATAAAAAGAAGAGGAAACAGGTGCTTTTTAATAGTTGTGACTAGAGGAAGAATTCTGATCCAAATAAAGGAAAAAGAGGACACCACATATAAAACCCAAAGAGACAGAAATGCCTGCATAACATTTGTGGTTTTTGGCATGAAACAAATCAAGGAGGGTTGACTAAGAAAAGAAATCGAAAGTTGGGACAAATATTAGCATCCTCAATCATCCCCTTTCCACCCTATCAGAGTGATGTCCAGTATGTGTGGGGTACTGACAAAGTTTTCAAAAGTCATATTCTAATAGCTACATAGACCAAGGACACTAATAGGAATTTTTCTGAAGAAGAAAGGTCGAATGTAAATTGCTCCAAATAAATCAGGAAAAGTGTTAGTCATTTCAAAGCTAATATTTATGCCTTCATCAGGGGAACTCTTTTTTTTCCCCTTTACTTCTTGGAATTCCCAGATTCCATCAAGATTCTACTCATGTGCCACTCTCTCATGGCCACCCTTTAACGCTATCTATGCTCGGTTTTAACTGCCTTTCTTCAAATTATCCCGAGGCTGCATCTCTGCAAGTGGAACCTCTTCCTGCCTGCCTTTCACCATCACCACTGAAAACTCCTTCAAAAGACAAAGACTGGACACGTCGGTGTATTCCCAATACCTAGCTCAGAACCGTGGCATCCATAGGAAGGGCTGCTTGAGAAATGCTTCTGCAATGCTGGCCAAAGTAGGTGAGAGGGTCGACGCCGCTGTATTTGACTCGAGAACCTTTGGTGACCTCCTCATTGTAGTGGAGACCCCGGTGAGAAATTCCTTCTCCTAAGACCGATTGTCCACTGCCGTCCGAACTAACCCCCTGAAGGAAGCGGACAGCAGAACGGACCATGTGTCTGACTTAGCCACGGCCGGATGCGGGTGGGAAGCCAGGCTCCTAGTTTGGGAGTGGAAAGGGAGGGGGGTCTGAGGCGACTCTTGTAATTTAGGCCCTTGATTTGACAGGTGAGGGAACTGAAGGCGGGAGAGTGGCAGTGTGCTGAATAGAGCCCCACAGCTAATCTCTGAGAGGTGTAAGGGTAGACAGGGGAAGCTGGGCGGAAGATACAGGCCTGGCCCTGGGAGTGACTGTGGGGGCTAAGTCTGGGAGAGATGGGTAGACTGGCGTTTGTCCCTCGGTTCTGTCAGCAGAGCAGGGAGGAAGGGAAGAAGTCGGTCCAAAAGACCAGGGTAGAAGCTGTGCAAAGGCAAAATATAATTTATAAAAACCATTTCTGTCTGGACTAGATGGCGAACACAAATATTGTCTAGTAGGTAAAATCCTTTCGCTTTGGTGGCCCTCGTTAGTATAGTGGTGCGTATCTCCGCCTGTCACGCGGGAAACCGGGGTTCGATTCCTTTGTTCTTCCCCTCTTTGCTTGTTTTCTTGTTTCGCACCTGGAAACCAGACACAGTTCTACCTGGCTCCAGTTTTGGCGCACCTGGGGGATACATGACTCCTGCCTACTGGCACTTGTGCGTGTGTGTGTGCGTGTGTGTGTGTGTGTGTGTGTGTGTGTGTGTGTGTGCAGGGGCGGGGTAGGAGCTCAGGAAAGAGAAACCGCAGTTTTGGGGCCATTCAACTGGCGCCTAGCAAACAGGAAGCTGGGGCAAACGACCGGATGGCTAGAGGTAGATGTGTGGGTCATTGAACATTTGGGGGGCAGCCCTCTGGTCTGAGGCAGCCTGGGTGCAGGGCTTGCAACCTCCGTCATTGCTGCCCCGAAGGCTTTGCTCCCTTGCGGGAGCCAAGGCCAAAGGCGCCTGAATCTCGGAACAGAAAGTGATTGACGAACGGACTTGAAAGTGCGCGGAGGGGAAGCTGAGCAAGGGGAAACCGAGTGTGCTGCCTGGACAGATGGACGATAATTGATATGACAAGGTTTATTGATCGAGAGAAGGTGGCCCTGATTGCTGAGTCTAGGGTGCTCCCTGGTGGTCTGTGTTAAACTCTGGCGTTTTCCCAGCCAGAATCCAGGTTCGATTCTCAGCTAAGGAGCATCTTTGGTTGGCTTTGAGCACCTGCTGCTTCTTTCCTTCAGGTAGCAATTCCTCATTCCACCAGACTTAGCAGACCTTCACACGCTCAATCAACCACGGCCAAGACTCCTTCAAATCAGCTTTCACCAGACCAAAGTACAATTCAACAGTTCCTCAGAACCAGCATCCACCTCTCCGAAAAGTGGTCGAGGTGGAAAGGAGTTCTTCCATGGACTATGTGGCAAGGCAGCTACACATATAGATGCGTACATGCGTATGTGTATATTATGGATATGTCTACACACACACACACACTCAATGAAAGGGCCTGGCAGCTGGGCAAGAACATGAGAAAAAGTCCATTTTCTTGCCTTCAGGGAACTTAAACTCTTTCTTTCAGGAGAAAGGAATGTAGACACAGACTAAGGAGAGGGACAAATTCATCACTTCCTCAGTTAAAGGCACGGCCTGGGAGGACTACTTAGGGGAGCTTCTGTGTCCTTATCGCATTACTGGATTTAGTGGAAGTGTGAGCCTAGTGAACATCTGTCCTCCATTGCCGATTCTCCAGTGAATTGACTGGAGAGAGAAGGTGGACTAAAAATAGTCTTCCTTTGCATTTTTTAGAACTCCTGGATTTGGATCAGTACTACATCTGGAGATCGCTAGTCATCCTGAAAGAAATTTCAGAGAGGCTACCATTGGATAGATGTTCTAGTGATAACAGCTAACATTTAATTAACTATTATATATCAAGTATTAAGTACATTACATGTGCTAAGTACATTACATTACAAATATTTATTCCACTTGACCCTCATAACAACCCTAGAAGGTTGGATGCCATTATTATCCCAATTTTAGAGTTGAGAAAACTGAGGTAAACAAAACTAGCAAATGTTGGAGACTGGATTTGGTTTCAGATCCTTCTCACTCCGAGTCCAGTACTCTATTCTCTGGGCTTTTGACTTGTCTATTATGCATTTTTCCTGTTCTTATGTTTTTTTATGTCCTTCCTGAACTATTCTCCAAAGAATCAAAGTTCTGTAGCCTACATTTTCCCTTAATTAGATGGCTCAATAGGAACTTGAGATATAATGGCAGGGCAGATGGTTGGTCCCCTACCAAGAATTTAATTAATTCAAAGGACTCTAGATATCTCTAATAGAGTAGGCATCTGCTGAGAGTGGGAATCCTGTACCTGATAGTAACTGGGAAGTGAAGCATTGAGAGTTAGATGAAGAAGGGATATACCTATATGCAACAGCTATTTTCCTGTTGCCCTTTAGTGGATTAGAGATAGGGAAAGATGGTCATGGGCTCCCCACCACTGGAGCAAGGGATCTTTTGAAAGGATTGCTATGAGGGGGGGGGTGGATTTGGGCTTTTTTTGCAAAGCAATGGGGTTAAGTGACTTGCCTAAGGTCACAGTTAGGTAATTATTAAGTGCCTGAGACCAGATTTGAACTCAGGTCCTCCTGACTTCAGGGTTGATGCTCTATGCACTGAGCCACCTAATGTCCACTAACTACTTCTTTAAACGATTATCTAGCTGGAGAGAGGAATGGGAAAGTCCCCAACTGGATAATCAGAGGTTCACCCTTTTAGGGAGAGGGCCAATAGAGGGAGTTTATAGATGCTTCCAGCCACTAAACAACTGGGAAGTAGCCATTACAGGAAGAGAAGAGACTAAGAGAGTAATATTGCCTATGTGGCCTAGGGGATATAATGGTATTTTGTGATGAGTGAGGGTCCATATGATTGTCCTGAGAACAAAGCAACTGCTTCTGCCCAACTGGATTCTCTCAGCAATGTAAACCAGCCTATCTATTGTACATTTCCCTTCAATCTATCTCTATCTGGCAAGTAACCCCTCAACTCATTTAAGGGCAAGAGTATTTTTACTCTTAAGTCTCCCTGACTGAATCCTCCTCCATACCTTGTGGAATAACTGTAGATGCTCTTCAAGGGTATATTCTGAATCCTCTATTCTTCTGTTCTTTTTCATTTGGTCATCTTATCAGATTCTGGTGGGTTCAATTATCATTTTTTTTAGGTTTTTTTTTGGGGGGGGTTGCAAGGCAATGGAGTTAAGTGGCTTGCCCAAGGCCACACAGCTAGGTAATTATTAAATGTCTGAGGTTGGATTTGAGCTCAGGTACTCCTTACTCCAGGGTTGGTGCTCCATCCACTGTGCCACCTAGCCGCCCCCAATTATCATTTCTTTATAGATGATTCTCGGATTTTGTTAGCCACAACTAACTTTTCTCCTGACCCCTAGCCTTGCATCATCATGCCTACTGGGGACCTCAGACCGGATGTTCCTTAGTTGTTCAAACTCCAAAGTAGAATACATTGCTCTTCTATCCCCAAACCTCCTTATTGCCAAATTCCCTAATGAGAGCATTACCATCCTCCTAGTCTCCCAGGCTCACAATTGTGGTGGCATTCTAAACTCCTCACCTGTATTCACCCCAAATATGCAAAGTATTCTATATTTAATCATTTCTCTCTTCACAATCTCTCTTATGTATGTCCCCTTCCCTCCTCTAATACTGCCATAAACTTGATTTAAAAAAAAATCTAATCAGCTGACACTTGTATTACTATAATGGGGGGGAGACACACAATATAGGGATAGGGAATCTTTTTTCTGCCAAGGACCAAAACTTAAAAATAAGCCTTGCTATATTTAGTAAAACATTTAATTCACCCCTAAAAAGCTCCTTGATTTATTGAATTTTGAGTTCTGCTTGACAGCACCAGACCACATAGGAGGTTTCCCATCCCTAGGTTGCTAATCTTCCTAAATTATAAGTTTGACCATGCCACTCCTCTACTTAATAAACTCCATTGGCTTTCTGTTATTACTTATGGCTCAAATATAAAAACCCCTGGTAGACTTCAAAGCCCTTCACACCTTTCCATCATCTCAGTCTTGTTATATTTAATTCCACTCCATGTGGTAACTGGCCTTGTGGTTCTTTCTTATACAGGACATTCCATCTCTTCATGCTGCCTTATTCTGGTGTTCTGCATGCCCAGAATTCTCTCCTTCCTCCTCCTCCTCACCTCGTTTTTCTAATTTCCATCAAGACTTGACTTTTTTTGCAAAAGTTGCTTTTGGGTATCTTCCCTTTGAGATGACTTCCCAACTCATACATTGTAGTTACATCGTTGTTTACATATTTTCTCCCCATTAGTCATTTAGTTAAATAATAATAATAAAAACAACAACAACAATAATTATTATTATTATTATTGTTATTATTATTATGGCATCTGGGTGGTACAGTGAATAAAACACAGTCAGGAGGATGACCTGAATTCAAATCCAGCCTCAGATACTTACTAGTTGTGTGACTTGGACAAGTCACTTAATCCTGATTGCCTCAAATTTAGGGCCGTCTCCAGTCATCCTGATTCATGTCTAGCCACTGGACCCAGATGACTCTGGAGGAGAAAGTGAGGCTGGTGACTTAGCACAGCACCCCTCACTCAAATCAAATTCACATGCCAGTCATGGCATCAGCTCCCTGATGTCATGGTCTTTTTCAAGAATAAAGGCAAACATCATCAAACATTACTAAGTAACTACTATTGCTAGAAACCGTATTGATGAACATAGATACGGGAAGAGACAAAACACAGTAACTGATTTCAAGGAACTCACAATCTTAGGGAAAGATAACAAACATATAGATATGTACACACAAGTTGTATACATGATAATTAAGAGAAGGCACAAGAATTAGGAGGGTTCCTGCTGAAGATGGAATTTAAGCTTTGATTAAGAGGAAGTCAATAGAGACAATAGACAGAGATAAGGAAATAATTTTCAAGTATGAGAGACAGTCAGGAAAATACTCAAGTGGAGAGAAGAAATGTCTTATTTGTGGAAGAGAAAGAGGATAGTGCATTTGAATTGAAGAGTATCTGGCTGAAAGTAACTTGCAGGAAATGGGAAAAGTGAGAATGGCTAAGTTAGGAAGGACTTTGAATGCCTAACAGAGGCTTTTGTATTTGATCCTGGAAGTAATAGGGAATAGCTGGAGTTTGTTCAGTGGTGTGTGTTTGGACCTTTATATTGTGAGCTCTTTAACAGTAAGGAACTTGCTTTTTCTTTACTTTATATCTCCAGCACTTAAGGGAACAACAAATGCTTATTGAGACAGTGACTCACTACCACTTGACAAAGTCATCACATTATCTTTGACTGTTGAGGAAGATTGAGGACTCTCCCATCCAATGATTTCTTGGATCTAGCTTCCACGAAGACTAACCTAATAAGCTGGTATTTCTTTGGATAAAAGATTTTTTTTCTTCATTTTCCTTAATCCTTCCCTGGTCCAAAGTGACCAAGATCTCAGATTCCCTGTCCCTTCAAAGAGCTCCATTTCTCCAGGGGGAAACATCAGGACCCTCTCCACTGTTGCATTCCTTTGGGTTGGTTCAGATAACTTCTTTCTAGAAAAGGCTTGGGAAATTTAAAAGATAGTCTTTCTGGGAAGGCCCTTGCTTTATAATATCACCAGGGATCAGAAACTGTTGCTGCACATCTATGGTGAGTGATTATTGACCTATATGAAAGAAGATCCCCTTGATAATTTGGTGATAGTCAAGAGTTCATTCAACCTAAATGAAAGGAGAGAGTAGCATCTTAAAAGAGGCCTCTAACTGTATGACTGCTCTTCTAAATAGATGCCCAGGGAGAAGGATGATCAAGTTGGTAAGACCCTAAAGGAATCACTGTAATCTTCACTGGTTGCTTTCAGGCAAGAGACTGATGGCCCTTAGATACCTTATTACAGATGTCCCTGTCTTTGATTAAGAATCAGTTACTGTGACAGAGTGTGTGCTATAACCCTCGATATTTCTGGTGCTAATCATGATCAAAGTCAATATCTCAAACCATAAGAATATGGGAACTACAGCCACTGGGCATCATCTATCCATTATGGACCACATGGTTTAGATATCTTCCTTAGTCTTTCCAAAGATGTAAGACAAACCTAAAATTTCTGCCTTTCATTCTCCTCCATGTTTTAACAAAATTTTAGGAGGAGGTCATTAATTTTTTGTTTGTTTCTTTTATTTTTTCTATTTTAAAGTTTAAATATTTTATTTTCTCTCAAGGGAACAAAAGGTGACAATCTTTAAATTACATTTTAAAATTCTGAATGTAAACAGTTAAAATGAATATTTTCTTATACACCAGCAGCACACAAAATCTTTATGAAATCATGAGTCTCCATTTTATACTGCCTGCTTTTCAAACAGATTTTAGAAAATTCAATATTCACTCTATTTGGCTTCCAATGATTCTTTCCTCCATATTATGCTCCTCATAATCACCCATGCTTCTTATTCCCTACAACTTTCCCACCAATATCCATTTGTTTCCTCATTAAGTTTGAGGCATTTATTCTCCAAACTATATGTGTACATTTGAGTGTGTGTGTGTGTGTGTGTGTGTTTGTGTTTGTAAGCTCATTCTCCTCACTACTCCGTGAATTAGCCCTTTATGATACGATGTCTAATTTCAAAAATGTAATAACTTTTCTTCTTTTTTTTTCCTTCCAGATACATGCTGTTTGCAAAACATTGCTATTCTCTGAGAAATGCTGGTCGTATATGGAAAAATAGGGATGTTAATGTTGGTGGAGTCCAACCATTCTGGAGAACTATTTGAAACTGTATCCTAAAAAACTGCACATAAGTCTATAACACAAAGATATCAGTGGAAAAGGAAAAGGACCAATATGTACAAAAATATTTACAGTAACTCTCTTTGTGGTGACACAGAATTGGAAAATGAGGGGATGTCCATCAATGATGTCCATAATAAATATGATGGAATATTATTGTGCTATAAGAAATGGTTAATAGAATAGTTTCAGAAAAAACATGGGAAGAACAAAATGAACTGATATAAAATGAAATGAGAAAAACAGGAGAGCAATCTAAATAGTAATAGCAATAATCAAATATGATTTACCACAATTCCACAAAAGCTATTCACCTTCAGAGAGCTGATAGACTCAGAGTGCAAAATGAAGCAAAAAAATTTTCCTTTTCACTTTCTTGCTTTTTTCCCCTTCCAGAACATGATTAATGAGGAAATGTGTTTTAAATGATTTTATATGTAGAATGGATATCTTATTTCTTGCCTTCTCAATGGTTGAGGGAGGGGCTGGGAGGAAGATTTGGAACTGAAAATAAAAAAGAACAAAAATAAAATGCACAACAAAAAAACAAAAAAAAGGTTTTCTGCCCCACACAAAAAATTGTCATCTTCTAGTATAGGATGAGAGTAATCCAGTACAGTGTCATAATGCCCATAGCTGAGCCAACTTAGCCAAATACTTTTCCTGGGGGTGTCCTCTGGACCCAAAGAGTGAACTGTTGTGGATATAGTGGGATTCCCCAAACTGCCTCCTAGAGTTAAGTGAATATTGACATTGAGCATGTGCCCCAGGGCCAGCATCTCAGGGTAGCCACCCCATGTGCTATTCTGTCCTGCTCTGAAGAGAAACTCCTTCACATCACCCTCAATGAGGAGTCTGAAGAGATCGAGATTCCTGGCCATGTAGTTGACGGTCTTTTCTCGAAGCTCCTGGTACTGATTTTGATGTCCATATACCGCCTTGCTGACAGCTCTGTAAAGGCAGTTCCCATCAGGAATGATGTGGAACCGGTACTTCATCCTTTGCCGAAGATACATGTCCTGTTTTTCTATTTCTTCTAGTCTCTGTTGCTTGCTCGAAATCATTATGTTGCTGTTCTGTTCAGGGACCAAAGAGAGATCTTTTTCAGGTTGGGTCTTTTTGAACACAAACTCTGAATAGTAGATAGTTGGCTTGGTGTGTTTCCTTTCCTGGAGACCTGCTCTTTGTTAGTCTGCTGTTCACCCAAGGAACTTCTTGGGAGTAGACTCCAGGCCCCCAGACTTGAAATTAGCCACCAGAGCTACCTAAAGAGGTCTGTGCTTGCTGAGTTGGATGTTTCTTTTGGTCCAGTTCTCCTAGAGATGTTAATGCTGTTGCTGTTCTACCTTAGGCCCTTTGTTTCCTGAAAAGATAAAAAAAAAATTTTTAAATTAGTAAACTCTCAGAAAAAAAAATTTGCCCCTCAGAAGAATATAACTTGATCATGAGTACTCTGAGCCCACAATTAGGAAAATTTCTAACACTTAAGCAAGAGGTTGGACTTTCTGCCTAATAATACCTTTATATCAATAATTAATTAGCCCCTTAACTCCTTGTGATTGAGGAAAAATTCAGTTTACTAGAAATGTTTGGATGGCAATGGTAAATTCCATCCATATATATATATACATATATATATATATGTATATGCATAAACAATGGGAAAGAAAATTGGAGGAAGACTTGATCTTTTCCTGGGATATATCTCAGTCTGAGATTTCCACCCTGTGGTTCCCTTTGAGTCAACTGCTTTCTTCTTTACTTCCCTTTACTACCATAAGTCAAGACTCCTCTTGTACCTTAGAGATATGCTGCAATTGTTTTTCTTGTGTGAACCTTTGGTCTTCTCTTGGACTGGTCTCCCTTTCCTTTTATGCAAATTTTTAAAAGTAAGTACCAACTTTCACAATTGGCTTTGATTTAAGTGAGATACTCAAAGCTCCAAACACTTTAAAAGGTGAGAGATTATTAACTTGATTCAGAAGGAATTCACATTTAAGAGACTGATAAACTCAATTATATGGCAATTCACCCTGAAATCTCATTTGCTGTGCTTCTCACTATTTACAAATTTTCTGGGAAAGGGCCATACTTTTTCTATGCTTCCAAGGATCTTTACTGAATGTAATTTTTTTTTAGGATCCAAGAGGGGGAGAAGAGGGCACCTAGGTGGCACAGTAGATAGATCATTGACCCACTGGGCAAGCCATTTATCTTCTTTTTTTTTAAGGTTTTTTTGCAAGGCAAATGGAGTTAAGTGGCTTGCCCAAGGCCACACAGCTAGGTAATTATCAAATGTCTGAGGTCGAATTTGAACCCAGGTACTCCTGACTCCAAGGCCGGTGCTCTATTCACTGTGCCACCTAGCAGCCCCTGGGCAAGTCATTTAACCCCATTGCCTTGCAAAAAACAAACAACCCACCAAACAAAAAAGATCCAAAAAGGATGCAGTTGATTTTTCTGTATTGTTTGAGAGGTTTTAGTGCCCTAATACACAGTCAGTTTTTGTAAAGGTGTCATATACTTTTTTTCTATTCTTATTCAGTGATCTGCTAATTACATAGATTTTTGTAATTGCCAATTCCAGCTGTCCTCCATGAATGTAAAAATATTGATATTGCTTGCTATAGATTGTATAGATACATACCTAACTATATTGGTAAATTAAGGCTTTCTCCCTTTAACATTAGAATATTTGCAAAAACTCCTCCTTCCCTCTCTTACCTAGGTCCATATCCATATGTAAGAACATTAAGAAAAAAACTGCAGATCCTTAAAACAAAGGAAACATGATTCTTCCCAAGGAACAAACCTCAAAGTTAGTTATCTTAGAATTGATCAAACTAGTTAGAGACCAAACCACCACCATCTGTTCCTCCTCCTCCTACTACTACTACCACCACCACCACCACTGCTGCTACTACTACTGCTGCTACTCCCACTACTCCAACTACTACTGCTACTGCTACTGCTGCTGCTACTATTTCTATTACTACAATAATAATGATAATAATAATAATAATAAAACACCTCTTTAGAATTGGATACTGAGAGGAAGTCAAACAATTGGGGAATGATTGAGCAAATTGTTATACAGGATTATGATGGAGTACTATTGTGCTATGAGAAATGTCAAGCAAGATTCTCTCAGAAAAATCTGGAAGGACTTACGTGTTATGATGCAAAACAAAATAAGCAGAACCAGAAGAACACTGTACAGAGTAGCAGCAATATTGTATGATGATCTTACGGCTATTCTCAGTAATACAATAATCTTTTTTATTTTTTTTTTAGTAATACAATAATCTAAAGCAATTCTGAAGGACTTATAATGAAAGGTGCTGTTTATCTTCAAAGAAATAACTGATGGAGCTTACATACAGATTGAAAACACTTTTTGTCTGTATTTTCTTTCATAGCATGACTTACACAGAAGTGAATTTTGAATGACTGAACATAACCTGTGCCAAATTTCTTGCCCTCTATTAGTCAATATGACATTTCTGACCTCAGTGAGCTGGTAGAAAATCAACTCAAGACACTGACCCAAGGAGCATTTAATTTCATCTCATCTTATCTGGAGAATTCTATTATCTACAGCTAATATACTTCAGTGAATCTCATTTTGGAAGTCATAAGTTTATGTGTGCGAACTCTTTCTCCCCCCACCCCAACCCATACAGAACAATTAGTTTAACCACAAAATCAGACATTTAAACAACATTTTTCAAGAAATATAAGAAGTCAGTTAGTAAGTATAAAGCACATATGTGCCAATCACTTTTCTAAGTACTGGGATACAAAGAAAGACAAAATTCTGCCCTTGGGAAGCCAACAATTTAATGGGGGAAACAACATGCTAACAAATGTGCATGAATAAGCTGTACATAGGATACATAGCAGATAATCAACAGAATGGGATTTTAATGATGTATTACAAGGGGTTCAGAATTACTGGGATGTGTAGGGAATGATCTGATGGGAGTTTGTTAATCATTAAATGAAAGGTATCTCTCCTTTTCCCAGAGAAAATTGGAGATGAAGGAGGAAATTCACATAGAACAAGTTGGAAAGTGTTCCTGGAAAGTATGTTTCAAGCTGATAGTAGAACTCCCTCCCCACTCCCCCACTTTTTGTCTGCTACTCTTCCCTCTGGAGCCTGGAGACCTAGCAAACAGCTCAGCTGGAGATGGAAGTGGCACCTGTGCTTCTTTCCTTCTTTCTTATTCTCATGAATGTGGTGATCTGATTAATCCTTCTTTCCAATTATTTTCAGAGTAACCTGACTCATTTGGAAAAAATGGAGGACACTAAAGTACCCTTGGCTCTACTTCTCTCCAATTGTCAAGTATGTTTTATTTGCTGTCTAAGATGGATTCTAGAATCTCTTTTTCATTATGGAAGTGGTATTATCAATTAAGATTCTCTAATACATCTTGATGGGCTGCTACGTGGCTCAATGAATTGGTTTGGGAAACAGGGAGATTCATCTTCCTGAATTCAGATACTTCTCCAGACACTTGCTGTTTGTGTGAACTTGCTCAAGTCACTCAACCCTGTTTGCCTCAGTTTTTTCCACTGTGAGATGAGGTGGAAAAGGAGATGGCAAATCACTCCAGTATCTTTGCCAAGAAAACCCCAAATAGGGTCACAAAGTGTCAGACACAACTGAAACAACTGAACAACATTCAATCTAAGTCATATAATCCAAAGATGACTATGCAATATTTCTGAATTATTATTAATAAAAATAAATCTTGATAATCAGAATCAATGTCTTTACTTTTATGCATTTCCTATTTTTCTAAGTTAATAGCTTATAGAAAATTGGTGCTATTATTATAGCCTATCCTCTAGATTGCTTTTTTAAAAATCATCTCATCAAATATGTGTTAATTTTTATTTTTTCTCTGACCAGTCAGTGATCTGAACCATCCTATGTCCTGGGGGTTACAAATGATAAAAGCCAGTCCCTTGAAACAAGGAACTCACAGTCTAATGGAGGAGATGACATGCAAACAAATATACAAATGAGATACAGTTATTAATATACAAGTTATTAGTACTTAAAACTTCACTAAGGCTTTTGTGACTCTCTGTAAAAGGTAAAATTGGAGATGATCAATGATGGGAAATCCCTAATATTAAAAAGAGTTGAGAAAAGCTTCATGTCGAAGGTATGGTTTTAGCTGGAACTTGAAGGAAACCAGGGAAGGCAAGAGAATAAGAAGAGTACAGAGAGAATTACAAATTTGTGTGGTAACCAGTGGAAATTCTTAGATCAGAGATAGTCTTATTTGTAGAACAGAAAGGAGGGCAATGTCATTGGCTCAATGAATATATGGGGAGAAGAGGAGTAAGAAGACCAGACAGGTACAAACAGACAGATGACCAATTATTTTAAAAAATGCTTTGTGCTCAACACCAAACTAGTTAGCCTTGGCCCTAGAGTCAGGAAGAACTGAGTTCGAATGCAGCCCCATACAACTACTAGCTGTATCACTCTGGGCACTCCCAGAGTTAATCTCTCTATGTCTTAGTTTCCTCAACTGAAAAATGGAGATATTATCAGAACCTACCTCCCAGGGTTGTTGTGAAATCAAATGAGATCATATTTGAAAAACTCAACCCAGTACGCAACACACAGTAAGTACTTGCTTCCTTCTTCATTATTTCTGATATTTTCTAACTCTTTTATCAAGCTATGTGTTCATGATTAAGATTGTAAGAATTCTGAACAATCTATAAACTTTCTATTTTTTCCTTACCTAAACTATTTTTTCACCACATTTTTTTCACTGGTTCTTTTTTGTGCTTATCAAGGTATATATCAACATTATTTGGAGGCTCTTCAAATTTTTTGTGAGTCACTACTTCAATTCCCTGCAACAATAGCCATGCAACTTAATTATTAAGCATTGTATTCATTTACTTAATCTAGTTGCTACAAGTTCTGATGAAATATCACAATTCTATCTCCATCTATACTGTCAGAATTATCCTATAATTAATGCCCAACTGAATCATCCTTCCATTTATTGTTTACACTAACCTCATTGGTCACTTTTTCTGCAAACTTGTGAATTTCACCAGGCAGTAGTTCTCAAATTTTTGGTTTCAAGGCTCCTTTGCACTATTAAAAATTATTGAAGACCTCCTAAAGTGTTTTTATATGGGTCATATTATATGTTAAAAATACATGTGTGTGTTTTCAATGTATTTTAAATTAAAATATCTTAGTATCCTGATAATAGTTTTAACCTTAAAGTCAAAAAAGATCTCAGGGACCCCAGGGGTCCCCAGATCCCAATTTGAGGAACCCCTAGTGGTTATGGAAGGGAAAATCCCAGTGAGGAAAGTCCTTCTTTTGAATATTAGTAGCTAGTCATTCAGAGTTTATTGGAGCAATGAGAGATCAAGTGATTTGCTCAGGGTCACATAGCCATTATTCCAGAGTTAGGAATTGAACTCAAGTTTTTCTGATGCCTAGACCAACCCTCTAGCTATATCATACTGCTTCTTCAAATAACCTTGATATTTCTTGTTGGGGTTTTTTCTTTACAGGGCAATGGGGTTGAGTGACTTGCCCAAGGTCACACAGCTAAGTAATTATTATAAGTGTCTGAGGTTGGATTTTGAACTCAGGTCCTCCTGACTCCAGGGCGGATGCTCTATCCACTGCACCACCTGGCTGCTCCAAACTTGATGAAAAGTTTTCTTATAATAACTAAACATATATCATCCCGTGCTGCTGTGCCCATTCCTAGAGTTGGAGCTATAGAGCAAGGTGGCCATTTTTTCTTTAAGATGATGGTAAGCAGGGCAGTTAGTGGATAAAACACCAGCCCTGGAGTCAGGAGTACCTGGGTTCAAATCCAGCCTCAGACACTTAATAATTACCTAGCTGTGTGGCCTTGGGCAAGCCACTTAACCCCGTTTGCCTTATAAAAAAAAAAAAGATGATGGTAAGCGTTTGGTTAAGCTTTGGGAAGGCCCTGGAGGAGGGCTTTCCATTGCCTCAGTCCCCAGACCAGGAACCAGGTAGATGATTGTCAAAAATTCAGGGGTGCAAGTCAGACACTTATATGAAGCCTAATGAAGAGGTCCCTATCAGGTGAGAAAGTCCTAAAGACCTAGAGGAAAAGATTTGTGTCCAAATGCTATGAACAACAGGTCAAGGGGTCAATACAGCCTCAGGATTCAAAGGGCAAAGTGAAATCAGTGTTAAATGTCAATGGTCAAACTCTTGCAAAATGGAAGGTAAAGAGCATAAAAGGCTCTCACATTAGGGAATCTGAGAACAATTTGCTTTTTTGCAAATGACTGAAATATCTACTGTTTTTGTTGTTATTAGAGAGATTATGAATTTTACATTATTGACATCTTTTGTTTTTATATCACCTTCACTGTAATCCTTAAATATCTTTAGGTCAACTTCCATACCAGTCAATAATATTCACCTGTCCTCTGGCTACTTTCTGATATCCCCTAAAAGATAGTTGATTCAGAAAGTTTGATGAAGTAGGTCAGATGTTAGAATTGGAGTCAGAAAGACCAACATTCAAAACTGCTTCTGCTACTTACTAGCTAATTTAACTTACAAATGACTTAATTTCCCCACTTATAAAATGAGGGGTTTGATTGGTGGATTAGATAGCCTTTAAGGTTCTTTCCAACTCTAAATCTGTGATCTTAAAAATACCTTCTGTGAAATTATAACCACTTACCCTTACTGTTCTCTCCATAATGGTGGAGATGGGAGTGACCTCGGCACAGATTGAGTATGGGACAGAAAATTTAAGTAAGCTACAGTGAATTTAGGAGTTATCTGGAGAGAGAAATGAGATTGGAAACTGTGCATAGGATTAGAATCTGCTTGTATCCTTCATGCGGAACATATGAAGATGGGATGAACCATGATAAGCTATAGCATTAGATTATTTCTATTCTACACATGCCTAGTTTGAAGGGAGAGTTTCCAGAATAGGAAGAAGAGAGACACTGAACATCCTAACGGATACAGTGGAAATGTACCTTAGAGAGGTTAGCCAGCCTAGGGAAGAGCCTGGAAGAGCAGATGGATAAGCTATAACTGTTTACAGCTATTCTTTTTGCTCAAAAGATTACCCATACAGGTGATGCTTGTCCCTCTCATATTACTGGCTATGTTGAAGAAACCAGTCATTATACTCCTGCTCTTTTCCCAGAGGAAGTAGAAACATTGAGGGATAGGAGAAAGATAGTGCCAGCCAATCTACAGTTCAAAGTCCTGCAAATTGATCAGAAATAAGCAACCTTTGCAATTGAGAAGCCAACTAGAATTTGCAGGATCATAGGATTACAGAGTTTGAAAGAAGCTTGGGTATGATCCAGACTAAAATCCCCAAGAAAAAGTAGGAAATTCCCTACAGCATCCTTCACAAGTAGTCAAACTTGACTACTTGTCAGTCCCTGAATGAAGACCTCCTATGATGGGAAGTCCATCACTGCTCCCAAAGCAGCTCATTGTAGCTTGGGAAAGTTAGTGCTCAGCTGTCACAATAATCTTATTTGATTACATCACTCCCTTGCTCAAAAACTTTTATTGTTTCCCACTTGCTTAATGAGAAAAAATCAAAGTGTAGTCTGACATTTAAAACCCTTGAATATTTGCCTCTAACTTGCCTTTCCAGCTAATTTCATGCTGATTCCCTTCCCACACACACTATACATTCCATCAGAACTGTGATATTACTCTCTTTCTGCCAACAGAATTATTAGCTAGGCTGTTGTGAATGCTAGGAATGCAATTCTTTTCTCTACTAAAGAGATCTTTTTCTTCCTTCTAGAATGATCAAATGAGGGGCGGCTAGGTGGCGCAATGGATAGAGCACCAGCCCTAGAGTCAGGTGTTCAAATGTGACCTCAGACACTTAATAATAATTACCTAGCTGTGTGGCCTTGGGCAAGCCACTTAACCCTGTTTGCCTTGCAAAAAACAAAAACAAACAAAAAAAAAACAACTAAAAAAGAATGATCAAATGAGGTCATAAGTATAATAATATATTATGTCTGATACATAATAGAGTTTGATTAATAAATGCTATTCCTTGGTAAATATTAGAGGAGAGATGGGAAAACAGGGATATTACTGCACTCTTGGTGAACTGATCTACTCATTCTAGAAAGCAATTTGTAACTATTCCCACAGGTTTATAAAACTGTATATACCCTTTGATCCTGCAATATCACTACTAGTTCTATATCCAAAGACATGAAAAAAGGGGAAAGGACTTATTGGTACAAAGATATTGAGAGCAGCTCTTTTTATGGTGGCTAAGAATTGGAAATCAAGAGGATAAATTGGAGGATGGCTGAACAAGATATGATTGTGATGAAATATTATTGTGTTACATGAATACCCATAAGTTGGGGAATGACTGAACAAGATATAATTGTGGTGAAATATTATTGTGTGATAATGACAAGCAGGATGATTTCAGAAAAACAAGGACAGGCTTACATAAACTGATGCAAAGGGAAGGGAGAAGAACCAGAAGATATTGTACATAGTAACAACCATATTATACTATGATTGACTTTGAAAGACTTAGCTATTCTCAGCAATACAATGATCCAAGACAATCCCAACGGACTTGTAATGAAGTCTGCTATTCATTTCCAGAGAAACTGATCTTGTCTGAATATAGATTGAAGCATGCTACTTTTCTCCTTCCTCCCTCCCCCCTCCCTTCCCCCCTCCCTTCCTTCCTTCCTTCCTCCCTCCCTTCCTCCCTCCCTCCCTCCCTTCCTTCCTTCCTTCCTTCCTCTCTCTCAAGGATTTTTTGTACAAAATTTCTAATATGATAATATTTTACATGATTGTACATGGTTGGTTCATTATCAAACAAGGTCAAAATGACATCATTATGTTTGAGATAAATGACAGTGTATCTGACTGTGGTGGATCAAATGCCCAACCACAGGTTGGGCACAAATAGTCCCTATGAACACCTGGGGTGGGTACTCCAAACTTCCATTCTGCCTTCCTCATAAAGCACAGCCCCTTCACTGATGAGAGCACTCCATGCTGGGCAGTCCTGTGCCAGTGTCTCCCCTGCTGTACAATCAATTCTAAAGTTCTTAAGGGAGAGAGATCTTAAAGGTTTCCTTTTGTGAGTACTTGCCTGTGTGAGTTCTCCATAAAATAGTCTTTTTGGTAAGTGTACTTCTAGGATTCTAACAATGTATCTAGTCCATCATAGTTGAGTTCTCTGTAGTAATGTTTGAATGCTAAGCAATTTATCTCGAGAAAGGACCTTGGTGTCTGGTATAGTCCCGTGCCAGGTGATCTTCAGAATCAGTTTCCTGGCATGGCAGTGGTAGACTGCCCAGGTTTTACAGGCATATAGCAAAGAGGTCAGCACAATGGCTTTGTAGACCTTCAGGTTGGTAGTCAATCTAATACCTCTCCTCTCCCTTACTTTCTTTTGGAGCCTCCCAAATTCTTAGCTAGCTCTGGCAATGCATGTGTCAACCTCATTGTCAATGTGTACCTCCCTGGAAAGGACATTGTCAAAGTAAGTGAACTTATCCACAGTACTCAGAACTTCTCCACTTGCTGCAACTGATGGTTCCATGTATGGATGATGTGGTGCTAATTGATGGAGTGCTTGTGTTTTCTTTGTGTTAATTGTTAGACCAAAATTAGTACAAGAAGCAGAGAATCAATCCATATTTTGTTCATCTCAGTTTCAGAGGCTGCATTGAGGCAGAATCATCTGCGAACAGAAGATCCTGCACCAACATTCCCTCCCCTTTGGTCTTGGCTTGGAGCCTTCAAGTTGAAGAATTTGTCATTAGTGTGATAGTTGACTTTGAGGCCATGTTCATTCTCAGTGAAGGCTTTTTGATAACATGGCTGAAAACATCATAATAAAAAGTATGGGAGCAAGGACATGTCATTGTTTTACTCCATTGGTGACCAGGAAATCTGGAGAACATCATCCACTATCCAGAACCCAGGCAAGCATGAAGTTGACATACAATAGGAAGCCAAATTTTGACATAATTTTCCATAATTAACCATGACTTTTAGGGTATCAAAGGCCTTGATCAGATCTTCAAATGTTGTATACATATCTTTGTTCTGCTCTTGTCATTTTTCCTGGAATTGCTGGGCGGCGAACAACATATTGACTGTTCCTTGACCCTTTCTGAAGCCATAGCGACTCTCAGGGAGGTGGGCATCTTCTAGGTGAAGAATAAGCTTGTTGAGAAGGACTGAGGTGGGGGGTGGGGGGCTAGGTGGCACAGTGGATAGAGCACTGGTCCTGGAGTCAGAAGGACCTGAGTTCAAATTTGGCCTCCTTGGGCAAGTCAATTAGCCCCATTGCCTTGCCAAAAAAAAAAAAAAAGAAGAAGAAGAAGAAGAAAAAGAAAGAAGGACTCTGGCAAGAATCTCATCAGCAATAGGTAAGAAAGAGATACCTCTGTGATTTTGACAGGATAATCTATTCCCTTTACCTTTATAGAGATGGACAATGGAGAGGCTTCTTTGAATTCTTGAGGGATAACCTCTTCATGTTATACAACTTGGAAATTTTCAGTCAGCTTTAGGATGATCAATGAACCTTACCTTGTAGATCTCAGCTGGAATAGAATCAGTACCTGGTGCTTTGCTACTTGAAAGAAGCCTAATGGTATTCAGAAACCTCTTCTTCAGTTGGAACTTCAACTAGAGATGGATTGACTTCAACCTGAGGTAAACAGTCAAAGCTTCTGCATTGATTTATGACAGTCTTTTAAGAACACTGTGGAAGTGTTCAGCCCATCTCTCTAGGATCCATGTTCCTATCATTAATCAATGTGGCTCCATCAGCACTGAGATGCACCAAAAGTCTTTGACCTATAAATAGACTTCAGGGCATCATATATATGCATAACCTATATAAGATTCCTTACTGTCTCAGGGAGGGAGGAGAGGAAGGAGGGTTGTAATCTGGAGCTCAATACTTTTAAAAAAAAAAGCTAAAAAATTGTTTTAACATACAATTGAAGGAAAATAAAATATCATATAAAACAAAAATAAATAAATAAATAAATGGAAGTTGACCCTAACAACCCTATCTTGAGCTGACGGTGAACTCTTCTTACTAAAATTTCCCCATTTTATTGAGATCTCTCTTCGTTCACATCAAATTCAACAAGGTATCATATTTATGTATTCATCCTCAGCTTATCAAACCTAGTTTCTTACATATGATAAGCAATAGATATGTGTGGCATTAGACTTAGGAAAAGGTCCATGCTGTACCACTATGTATATTGTACCAAATTTTGAATGGCTCCAAGGTTGACCATAAGAAGATGAATTTTAAGGAGTGGAGGAAAGCATAGCAATAAAAAAATCCTGCTTAATGTTGTATGGAATCGTAATATGGAGTTGTTCTACCTGCAATTCCTTGTATACCACAATCTATGCTCTATCTCTGTGACTTTACAGAGGCAGTCTTCCATACTTGCACAATGTACTCTCTCCACACTTCCAACTCTGGAAGTTCCTAGTTCCCTAAAGAGTTGGTTATAGGACTCCCTCTTACCTAAGGCTTTCTCTGATACCCTCAGCTTCTAGTGCCCCCAGAAGTCACTTCATATTTATTTCATATTTACTTATATGTGTATGTGTAATTTCTTTTAATAGAGTGTTAGACATTTTAGGATAGGGACTGTTCTAGGATGATATTTGACAAATAGTAGGCATGTAATAAATATTTGTTGGTCTGTTAGTTGTTGAAGTTTACAAAGTATTTTAAATACATTTTCTTTTTTTTTTTTTGATTGGGGGGAGGCAAGTAGGATCAACTGATTATCCCAAGGTCTCACACAACTAGTAAATTTTTGAGCCAGATTTGGACTTGGCTCCTGATTCCAGGTTGGTGTTCCAACCACTGTACCTCCTAGGTGCCCCAGTACATTCTCTTCTAATTTTCACCAGAAATGTATCAAAATGTCTTTTTTTTTTTTTAATAAAGCAAAGGGAAGCAAAGGCTCAAAGAGAAGTGACTTGCCCAGGATGGCACAACTAGTGAAAATCTGAGGGTGGCTAGGTGGTGCAGTGGATAAAGCACTGGCCCTGGAGTCAAGAGTACCTGGGTTCAAATCCGGTCTCAGACACTTAATAATTACCTAGCTGTGTGGCCTTGGGCAAGCCACTTAACCCCATCTGTCTTGCAAAAAAAAAAAAATCTGAGGCCAAATTCAAACCTAGATCTTGCCGATTCCAATTCCAGCCCTCTATCCAACTTCTGATATCTCTCACATTGATACAATCATAGACTTTTTGAAGTGCTGAAGAAGACTGTTTCTAAAAGCTCTCATTTACATAAATTTTCCTAAATTACATATACAGATAGTTAAGTTCTACCTAAAGGTACATAATTTCTATATTCCTTCTAAGGTGCTTCCCTTATCATTGTTTTTGAAGATCCCCTGTAACATACCTTAAACATGTTTTGCTGGTTTGTGATGCTTTATAGCATTGTGAAAATCCAACAAATGTTGTTTTCATTCTGAACTGAAATTGAGTGAGTATAAAAATCAGTAAAATATCAAAGGTCAACTCAATTAGTGACTACTAAGTACAAAAGAGCACAAGTGGTGTTTATCCCCAATGGAATGTTAAAATTTTTTGATGGTAGGATCTTATAGATCTAAAGCTAAAAGAGACTTTAAACACCATCTAGTGCCTATTAAAGAGAAAACAGACTTCCTGGAGGTTAAGTGATTTAGCCAAGATCCTACAGATGAGAAGAATAAGAGATGGGATTTGAATTCAGGTTCCCTGTAGTGAAAGACAAAGAATGTCCTTTCCATCATATAACAGTATGCTTTTTAGTTGTTATCTTATTATTCCCAGTACTGAGAGCAAGCTTTTGAAAAATTTTTGATTTGAACTGAATCCAAAGACAGAAAAAGATAAATATTTCTTGTTCTCGAGTTTATACTTCTATGCAGAACTATAACATATAAAAAGAGAAGATAATTTAAGGAAGAAGAGAAAAATTGAAATATCAGAAGATGAAATCTGAGATACCCTTTGAAGGCAGATGGGGGAGTGGGATGCTAAGAAACAAAGATGAGAAGGAAAGGTCCATAAAAGATAAATTTGGAGAATTCTTTCTATGGATATCTTTCCTAAGACTAAGGAAATATGATTTTTGTTTGGCTTATTGAAGAATTTTAGAAAATAAGTGCCGTTCATTACACTTCAGAATTCTTTTTAAAAACCTACCCACAACAACTGAAGATAAAAATTTCACTTTGCTGGTTAAGTGGACTGGTCATTTCAGAATTCTTTTAAAAAACCTATCCACAACTGAAGATAAAAATTTCATTTTACTGGTTAAGTGGACTGGTCATTTTTTCACAAGATAATGAAAAGTAAGTGGTCTGACACTAAGCATTGGTGGAGCTGTGAAGTAGAACAACCATTTTGGAAAACAATATGGGATTATGCAAATAAATTGACTAAAATGTCCATAGCTTTTGAACCAGAGATTCTGTTATTGGGCTTTTATTCCAAGGAAGTCACTGATTAGGATAAAAGGTCCCATAAACTCAAAAAAATATATAGAAGCACTTTTTTTTTTGATAGCTCAGAATTGTAAACAGAGTAGATGTGCATTATTTGGGGGATAAGCAAACAAATTGTGATACATGAATGAAATGCTACTGTGAAGTAAGAAATTATGTGTGTGATCAATATGGAGAAGCCTGGGATTTACATGACTTGATTCAAAAGCGAAATAAATAAATCCAAGAGAACAATATAGTGACTAAGACAATATAAATGGAAAAAACAACACACCAAAAAAAAAATCAAAAGTTAATGTAAGGAAATTATAAAGATCAAATGGAATTTAAATGAAGATATATGAGAAGACACATCCTCAAATTAACCCTTTGCAGAGGTAGGAAATCCATGGGTATTAACACATTGCTGCTAAGTAGTGCAGTAGATAGAATGATGGCCTTGGATTCAGGAGGAAGGGAGTTTGAATTTAGCCTCAGACACTTGCCACTTTCTAGCAGTGTGACCCTGGGCAAGTCATTTAAACATGTTTGCCTCAAATCTAGGATCATATCCAGTCCTCCTGATTCATATCCAGCCACTGGATCCAGATGGCTCCAGAGGATAAAGTGAGACTGGTGACTTAGCACAGTACCTCCCTCCTTCAAATCCAATTTACATGCGTGTCATGGCATCATTTCCCTGATATCATGGTCTTCTTCAAAAATGAAAGACAAACATCATTATCAACACATTGTACAAGTTATTAACTTTTTCAATGTATTGACCAGTTGTCCTGATTGTTTTTCCACTCTTAAAAATACTGTCATAAAAGATGACTTTTGGGGAGAGGGAGGAGAGATACAAAGGATATTATGTAATGTGTGATATCAGAAACAGAAAATTTTACTAAAAATGATTTTTAAAAAAGAAAGAAACTGACCTGAATTTGGTTTCACAGATCCCAGTTGGTGTAATATTTTTCTGTTGGCTTTAATTTTAATTTATTAATGATGTCAGGACAAACCATTGGAGCCCAGAGACCTCAGGGTCAAAATGATACACCTACAGATTGAGGTCAGTGAATACCCTAAGGACATATTCAAAGCTATGAATGAAGTCTGGATTCCCACCCTAATCCCATATGCCCAGCATGTTCCCTAAATACAGTAAGAATGAAACACAATCTGTTCTCTATTTTTTTTTCACAGCTTTGATAACTGTAATGTGAGAAATGGCTTTTAAACAAGTAGAAACTCCCACCTGTGCTTTCAGATCACAAAATCCAACAGGCTACAGCTGGGGCTTCTATCCAGTCTTAGAAGATGATCCTTTCTTAGAAATAAATTGCAATTTGTATCCTTGGCAAGCAAAGGCCTTAAAGTCTTAACATAATTTTCTTTGGACTTTGTTTTTTTCTATTATTTCTCAATACGATTCAAGAAATGATTACTTCATTCTAACATTAAAAATATTTTTATGGAAATGTTTCATCATGGTAGAATTACCTTCAGACTTTTTTTTTAGGATTTTTGCAAGGCAAATTGGGTTAAGTGACTTGCCCAAGGCCACACAGCTAGGTAATTATTACGTGTCTGAGGTCGGATTTGAACTCAGGTACTCCTGACTTCAGGGCCAGTGCTCTCTCCACTGCACCACCTAGCTGCCCCTGACTTCATACTTTTAATGGAATTTAAAAGAATCTTGATATATTAACAAAAAATCTTTTAAGGGAAGAGACCATAGATGTCTATGGCTCATTTTAGTCTAATATAATAATAACTAACATTTACATAACACTTAAAAGTTTGCAAAGTGATTTGCTAATATTATTTCATCTTATCCTCAGACAGAAAATTCTGAGTGATAGATGCCATTATTATCCCCATTTTACAGGATGAAGATACAGGTTGAAGGAAGTTTCAATGATTTGCCCTGAGTCACAATAGTTACTAAGAATTTGAGGCATATTTTAAACTCAGTTCTTCCTGGCTCTAGATTTTGTTCTTTATTTATTACACCACCTAGCTTCCTCAATGTAATATGTAATAAATAATGCAATCAATTCAATAATCATTTACTTTTTTTCCCAATTACATGCAAAGATTATTTTCAGCATTCATCCTTTTGCAGGCTCTTAAGTTTCATTTTTACAAAAGGCAATGGAATTAAGTGACTTGCCGAAGGTCACAAAGTTGGATAATTATTAAGTGTTTTGAGATCACATTTGAACTCAGGGCCTCCTGACTGCAGGGTCAACGATCTATCCATTGCACCACCTAGCTGTCCTGGCTTTCACATTTTTCTACTACCCTCTCTTCCCTCCCTTGTCCCCTTGGCAGGGTACTATTCTGATATAGGTTGTACATATGCAATTGTGTTTAGCATATTTCCATATTGGGCATATTGTGAAAGAAGAATTAGAACTAAGGGGGGGAGGAATCATTAGAGAGAGAGAGAGAGTAACAATATAAAAGAAGTTTCAAAAAGTAAACTTAGTGTACTTTACTCCCATTCAGATTCGATAGGGTTTTTTTTTTCTTAATGTAGATGGCATTTTCCTTAACAAGTCTATCAGAATTGTCCTTGATCACTGAATTGCTGAGAGGACTTGCATCCATCATAAGTTGATCATCTCACAATCTGTACAATGATCTCCTGGTTCTACTCTCTTCACTCAGCATCAGTTCATTTGCAAGTCTTTCCAGGCTTTTCCAAAGTTTGTTCACTCATTTTTTTTTTAGTTTTTTTTGCAAGGCAATGGGGTTAAGTGACTTGCCAAGGCCACACAGATAGGTAATTATTAAGTGTTTGAGACTGGATTTGAACTCAGGTACTCTTGACTCCAAGGCCGGTGCTCTATCCACTGAGCCACCTAAGCCTCCCCACTCATTATTTCTTACAGAAAATAGTATTCTATAAGATTAATATACTATTGTTCAACCATTCCCCAATTGATGGGCATTCCCTCAATTTCCAATTCTTTGCTACTACAAAAAGAGCTGTTTTTTAATATTTCTGTACACGTGGATAGTGGTATTGCTAGATCAAAGGGTAGGCACAGTTTTATTGTACTTTGGGCATAGTTCTAAATTCCTCTCCAGAATAGTTGATTCGGTTCACAACTCCATCAACAATACATTGGTGCCCCAGTTTTCCTACATTCTCTCCAATATTGACTATTTTCTTTTTTGTCATTTTAGTCAATCTGATAGGTGTGAGATGGTACCTCAGAATTGCTTTAATTTGCATTTGTCTGATCACTAAAGATTTGAAGTATTTTTTCATAAAATATATGACTACAGATAGTTTTAACTTCTCCATTGAAAATTACCTGTTCTTTACATTTTCTTTTTTACTTCTTGCAAGGGTCTAGGAGTAGATGGCCTGTCTGGGACCACAGGGCCGGGTGGTTGCTGGGCCTTAGGGGTGGTATGTGGGCTCGGGACCTCTTGGCCCCAGGGCCAGTGATCAGTCTGCTCAGCCACTCAGCTACCCTACAGCACATTTAAGAAGAGGAACAGAGTGAAAGGAGAGAGAAAATAGAGTGTATAGTAGTGGGGAAGTATGAATAGAGGGAGTTGTGATCAGCAATTGCAACAGCGGAAAATTATGGAAGAAACATTTGTGATGGACTTATCATAAAGAATGTTATCCACCTGTGACAGAGCTGGTGGTATTGGAACACAGACTGAAGCATATTTATTATTATTATTTTGGGGGGGGGGGCTTTCAGGGCGGATGGGGTTGGGTGGCTTGCCCAGGGCCGCACAACTGAGTGATTGTTGGGTGTCTGAGGCTGGATTTGGACTCAGGTGCTGCTGACTCCAGGGTCGGTGCTCTGTCCACTGTGCCACCTGGCTGCCCTTTATTATTATTATTATTATTATTATTATTATTATTATTTATTTATTTATTTATTTATTTATTTATTTATTTGATTATTTATTTTTGTTTGTTTTTGCAGGGCAGTGGGGTTGGGGCAGCTTGCCCAGGCTTGCATAGCTGGGTGATTGTTGGGTGTCTGCATCCAGATTTGGGCTTGGGTGCTCCTGACTCCAGGGCTGGTGCTCCATCCATTGTGCCACCTAGCTGCCCGTATTATTATTAATTTTTTTAATTTTAATTTTAATTTTTTCCTCTTTATTGCTCATGAGGGTCTATATTTTTTAGGGGGAGGGGGTATTATGTTTACTCTTAAACAAGAATATTTTAGTAATGTATAACAAAAACATCAGTTGTACAAAAATAAAATTAATTTAACTTAAAGAAATTACCTGTTCTTGTCCTTGTTATCATTTATCAATTGGGAAACGACTTATATTCTTATAAATTTGACATATATATATAAAAGTTCTCTTTATATATATAGTTCTCTATATATTTTAGAAATGAGTTTTTTATAAAAAAACTCTAGATGTGAAATTTGCTTCTCAGTTTTCTGCGTTCTTTCTAATCTTGTGTTGTGTTGTGTTGATTTTACTGGGGCAAAAATCTTTTCTTTGCCTCTATTCTATCTTCCCCCATTTGTACTTTTCTTTCTCCTTTCCCCTTATCCTCCTCCTGGGGGCACCCTGGTGACCCACAGAATAAAGCACTGGCCTTTGGAGTCAGGAGGACAGGAGTTACATTTTCTTTCATTTTTTTCAAACTTTTGGTTTTGTTTGATAGAATCTTGGTGTCTCATTGAGTCATTAGTTTCCATTTGTCCAAATCTAATTTTTAGGGTTTTATTTTCTTCAGTTAGCTTTGTCTTTCTTTTTCCAGTTGGTTAATTTTACTTTTAGGTGAGTTGTTTTCCTTTTCAGTTGGTTAGTTTTACTTTTTGATACTTTCTGTCAAAATGCACTCTTTTCAACCATCCTGAGAAGTTTTGATAAGTTCCTTTCCCAATTACATTCCTTTTCCAGTTGGCCAATTTTATTTTTTGATGAGTTTTGTTCCTTTTCCAGGTGATCATTTTAAAGGAGTTGATTTCTTTTCCATTTAGTCAACTTTATTTTTAAAGGTATTGTTTTCTTAACGTAAAGAGTATCAGAGTGCCTTCTGTTGGGGGGGGAATTGTAAAATTCAAAACCTTATAAAAATGATAGATAGAAACTACTATTAGATATAATTGGAAAATAAAATATTAATAAAAAGGTATTGTTTTCTTCCATCAATTTTTCATAATTCTTCTGCATGACTCTCATTTCTTTTCTCCATTTTTCTGCTTCTTTTCTTCTTTGTTTTTAAAACCCTTTCTGAGTGCTTCTCAGGAGGTTCTTTTGGATTTCAAATGATTTCAAAAACCCCTTTAAGGCTTCACATGTATGAATTTTGTCTCTGCTTTTCTCTTCAAAGATGGTATTTTTATTATCCCCCTCGGAGTAATAGTTTTTTGGGGTGTTTTTTTTTTTTGCTTTGCTCCTGGAGCAAAGGGGGCACAGTCCCAAGCTTTTTTTTTTTTTTTACTGGGGTTGGGGGTCTGGTCCCTGGCTTACTGCTCACCTATGGTGTTTCTAGTGCTAGCAGTTTGCTCCCTGCATTAGGGTAGGCCAATACAGTTTCATCTGCTGCCCCAGCATTCCTGGGGGTTCAAACTCTGCCTTCTCAGCTGAGGTTGAGACCCTCAATGCTGGCCTGCTATATAGCTTAGCATGCTGAGTGGGGATCTTTTCTGTGGCATTCCAGTTTTCCAGTCTACATTGGTCTATACTCACCTTTTACCTATTTGAGACTGACTTTTTCTGAAGTTCCTTCATGATATCTTGAGATGAAAACTTTTACTCTTTTTGTGTGTGTGTGTGTGAAAACACATTTATTAAATATGTTCTATGTTGCTAGGCACTACACTAAGCTCTGAGGATACAAAAAGAGGCAAAAGACAATTCTTATCCTCAAGGAGCTTTCAGTGAATATTCTGTCCATTCATGCTGAATGTGACCCTCTTTGATTTAGTAGGTGACTTTTGAGAGTTTCTTTGACTGAAAAACTCCTAACCTTTAAGCCAAATTTCATGATAATGGGCCTTTCAAAACTTAATTCTATTAATCTGTGAATGATTCCATTCCTGGGCTCAATTTTGAAATATTTTCAATTTGGTAGGACAGAGATTGTCATATGCCTTTAATTTATGCATCTTTATAAAATAAAGCCAAACTTCACACACATGTAAAACCTTCTGATTTGGATACTTGCTTTACTGGTTTAGCAGCAATGCTGTTATATTGAGAAGAATGAATGAATGAATGAATGAATGAATGAATGAATGAAGTATGAAGTGGTTATAGAGGGTTTTGAATTTCAGAGTGAGTTTTGCCGTTTTTCTTAGGAGTTCTTAACTTAAAGGTCTGTATTTTTCATTTTTATTAAAATTTGACAGCTATATTTCAGTATAAATGACTTCCCTTATAATTCTATGCATTTTTTAGTTTATGCCTTTAAAAACCATATTTTGGTTCATAGTCTTCACCAGATAGTCATAGGGGTCCATAGGAGGAAAAAAAGATTATGAACCTCTATGTAGAAACAGTAGAGTGCCACCAAGGTGATCTGCTGGAACTGCTGTGTTTGGGAATATTAATTTTATAGTTGTGTGGAACAGAGATGAGAGAGGGAATTGACTGGAAGCAGGGTAGAGGTCATGTGGGTCTGAAGAAGGGTAATAGCCCATGGATGAAGAAGAGGGGAGATATATGAGAAATGTTGATGAAGAAAAGGCTCTGCATCAAAAAAAGTACTAAGGAAAGACAAGAGAGAAGCTTTATCCAAACTTATGGGATGAATCTTCTTGGAAGATGGAAACATGAAACCACTGGACATTAGAACCCTCCCTCTTCCTCAGCAGTCAGAGGTATGATGATAAAACTAATGATTAACAGAAAATGAATCAATCAATAAGCATTTATTAAGCCCTTGATCTGTGTCAGACACTGTTTGAGTGTCGGGATACACAAATAAGGGTAAGGCACTCACATTCTAGAGGGAGAAACAACTTTGAAACAATTGTCTTGACTACACAATGTATATAGTATAAATGGGAAGTCATCTTGGAGGGGAGACACTATTAGTGTAGGGGATCAGTGTCACTTTAGAGACTACCTGTCACTATCTAGGATAAGGGTCCCTGCGTTTTCTGAAAGATCACAATAGTATCTAGAAGTGGACTGCATCAGAGTTGAAAATAGAAGTTATTGGATACTATAGCTGACCAGTGATGATAAACTCAGCCTAGCACCTGGATAACCAGTCTAGGACAAATATTCCATGTTAATGGGGGGAGGAGACAAATTCATTTGAAGAATTGAAAGGTCAGTCATGTCAATGGAAATAAAGAGGGGAGAGGAAGTGGGAAAGAAAAAAAAAATCTGGCTGTACCAGGTCTCAAAGTGATAGCAATAAAAAGTACTCGATCCTCATTAAGATTTAGAAAAGATGATCAGTGTAATAGATGACATAGAAAACAATGACTAAGGACTTGAACACTATACCACAGACATTTCCAGGAGACCTGGAAAGAAATCTAACAGAAGTTATATTTAGACCATATTCACATCATATACTAAAATAAGTTTCAAATGGATACAACTTAAATCTAAAAAGACTACATCATAAATCAAATGTAGGAACAGGACATAAAATAATTTTCAAACTATGAATTGGAAAAACTCAAGGATCAAACAAAGGATACAAATGATCACTGAAGATAAAATGAACAATTTTGATTACAAAAAATTGAAGAGGTTTTGTGCAAAATAAATGGACATAAAATCAGATTCAGTTTACTGGGGGAAATATTTGTACTAAGTTTTTCGGATAAAGTTGTAATATACAAGATATCTAAGGATTTTATTTAAATATATAAGAATGACAAGGAGGTGACTAACATGATTCATCATGAACCCATTGGAATTATGATTGCACATTGTGTTAAGAGTTCTAAGTCTTTCAGAGTTGATTATCTTTATAATATTATAGAAGTTATTTCTTTATTATTGTAGAAATGATTCCACTTGTTCTGATTTTTTCACATTGTGTCAGTTCAAATAAGTCTTCCCATACAAGTTTTTTCTCTTCATAATTACATATAGCACAATAGTAATGCATCACATTCATATACCATAACTTATTCAGCCCTTCTCAATTGATGTGTGCATCCCCTCAGTTTTCATTTCTTTTCTGTCACAAAAAGTTGCTATAAATATTTTTAGTATTTGAATCCTTTAATTTTTCTGGTAGTGCTTTTGTTGGATCAAGTGATATACAGAGTTAATTATCAGTCTTTTGGGTTTGAGATAGTACCTAAGAATTGTTTTAATTTTACTTTCTCTAATTTTTCATGTGACTATTGATAACTTGGATTTCTTCCCCTGAAAACTGCTTATTCGTGTCCTTCAACCATCTATCAGTTGAAGAATGGATCTTATTCTTATAAATATGACCCAATTCCTTATTTTTCTTGGAAATGAGACTTTTATTGAAGAAAATTTCTAGAATGATTTTCCCCTCATTTCTTTCTACTTCTATCTGCATTGATTTTGGTTGTTTTGTGCAATCAAAATTATAAACTTCATCTCTTTTGAACCTCTCTATATCTTGTTTGATCATGAACTCTTTTCCTATCCATGAATCTTTTGGTTATTTCCTTCAATGCCCCCCACCTTTTTTGCTTAGGGGTATAACATTCTATGTTTAAATTGTATGCCTATTTGGAGCTTATCTTAGTACACTGTGTGAAATTGTTGGTCTAACTCTAGTTTCTACCAGAGTGTTTTACAGTTTTTTTTTCCATCATTGCCAAATAGTGAGGTCTTGCCCCAGTAATTAGTTTTAGGGTTTGACAAACCACTAGATTATTGTGCTCATTTGCTTATGTTATATATGTATTATGTAACTGCTCTGTTCCACTGATGAATGTCTCTATCATTCCCATTTTTAAAAAATTAATCCCTTGATATTCTTGACTTTTTGTTCCTTTAAATGAATTTTGATATTTTTTCTAACTTTGTTTAATATAGTTCTTTGATAGTTTGCCTGGCATGGCACTAAATGAGTAAATTAATACAATATTGTCATTTTAATTATTGACTCAGCTTTTCTATGATCAGCTAATATCTTATCCATGTAAAGAGCATTTTGTGTTCAAATTGTGTTCAAAAAGTTGATGTGTTTGTGTGTGTGTGTGTGCATGTGTGAGAGAAAGATCTAAGTTCCTGAGTATTTTATGCTCTCTGTTGTTATTTTAAATGGAATTTCTCTTTCTATCTCTTCCTGATGGATTTTGCTAGTAATGTACAAAAATATAGATGATATATAGATGATTTTCATGGGTTTATTTTGTAACTTGTTATTTTGCTGCAGTTGGTAATGTTTTCAATTAGTTGCCTTTTTTTTTAGTTAACTCTCTAGGATTATCTATGTAGACTATTATGTCATCTACAAAATTGATAGTTTTGTTTCCTCTTTCTTTATTCTTATCCCTTTAAATACCTCTTCTTACCTGTTGCTGTAGCTAGTATTTTTAGTACGATACTGGATAGTGATAATGGACATCCTTGCTTTACTCTTGATCTTTTTTTCTTTTTTTTAGGTTTTTGCAAGGCAAATGGGGTTAAGTGGCTTGCCCAAGGCCACATAGCTAGGTAATTATTAAGTGTCTGTACTCTTATTATCTTATTAGAAAGTTTGCCTTTATTACAGATAATGCTGGCTCTTGGTTTTTCATAGTCACTAATTATTTTTTAAAAAGCTGTTTATTCCTGGATTTTCATGTTTTTGACAAGAATGGGAGTTGCATTTTCCTGCATTTATTAAAATAATCATATTTTTGTTCTTGTTAATAATATGGTCAGTTATATTTATAGCTTTACTAATATCAAACTAACCTCACCTTCTGTTATAAATCTATCATCATTATGGTATATGTTATTTGTGATATGATGCTTTAATCTCTTCATTAGTATTTTATTTAACATTTTTGCATTAATGCTCAGAGGAATTCATAGTTTTCTTTTTCTGATTCTCTCTGGTTTAATGAAGGAATTTTGCAGGACTATTTTACCCATTTTCTTTCTGGTTGTTTTTCAGATGTTCAGTAAAATCTGCTTACAAATTCATGTGGTCCTGGGATTTTTTTTCCTTTAGACTTTTTTCACTTTTGGCTTAATTTCTTTTTGAATAAAAGTTAATTTTGGTGTTCTATTTCCTGTTCTGTTAACCCAGATCATTCATATTTTTATAAATATTCATCATTTCAGTTAGGCTGTTGGTTTTATTGGCATATATTTTAGTGAAATAAAGCTGCCAGATGGCATTCCTGCACTGAGCAGGGTCTCTTAGGGATCCCTTAGGCTCTCTTTCAGCCATATTGCTTCCTACCAGGGTGCACCATCTCAGCCTATTTTCTTTCTCTGAGTGCTAGAATCCTCAAATGGAAACTGGGTAAAACTCTTTGTAGCAAGTGTCTCTGACAAAGCTTTCTGTACTAAGATATATGAGAAACTGAGTCAAATTTATATGACTAAAATTCATTCTTCAATGGATAAATGACCAAAGGATATGAAAGGCAGTTTTCAGAGACAGAAATGTTAACTCTCAATCACCCCTTAAAAATGTTCTTAATCATTAATAATTAGACATTAAAACAACTCTGATTTGCCATCTCACAAAATCATCAGATTGACAAAACTGACAATAATGGGAAATGACAAATGCTGGAGAGGCAGTGGGTAAACAAGTTCATTAATACCCTGCTGTGGATTTGTTCAGTCATTTTGGAAATCAATTTGGAACAATAAAAAAAAAACTATTGGACTGTATATACCTTATGACCAAGTAATAACAAAATTTATTCCATATCCCCAGGAGATCAAAGAAAGAAGGAAAAAAAAGACTCATATGTACAAAAATATGCATAGCAGTTCTTTTCATGGTGGCAAAAAATAGGAAACTGGTTGGGGAGGGTGGAGGTAAAATAGTACTCATCAGTTAGGGAATGGTTGGACAAATTATGCATATGTATATGGCTTTAAGAAAGGATCTATAGAACAGTTTTAGAGAAACCTGGGAAGAACTATATGAACTGAAGCAAAGGAAAGTGAGCAGAACCAGGATACAATTTGTACAATAACAACATGTAAAGACAAACAATTTTGTAACCAATTACAGTTCCATGATGAAACATGCTATCTGCCTCCAAATGAAAAAGAAGATGGACTCAGAGTGTTGACTGATGTATTTTTTTTTAAATGCAGGAACTTGTTTCATGTGAAAAGATATTAATAGTGGTTTTGTTTTTTTCTTAAAGGTGAAAGGGAAATGGGAAAGAATGCAGAGCTGAAAACAAAATAAAATTGAATTAAAAACTTTACAAATTCATATCTCCTCTATTGAAGAAAAGAACTGGAAATTATGAAGAGGTAGTCAAGTGTTCCTTGAAAGATTTTAAAGGGTGTGGCCTTTTCAGATTGTGACAAATGCAAGTTGTTAGCTGGGAAATGAGATTCGTGATTGAGTTTTCATGTTGTAATTGAGTTTTCACACTGGAAAGTGTGAACTTCAAATTCCAGTTTCTAATTTCTCACCTTTAAAGGCTGTGAAGCTTTTGTGATTATTTACATTGGAAAAGGTCAGGAAATAATTGACCAGCCAGTAGAGAGAATACACTTCCATCTAGCCCAGGTTGTCTAGGTACCTTTGCTCCACTGCTCATCTGCACAGACCAACAGGGAATTCTTAAGAGTTTAAGAGACTGAGGAAATCCAGGTGATTATTTAACAAACTATTCAAATTAAAAGCCACTTGTAAGAGTTCACACCTTTAGGGATTCAGATATAAAAGGGACAGAAAAGCAAGGAAAGAGCAAATCTGAGACTGGAGTAAGGAAGAGACTTGCAGCCTAACACACCTCTAAGGAACACAGAGACAACCACAGCTCAGAGTAAGTGCCCTGTCAAACTTGCCACTCAAATCAAAAGTCATTCAATGAAAGTCACTTATGAGAGTTTATACCCTTAGGGATTCAGATATAAAAGGGAGAGAGAAACAAGAAAAGAGCAGACCAGAGACCGGAGTAAGAAAGAGAACTGCAGCTTACCTCTAATGAAGAAAGGGTGTCTCAACCTGTGGCAGCAAAGGGAGATCTAGAAGAGAGCAGTTAACTCTAAGGGTGTCTCAGAGTGGAGGTCTCAGGACAGAGTTCCAGGAAAAAGTTTCTTTTTCTAATTTCTTCATCCATTATCTTACCATTCACAGATACTGGAATGGAATCTACTATTTGATATCCAAATGTTTCTAGTAAACTGAGTTTTGCCTCTTCCACAAGGAGCACGGAGGCTAATTAGAGACTGATGTAAGTTTAATGTTCAGCAGAAAATCCAATTCTGGGGGCTTAGAATATTCAAGATTGAACTCAGCACCTTCCTGCAAAAATAAATTTCCCAAAGCTGACAAGAAGGAAAAAACAATGTAATTTAGGAGTCACTATATTCCCCACTCCACAACCACTAGCTATTTACTGTATTAGGGTGACACAATTTGGAAATCTTCTGTGGGATAATTTTTCCTTTCTCTCTAAGAGTTTGAATACTATACTAAAATTTAAGATTTATTTTGTTTGGTCTTTGCAGGAAATGAAAGCAAGCCCACAAGGCAGGATCAGTCAGAGCCTGAACAACAGCAAGAGAACTGAACCAAGAGAAATTTCCATCACAGCAAGTTCATAGGCAACCCTGGTGACTGTCTTCAAGGACTCAGGCCTTTGTTGTCTGTATTAGAGACTGAATTCTAGTCCTAAGAAGCTCCTGGGGTAAGTAGTTGATCTTGGAGAGTAAGTCTCCAGGACCAGGAGCAGGGCAGCAAACACACTATTCAAGTCATCCAATCTTCCATCCTGAAAAGGAGTTCTCAGCCCTTGTATAGAAGTAGCACCAATACAATGATCAGCAAGTTGTATCAGATACAGAAGGAAATAGAACAACAGGATGCATACCTGTGGGAGAGAAATAAGTACCGCTTCAATATCATTCCTGATGGGAACTGCCTTTACCGAGCTATTAGCAAGGCAGTCTATGGGCACCAGAATCACTACCAGAAGCTTCGAGAGGAGAGTGTCAAATACATAACTGAAAATCTTGACCTCTTCAGAATCCTCATTGAAGGTGATGTGAATGAGTTTCTCTTCAAAGCAGGACAGGATGGAGAATGGGGCAGCTACATCGAGATGCTGGCCCTGGGTCACATCCTCAATGTCAACTTTCACTTAACTCTAGGAGGCTGTTTGGAAAATCCCACTGTATCCACATCCACTCATTTTTTGGGTCCCATGGACTCCAATCGGAAAAGCATTTGTCTAAGTTGGCTTAGTTTTGGGCACTATGACGCTGTATTAGATTACTCTTCTCCTAAATCAGAAAATAATGATTGTAATAAAGATGAAAATAGAAAAAAAGAAGAAAAAGCATCACAGTACTAGTTACTTTGACCAGGAAGAAGATAGTTCAGAAAATCCTAGCAAGAAAAACCTTGAAGATCATGAATTTCAGACTGCACACACAGAACTTGGAGTAAAAACACCTCAAGTTCAAGAGGAGAATAAGAGTGGGGTGCTTATGAGGGAGGGAAATGTACAAGAGGAAACAACTGGAAGCAAAACAAACTGAATATTGAAATTATTAAATCCTTTTTTTGTGCTGCTATGTATATGCTGCTATGAATATGCCAATTTTCTAAATATTGTCTGTATTTGTAATTAAAAATTTAATCTTTAAAAATGATATTTTGCAACTTGTTTTCTCAATGAGAAGGATTGAGGTGGGAGGAAGGGAGAGAATTCAGAATTTAAGGTTTTAAAAGTGATGCTGAAACTAATTTTTTCACATAAATGGGGAAAATAAAATGATAAAAGTTTAAATAAATGACATTTTGCTCTTTTGAGAAAGTGAATACCTCTAAGTTGAAAAGATAACAAAAAACTCCCATAAATTGCATACACATATCTGAAGTTGGGGTTAAAGACAGAAGAGAATGAAGACTAGAAATTTTGCCTCTCCTCTTTGGAAAGTCTGAGCTCTCAAATGTCTGGTCCACGGAGTGAGTGATGCTCAAAAGTTGTAGTTCATAGTGGATCTTATGATGAGAGTTATTGACCTGAAATATCATGGTTATAACAAATATAATGACACTTCTGTCACAGTCACTGATTCTTCATTAGAATCAGGGTCATCTGTAGGCTACAAAGAGATTATTGACCTCTTGCCTGAGAACAACCTGTGCCACTCCCAGTGAAGAACAAAAAGTTGCTTTCTAGAATGACTCTCTCAGAATTCCCATCAACCTGAGCATCTTCTTCCCTGGGTGTTTCTGTATCTTATGAGAAGTCTTTTTTTGAAATACTACACCCTTCTTTCACTCATGTTGTATAAGTAAACTGTCCTTCATTCAGGAACTCCAGTTTGCTACCAAATCATTGACAGGATCTTCTTTCTTCCAGGTCAATAAATGTTCAGTATAGATATGTAGTAACCATTTTAGCTTTCTGGTGGTAATTGAAACCAAAGGTCCTCCTAACAGGACCACCCTTAAATTCCCCAAGTTCTTTTTGGAGAGGAGTAGGTCCCAACTATCCTTGAGAAAAGCACGTTGTCAAAGCAGGAGCTGTTCCCCCAAGAAGAATGGAGACCTCTGAAAGGGCAAGGAACCTGAGGTCTGAATCACTTTTGACCAAGAGAGGAGCAAGGAAAGTCAAGAAAAAGTCAGCAGAAACTTTATTGGGAAAAAAATCCAAACTAAATGATGAATCTTTCTGGAGACTGGATCCAAGAAACCTTGTCTTCAGAAGCAGGGATATGATGTAGCCATGACACACTGTAGCAAACCAGCTCCTGCCTTCTAGAAACAGTCTCTGAAGGCACCCGTGGCAGCAGGAGAGGTTTCCAGACCTCTTGGCCCAGGGATATCTGAGATGTCTTGGAAGATCATCAGGAGAACTCTGCCAAACCAGAGTGAGCCGAGATCCCAGGCCAGTGCCAGCCTCAGGGTAGCCCCACCCAGGAACCTGTGGAGCCATTCAGCAGCTACTTCCAAAGCACTCAGCCCACAGATGGTAAAGGGTGGCAAAAAGACTGCAGAGGTCTCTCTGCCACCCCCCAGGGGGCAGGACTCTGCTGCTTTGCCCATATTCAGATCCTAGGCCAGTCTGGGCCCCAAACTACCATAGAGGAGCAGGGACCCTCCTCACAGCTTCAGGGCAGAGGGGAGTGCCTGTGGTCATCCACAGACCAGAGCACAGGCCAGGAGAGCAGTCAAAGCCTCTCATAATTTGGAAGAATTAAGATCCCTTGGGGGGGGAGGTGTTACCCCTCCAAAAAAAGCTTTGGAAATACATTAAAATCAGGACATAAACTGAGGAAATGAGCAAACAACAACAAAAAAGAATCTGACATAAAAATTTACTTTGGTTGTATGGAAGATCAAAATATATATACTTAGAAGATGACAAAGTCAAAGCTTCTGTATCCAAAGTCTCCAAGAAAAATAGGAAATGATCTCAGGCTATGGAAAAGCTCAAAAAATGCTTTGAAAGGCAAGTAAGGTAGGTAGAGGAAAAATTGGGAAGAGAAATGATGAGAGTAATGTAGGAAAATCATGAAAACCAAGTCAGCAGTTTGGTGAAGGGGATACAAAAAAAAACACTGAATAAAATAACATGTTAAAAACTAGTTTAAGTCAAATGGAAAAAGAAATCCAAAAGGTCAATGAGAAGAATAATGCCTTAAGGAAAGCAAGATTGACCAGATGGAAAGGAGATAAAAAAGTTTTCTGAAGAAAATAACTCCTTCAAATGTAAAATGGAGCTAAGGGAAGCTGATGACTTTGTGAGGAATCAAGAAATAAAAACCAAAACCAAAAGAATGAACAACTAGAAGAAAATATGAAATATCTCATTAGAAAAACAACTGACATGGAAAAGAGATCCATAAGAGGTAATTTAAAAATTATTGAACTACCTGAAAGTCATGACCAGGAAAAGAGACTAGACTTCATTTTTCAAGAAATAATTCAGTAAAATTGTCCTGATATCCTAGAAGCAGAGGAGAAAATAGAAATTGAGGGTATCCTCCCCTCCTGAAGGAAAAAAAAAACTCCCATGAATATTATAGCCAAATTCCAGAACTCCCAAGTCAAAGAGAAAATACAACAAGCAGCCAGAAAGAAGCAATTAAATTGCCATGGCACTAAAGTCAGGATTACACAGGACTTGGAAGTATCTACATTAAGGGTTTATAGGGCTTGGAATATGACATTCTGGAAGGCAAAAGAGCTTGTATTACAGCCAAGAATCAACTACCCAGAAAAACTGAACATCCTCTTTCAGGGAAAAGATGGGCATTCAATGAAATAGGGGACTTTCAAACTTTCCTATTGAAATGACCAGAGCTGAACAGAAAGTTTTATCTTCAAGTACAGGACTCAAGTAAAGCATAGAGTGGATGGGGAGGGCTAATTATGAGGGATTTAATGATCTTGAACTTCCCTGAATGGGAAGAAGATACTGATAACTCATATGAACCTTCTCATTTATAAGAGTAGTTAGAGTGTATATAGACAAAGTACAGGAGGGAGATGAATATAATGATATAATAGAGTATAAAGATGGAGTCAATGGGTGAAAAAGGAATGTCCTAGAAGAAAGGGAAAGGAAAGGTAGAATGGGATAAGACATTTCATGTAAGAGAATCAAGAAAAAGTTTTTGCAATGGAGTGAAAGCGGGGGATAGTGAAGTGGGGGATGAGTGAGCCTTCATTCTCATCAGAAATGGCTCAGAGGAGAAATAACATACACACATTCAAATAGAGTATAGAAATCTACCTTACCCTAGTGAAAATAGGAAAGGGATGGGAGTAAAGAGGGAGGGAAGGGAGAGCGGGAGGTAACAGAAGAGAGGGAAGATCATGGGAGAGGGCAGTCAGTGTGTTGACACTTCTGAGTAGAATAAATGGGAGTGGGGATGAATAGATTGGAGGGAAATACAGTTAACAATAGCAACTGTGGGAAAAAATATTGAAGCAAACTTCTCTTATGAACTTATGACAAAGAATGCAATCCATACCAGAGACAGAGTCAATGGAATCTGAACACAGACTGAAGAACACTTATTTTTTTTCTCTCCCATTTCTCTTGAGGTTTCTTTATCTGTGAGGGGAGGGAATCTATGTTTACTTTCACAAGATTATTGTGTTAATGTGAAAATAAATCATTCAAAAACAAACAAACAAAAACAAATCACTAAACCTGCTCTGAAAAAGAAAAATGGAGTGCAGGAGGTGGTGAAGAGGAAGGAGAGAATTCTAGGCATGGGACAAACCAATCAGAAGGTAAAGAGTGAAAAGATGAAGTGTCCTGTTTAAGGAACAGAAAAACAAGGTCAATGAGACTGAAGACTACAAGAAGGAGCATAAAGTCTGAGAAGACTGGAATAAGTAGAAAAGTGTTTGATGTGAAGGAATTTAAAAACTAAATGTAATTTTTCTCATTGCTCATTAAAATGACAGGGAGGCAATGGAGTTTATTGAATAGAGGGTTCATATGGTCAAGCTTACATTTTAAGAAGATCATGTTAGCAATTGAATGGAGGACAGATTGGAGCAGGGAAAGCATGATGCAGAAGAAGACCAACTAGAAAATGACTGCAATAATCTAGGAGTGAGATTATAAAGGTTTGCTTAAAAGTGGAAGAAGAGTCAGAGGAAAGAATTCAGTATAGATGAAACTGTGAAGGGGGGGATGAATAAACACAGAGCAGATTGTATGAACTAGGGCAAATCACTTAATCCCATTGCCTTGAAAACCCCCTCCCCCAAAAAATAGATTGTTGTGTTAGTGTTACCAGTAAGGAGTTAAGGGTGATAGTGAGATTATGAATCTACATGGCTAGGAAGATGGTGGTGCTTTCAACAGTAATGTGGAATTTGGCATTTGGACACCTTAGAATCAATATTTGACACTATAAAAACTGATGAAATCTTGAAGTGAGATATTTCAGAGGGAGAAGACAACCCAGAACAGACCTTTGAGGGATACTCACAATTAGTTCTAGATGGAAATCTAGCAAAGGAAATTGGGACAATCATACAGGTAGGAAGTAAACTTCTTGCTCAGAGATGGGGTAAAAGGAACCATTTGTCAGATGGAGAGAACTTTAGGACTATGTACTGTAGGTAGGTGATTTAACAGGAATTCAGTTTGGCAGACTGAGCTACTTTGTCCTTGAGGCAATCACGTGCATCCTCACCTATCACAATCAACAGAATAATAAATCAAACCCTGATTTGTAGGATTTAATGGTTTCCGGTTTTTATGTTGAAAATTTGCTCTAGAGTTCATTTGGAGATGTCTCCAGCATTAAATTGTGAACCAAGAATGAAAGAAGTGAGTGAATGTTTGGAGGAAGCCCATTGGAAGAGTTTATGGGGATGACTAGAGTGGTCTCACTGAATGCCATAAGTTCACCACCTTACCTGGAGCTAGGAATATAAATCCCTCTTTTGACATAACCTTTGCCACAATTATTAGTTGCAACTTCTAGCTTAGGCCCAACATTAAGAGTTTTGTCTGTAACCAGTGGCTGGCTGACCTTAGAGAGGGACTCATGGTATTTTCAGTTTGAAAATAGGATGTCTATTCTGGTTTTAAGCAGTTATCTTAAAAACCATCAGCCTCCTCCCCTCCCTATGGCCCTGCTACCACCCCCATGCTAGGCTTGGCTATTTTTACAGCCTTCTCTGCCTTGCAATTGCTTTGGTGAGTTTGTTTGTTTTGAACTCTCCAACTCTCCTTCCATCTTACCAAGCCTAAAGAACCTTTGTCCTCTGGAGCCCACAACCTGGAAATGTGGGACAGAGGCACTTCAGGGCCTGAAGCAAAACCACCAATGAATGACAGACAGTTCCTGGCCTGGGTCCTGCTATACAAAACTTTTTTTTTCTGGATCCAATTTAAAGTCCTAATCAAGTTAATTCTTGCTAGTGCTCAAACCCAACACCTTTCCTTTCCTTTTCTTTCAACCCTTCTTCTTTTCCTTCCCTTTCCTTATTTGTTCTCCCCCACCTCCTTTAATTTCTTTTCTTTTCAGCAATTTAAAAAATTTGGTGGGGGTTGATTAGGAGATGGAGGGGAGGAAGAAGATTTGTTTTTGTTTTTGCTTAGTCTACCAACTTCTCCCTTACCAGGACTGAGAACTTTATTTCTTTTGTTGTTTCCATTTTTTTTCCCCGTTTATCTTTCTGGAGTCAAAATTAGTCCCCAAAGGGAACGATACAGCTTTCGTGTCTGTGCCTAAATTTCCAGTTGTCCCAGGATCTTTTGCCTTTTCTGGCAAGAAAACTCCCTGTAAATTAGTTTCTATATTTGTTTCTTTCCTTGTTTCTCTCTAGCCTATTTGTCTGGATTCTCACTGGATTCTCATTCCACCTTCTGAAAGGTCCGCCCAATTGATGATCAAGAGACTCCCCCTAAATTTCCCTGTTCTCCCTACCTTCCCTGACCCCCTCCAGGACAGCCTTTAGAAAGATTTTGGTCTCTATGGAGATGAGTTTTCTTTCTGTTCATCTCCATGGGGGTGTCCCTAGCGGAGGGGGGGGGGGCTACTCTAAGAATTTTTCTAGGAGGATCTAGCAGAAAGATAGGTGGAACCGAAGGCACCTGTAATGGATTCGAGGCTGCTCAGTTGAACGAGGATCTTGGCTTCTGCCTAGCCCAGGCTGCAGGGAGGCAGAGGCGAGTACCCCAGCCTCTTGGAACGGGCCTTTGTCTGATGGCAGCTGGGCTGAGCAATCTTGGCCCTGGGTTTGGAGTGCGGGCATTGCCGTGGATGGCGGAGGAGGCACCAGAAGGGAGAAAGCAGGCCGGGGGAGAGAGAGGCTTCTGGGGGTGTCCTCCGACCCGGGATGGGACCGGGCCGCGGCGCGTCTCAGCCACTACAGGGTTCTTACACCGACAGGCACGGCCACCTTGCCTGGTCCCGCGTGGCTTCCCCACGCAAACCTCCCCCTCGGCCTTTCCCAGCCTCCCGGGAGCTTAGACCCCCAAGCCGGCTTCCATTTCCCCAGCGCCGCTCCTCCCGCAAGCCGACATGCCAGCCAAGCGCACTTACCTGCCCCGAGCTCAGAGGCCCCTCTCTTGTCCATAGGTCCCCCCTCTATGACTCCTCCATCCCTGTCCATTGTCACATCTCCCACCCGCCCCGCCCCGGCCCCCCGGGCTCTAGAAGCGCCGCGGCCCCGTGGGGTGGTTCTGAAGCTGGGTCCGGACGCCCCGCACCCCCCGACCACCTGCGGGCTAGAGAGCGAGGCCCAGGCCCTTCCTTACCCGACAGAGGACCAAAGCGCGTCCAGGACTGCAGCTACGCCGCCGGCAAGCTGATGCGCAGCCAGCCGCCTCTCGCCGGGCTGCAGCCTTCCTCCAAACAGACGCGTCCTGTCGGGACATAGACCGGGGACCACAGCCCCGGGGCCGCTGGCCGCTCAGCCTGATCCTGGCGAGAGGGCGCTGGCGGCAGCCTTCAGCCCAGGGTCGTTCCCTCTCCTTCCTCAGCTGCCTGTCTCTCCCGCTCACTTGGATGGCCCGATTGCTACTGCTTCTCCATCCTCTAGCCTCTGAAGTTCCTACAGGCAGGAGGAGCCAAGCAACCTCAGAGAAGTCCTCCCTTTCCGGACCACTGGCCTGGGGGCAGGGGAGTGCGAGGATAACTGAGAGATCACCTGGATGGAACTCTGTATAGCTCCCAGATGCAAAATGAGGAGGAAAAAAAAATCCTTCCCTCCCTTTTGAGGAACCTAATTCAGGAGATGGTCGTCAAATCAACCAGGACTCCAGAGAGTCATTTTAAGAAGGGAAAGGGGTTAGGGAACTGTCCCATCCCTTTCCTTTTGGGGTTTTTTTTGGTAGGTTTTTGCGAGGCAAATGGGGTTAAGTGGCCTGCCCAAGGTCACACAGATAGGTAATTATTAAGTGTCTGAGACCGGATTTGAACCCAGGTTCTCCTGACTCCAAGGCCAGTGCTTTATCCACTGTGCCACCTAGCTGCCCGCCCCCCCCCCCCCGAGAGTCATTTTAGAATGACATTCGAGAATAGGCAGAGAAATGCGTCCCCAAGACACACTCTGACTTTCCATTGTCTCTATCACCTTCCCTTTGGACATTGTCTCTAGGTTCCTTAACCTCTCCTTTGCCAGATCCAGAGGGGGAACTCTATTCCAAGAAAAAAAATCACACCTTGACCCTCTACATCTCCCTTGACCATCAAGGCCACCTTCCTCATCGGCCCTCACTTTCCCCTCCAGCCTTTCCCATTCAGTCACTCCCTTGTCACCAGCAGGGGATTTCTGTTCAGAGATTTTCTATAGGATCTTTCAGTTTGCTCAGTTACTTTATCTATTAAATGAAGGGTTTTAGACTATATGACATCTCAGGCCCCTTCCAGCCCTAAGCTTAGAATCCTAAACACTCCATTATTCAAGGGACCTTTAGATTGACAATATGAACAGCAGGTACCAATCAGTATTGGTGCAGAGAACTTCTCACCCGGAGTCCCCTATATGAATGACAAAATCCAAGGTTCTTCTGTCCAGAGTAATTATCTAGACTACAACCTAGAATTCTACTTGATTCCATTCAAGAAGTACTCCTCAAGAACTTACTAACATAACTGGGGCTCTGTTTGGTGTTGGAGATTCAAAGAGAAATTCAAGAACAGTCCCAGCCTTCTAGGAATTTTCAGTCTCCTGAGGTATGGGGTGGAGTAGGAAGGGGATCAGTGTTTCAACCACATAAGTTGGGCCTTGAAGGGATCTGAGATTCTTATAGTAGAAGAAAGAAAAGTATTCCAGGACATATAGATAGCCCACGTCTCCCCAAGGAGACACTAGACTACAGACAGGTGGGGTAGGAATCCCTGTTCCAGTGCTGCTGAAGGTGGGGGTCTAGTGGGAAAATGTGGTGGGAGGGCATTGAGAGTCAGGATGGGACAAAACAAGCTGACTTATATCATACAAGTTCCAAGTTTCCTACCAAATGAGATAGTCCATTTATCAGATCACTAAAGGAGAAGAAAAAGTCAGGAAAATATATTCAGTGAGGATATAGCCTTAATCTAGTTGAGCTCCTCTCTACTGCCTTTGGGAAATAGCCTTTGGTGAACCTCCACAGAGCTTCTGGGAACAGGGGTTTTTGTATACTCAAGAGACTGAAAAGCTCTGCCAAGGACCTGAAACTGAGTTTCCTAACCTGTCAGTCTCAATACCCTTTAAAGGAAAGAATTATCCCAGTCCAAATATGAGGGAAGAGGGAAGGCTTTTTGGTAGTTATTCTTACCACAAGATTCAAAGTCAATTAACCTAGGAATGTGAATTTCTGTTAGATAATGAAAGACTTTAAAGGTCCAATAGACTCTTCTGGTTTTTCTCACAGAAAATGAGGGAAATTGTAGGGGTGCACAGACCAAGACTTGTCAACTGAATGCTAAAGACAAGGAAGGTTAGAGTATGGGGTATGAGGTGGAGGGTGAAAAAATTGGGTGACTGGAAAGATGTGGATATTCTCCATAGAATTAAGAAAGCTCCCCCATCTATTCCAGCAGGAAAAGGATGAAGGGTTAAAAGAAAGATGAGTTCCATTTTGTAACTGTTGGATTTCAGAAGTTTTTGTGATATGCTACAGGAGCTCCAGAGTGACATTTGAGTCATAGTTAGATGTCATAGATCTGCCATGAGGTAATAACACCCCAGGGGTTCCCATGGACTATTTGTGCCCAACCTGTGGTAGAACACTCTGAACTCATATTGATTGGTCTGATCAGTCACAGTCACACTGTAACTCATCTCTAACAAAATGATGCTATTTTGTTCTTCCATAACAAAAGACAAGAACTAAACAAGTAGAGAGTGAACCTATAGCAGCTGATGAGACAAAGATGGTACACAAAGAAAAAGAGAGAGAGAGAGAAGGAGGAGGAGGAGGAGGAAGAGAAGTAGAAAGAGAAGGAAAAGGAAGAGGAGAGGAAAGAGAAGGAAGAGGCACAAAAGGAGAAGGAGGAGATCCTAAGATATCATGACTTGAAAGAACACCCAAAGTAAGTGGATCTGTATTATGGGTGTTGATTAGAGAAAGAAGAGGAAGGAGTAGCCCTAGAAAGAGGAAGAAGGAGGTAAGTCTATTGAAAGACTAGGAATTTCCCTTCAAAGTGAATAATGAACAAAATTATAAAGAATGATATAGTCCCTTATGAAATTTCGTGGCAAAGTTCAGAACTCCTGACTTAGAGCTATCGACCTAAAAGAAAAAGCAGATTTTTTTCCTTTTATATAAGTAGGTGGGGGAAATGAGGGGTGCACAGATGTAGTGTATGTTTAATACTGTGTATCTCCTCTGCATCACATCCCTTCCCCATTCTCTTTAAGCTTTAAGTGAAAAATAGTCTGATTTTGAAAAGAAATGTCTTCAAGATATGAGTAGACAGCAATAGAATTCTAGGAGAAAATTTGCAACCCAGAGTCCTGTTTTGACTGTATGAAATCTCTGTATTGAGAGATCTTCAAAACAAAAAACATATGAATTCAGGAAAGCTTAGGAAAATTTGTATGAACTGATGTAGAATGACAAAAGCAGATGCAAGAGAATACCATATACTGTAAAGGAAAACAATAGTAAAAGACATCAGAATTAAGAGGCATGCAATTTTTTTTTATTCCAGAGGACTAATCACACATATTTTCTTATTCTTTATTGAATAGTAAAGGATAGGATGGCTAGGTGACACAATGGATAGAGCACCAGTCATGAAATCAGGACTCAAATTTGACCTCAGACACTTATTACCTGTGTGATTCTGCCCAAGTTGATTAACTCCTATTGTCTCTGAGAGAGAGAGAGAGAGAGAGAGAGAGAGAGAGAGAGAGAGAGAGAGAGAGAGAGAGATGTAGTGGAAGGAATGTTCACCAGACAGGTTTGAAGCATTTGTTTAGCTTAATTTTTTCTCTTTGTTAGAGGGAAGATTAGGAAGATGAAAAATAGACAAGTGAAAATGAAGTTAAAAAGAATCAGCAAAAAAAAAAATCAGCAATCTGTGACCAGAATTTCTCATGGAGAGCACATGAACCATCAACCCCACCCCAGGTTTACTCTAGGAAAATCTCCATATATACTCATGTCTTATTTTTCACAATTGTAAGTCCATAATTCCTAAATACTTTCAAGTCAAAGTTACAAATGCATTTGTGGTAGAGAATACCTTAATTTCATCCTACAGAAAATGTAGAAGATGAAAACCTCGCCCACCCCAACTCAAGAAACAGATAAACAGCTTCAGAAAACCCATAAACCACTGATAATTTTTCTTCTTGAAAAAACTAAAGATTGTCATTGGGGCAACACCCCCAATATTCTGATGAATCCCTTGTTATTCCAAGAAGAGGTACACAGTCTTCACCAGACTGTCAAAAAGGTCCATGACACCAAAAAGGTTTTGAAATCCTCTACAGGATCATATACTAGACTCAAAGTCACAAAGAATTTTGGCCAATCCTCATCAAAAGGCATACTTTTCAAGGAGCCCCTTTTTCTTTCTAGAGAAAAAGTTTCCAAATTCTTAAACTTAGAGATGTTTATAACCTTTTTTTTTTTTTTTTTTTTTTTTGCATTATGGACCTCTTTAGCAGTCTGGTGAAGTCTATGGTTCCTTTCTCTGATGCCTTTAAATCTATCAAATAAAATACACAGGTTTACAAAGGAAACAGCTATAACTAAATACAATTAGCAAGATATTGAAAAAAAAGTTCATACATTCCAGTTTAGGAATCTGCTTTGAGAGACAAGTTCCAAAGCTGGTGTTGTTAAGAACAACTCCCCTTCCCCCAACCCCCCCCCAAAGCTCCCCCTCCTTCATTGCTGCAAGGCTAGGTTGTGGGAATATGGGCCTAGAAAATTTAGATCTTCCTTCCTCAATCCAAGATCACAGTACCAGGAAGGGAGCTAAAAGGAATCTTATAGTTTATTGAGAATATACCCCTCAGCACTCAGAGTAAATTAAGACCCAGTGGTTAAGTGACTTATATAAAGTCACCCAACTGGTAGGTATTTGAGACACTATTCAAACCTAGGGTTTCCTGTGTCCAGTACTGCCAATCAAAAGGCCAATCAAAAGTTATGAGTGAGTAAAGACTCTGTGATGGGTTTTCCTCTGCTTAGGAAAAAGGTAAGAAGAAAAAAAAATATGGGCAGTAAGTCTGGACAAACTTCATTGTTGTCTTATTTTTTTTTTAATTGTCAGAGCACATGAACCATCACCCCAACTTTCAGTAACAACTGACCCTGATCAGTCATTAAAAGATTATGACTTGCTTAAGGATCAGATGATGGCTGTTGGGTTTGATTTTTTCCCACAATAAAGTATTTTTCATTAACATTGTATACATTGCTTTTTAAAAACATAATACTATTGTACACTTAATAGGCTATTCTATCATAATTGTGACTTTGCACTGGGAATAAAAAAAATTGTGACTTGCTGTATTGGGATATTTGCATTATTGTTTTATTAGTTTTATTGCAATGATCTGGACCCAAACCTATAATATCTCTGAGGTATGGCCGTAGTCTTGGAGATAAACCTACTTCTTGCATCCCAATAAGAAGTTATTCCATCCTCTAAACAAGACACCAGTAAGCATATTCCCACTCCATCAGTTGTCTCCAAGATTCATGCAAGCTCATCAAATTGATTGAGTTCATCAAGTTCATCAGCTTCTCTGAACAGCCTCTCCCTTACATATGTTAGCATTTGTATGTCAGTTTGTGTGTGTGTACACACATTCAAAGATTGTTACTTTATTGTTCTTTGTTGTGGTCTTTGTAATTAGAAATGAATACTTATGTGCTTCTTCCTACTTATCTTCATTTGTGCCATTATATTATTTGGGAGAAGAAATGATTTTTTTTTAAAGTAAAGTTGAAGGGAGGAAAGATTATGTTGAGGATTTCTCACATGTTTATAAATAGAAGGGGCCCAGGGTAGTCTTTGAGAAAATGTTGAACTTTCTTCCTCTTTAAATATCCTCCTGACTTATCCCCACCCCCATAGAATGCAAATATGAGTAGGTAACCTTCAAACATTTATCTGGTCCCCTTGAGAGTAAAGTACTTCTACCCTTTCATTTATAGACAAAATCAGCTGTATAATAACTTCTTTTAATCTTCACCAATCAGATTCTATGCAATTATTCTTATGTAATGATCTTTGATATTCTTATTCCAGTTTCATAAACTTTGTAATAAACTTACTCTAAACAAAATTTGAATTCACAGAGCAAAGGGATAATTTAATCTTCCAATAAATCAAAGCAAATACAAAATTCACAACTACAAAAATGTTTCTCAAGAATAAGCCATCAAAAAAAAAAAGAAAAGAAAAGAAAAGAAAAGAAAGGGGCGGCTAGGTGGCCTAGTGGATAAAGCACCAGCCCTGGAGTCAGGAGTACCTGGGTTCAAATCCAGCCTCAGACACTTAATAATTACTTAGCTGTGTGGCCTTGGGCAAGCCACTTAACCCCATTGCCTTGCAAAAAAAACTAAAAAAAAAGAAATAAAAAAGAATAAGCCATCACACAAAGAATTGGAAATTAAGTAAATGTCCTTCAGTTGGGGAATGGCTTAACAAACTGTGGTATATGTATGTCATGGAACACTATTGTTCTATTAGAAACCAGAAGGGATGGGAATTCAGGGAAGCCTGGAGGGATTTGCAGGAACTGATGCTGAACAAGATGAGCAAAACCAGAAAAACACTGTACACCCTAATAGCAACACGGAGGTGATGATCAACCTTGATGGACTTGATCATTCCATTAGTACAACAATCTGGGACAGTTTTGAGCTGTCTGCAATGGAGAATACCATCTGTATCCAGATAAAGAACTGTGGAATTTTGGGGCGGCTAGATGATGCAGTGGATAAAGCACTGGCCCTGGAATCAGGAGTACCTGGGTTCAAAACCGGTCTCAGACACTTAATAATTACCTAGCTGTGTGGCCTTGGGCAAGCCACTTAACCCCATTTACCTTGAAAAACCTAAAAATCAAAAACAAAAAAGAATTGTGGAATTTGACCAAAGACCATTACCTTTAATCAAAATCTTATTGTGTAATTCTGCTATCTATTATACTTTATTTTTCTTCCTTAGAAGATATGATTTCTCTCTCATAACATTCAATTTGGATCAATGTATACCATGGAAACAATATATAGACTAGCAAATTGCCTTCTGTAGGGGGTGAGGGAAGCAAGATTAGGGGAAAAATTATAAAACTCAAAATAAAATCTTTGAAGAAAAAAAGAATAAGCCGCCACTCATCAGTGACTATTCTGTCCCAAGAAATTAGTATATACATCGCTAATTTGAGCTTTTGGCATATGTCACAAATTTCTACTTACTTTCTACCAAATGCTCCTTTAAGAGGGCTATTTTTAGTGACTTTTTTTTAAGAGAAATACTTCCTTGTAACTATTCTTCTCCCAGAGAAACATCCCTTTTTTTAACATAGTTTTTTTTAATTAAAGAGGAAGAGAAAAAAATAAGCAATTTTGATCATTGAAAAATGTGCTATATATTCAATGTTTCACACCTGCAACCCCAAACTCAAAAAAAAGAAATTAAGGGAAACATCTTATTTCTTCCTTGGAGTCAAACTTGTTCTTTTTCATCCTCAGTTATTCTGTGTTTGCAGTTATTTCAATTTACATTGACATGGTCATTATGTTTATTGTTTTCTTGGTTCTGCTTCCTTTGTCTCAGTTCATACAAGTCTTTCCCATGCTTCTCTGCACTCCTCGTGTTCATTGCTTCTTACAGCACAGTAATGTTTCATAATGTTCATGAATTTTTTAGCCATTTCCGAATGAATGGGCATCTCTTCTGTGTATAGTTCTCTGCTACCACAAAAAGTGCTACTATAAATGTCTTTGTGTATGTGGACTCTTTCTTTTAATCAGTGATCTCCTTGGGTTAAATGCCTAGCAGCATAAGCTCTAGGTCAAAGGGGATGGAGATTTTACCATTTTACCTGCATAATCCTAAATTGTTTTTCAGAATAGTTGTACAAATTCGTAGGTCCGCCAACAATGCAGTGGTGTATATTCCTTTCCATTTCCCTTCCAACATTGTTTATTTCCATATTTTGTTGAAAGTCAAATGTCCTTTTGTCTAGATGGAGCAGGGAACCCATTTTAAAAATCTGCATTTATAAAAAATAGCAAGAAAAACTCAAGGAAATAATCATTCTATATGTAGATACATTTTATTTTGTTTCTTAAGGATATGTCTTTGAAAATTGCCGTTTGGAAAGTTATGGTGCAATTATCTGTGGGATATCATTTTACAGGAAATTGTTCCTTTGCTAATTGTTTTTTTTTTGTGGTTTTCATAATCAGAAAAGATTCTGTATATTTAAAACCTCCCTCACATGTTTTAAAATGTCAAAATAAGTGCAAATGCCTTTTTAATTCATCAAAAAGTGTTTAATACACATTTGTTTTGTAAGCAATTGCTTCTAAACTTCACTATTAATCCATACTATTTTCTTTGAATGTTATCAAATGATGATATACATTCATCTCTTACTTGATTTATGTTCATATTGATGCATTTCAACAATAATCATCTATTTTGACTCAAGATGGCTGAAATAAGAAATTTGATTTTATTTATTTTCTTAAATTCAAACTTTTATAACAAATAACTTGATTGGGAACAGTATCTGAACTGGGGAGAGAGGGTTGGGGGGAAAACAAATTACTACATGGTAGCTAAAATTCTAACTTTTGTGGGGAAGAGAGAAAAATCATCTAGGATCTGGTTCTCTAGGGGAACTTGTATTCTTTTTGCCATTGAAGAAATGCATTTTAAGTGCAGTCATTTTCCTGATCTTTGACAAGAAGCTCAGTGAAGGAAGAAGTCATCTTAAAATGTTTTGTCTTCCTGTGCATTCAGATATTTTTCTTTTTTCTTTGTTATTAATATTTTATTTGTTTTCCAATCATATACAATAGTAGTTTTTTGTAAGGTTTTGTATTTTACAATTTTCCCCCATCCTCCCTTCCCTCCCCATCCCCCAACACAGAAGGCAGTTTGATGATCTTTACATTGTTTCAATGCTATACAATGAAATTGAATGTGTTGGGGCCGCTAGGTGGCGCAGTGGACAGAGCACCGGCCTTGAAGTCAGGTTCAAATCCGACCTAAGAAACTTAATAATTACCTAGCCGTGTGCCCTTGGACAAGCCACTTAACCCCATTGCCTTGAAAAATCTAAAAAAAAAAAAATGAATGTGTTGAGAAAATAATCATATCCCTGGGGAGAAAATAAAATATTAGAAATAGCAAAATTATGTAGGACATAAGACATTTTAAAAAAATGAAGGTAATAGACTTTGATCTTTGTTTAAACTCCACAATTCTTTCTCTGGATACAAATAGTATTCTCCATTGCAGGTACTCTAAAATTGTCTCTGATTATTACACTGACGGAATGAGCAAGTCCATTAAAGTCAATCATCAACCCCACGTTGCTGTTGGGGTGAACAATGTTCTTCTGGTTCTGCCCATCTCTGATATTTTTCTGTCTCTGTATATTAACCAATAGGAAAAAAACCCCCACCATTTTTATCTCTCTCACCTTCCCACTCATAGAATCCCTGGCTCTACCTCCACCAAGAGATCTTTCCTATACCCCAGTCCTCATTACTATACTCTGTACAGTCATCCTCCATTGTCTCTTGTATTTTCTGATTTATGTATGTTGACTCTCCCATTGGAATGTGAACCATTTCCTTGAGGGCAGGGAATCTTTTTTCTTTTGTATCCTCTACATTTAGCACAGGGCTGAGCACACAGTAAACACTCAATGAATGCTATTTGACTGGTTGATAAATAGTTGGGTTTTGTTGGTATATGAATATAGTATTTTAAAGAATTACTCATTTTTGGCACCTTTTTGGGTGGAATTTTACTGTTTTATACAATTAGCTAATGTTATAATATCCTAAATATTTTTCATGGTTTTTTTTCTGGTTTTGATTCTGCTGAGGAGCTCAACTTTATCATAAAGTCAATCAAAAGATTCAGATCTTGTTTCTTCTGTGGACTGACTGGGTTATCTTGTTTTGTGAAGCACTTTACATATTTTTAAGAAATGAATCCTCATCCAACTTTGGTAAGATAGATGCTATTATCTGTACTCTCCAGATGAGGAAACATTCTAAGAATTTAAGAAACTTACCCAGGATCTCAAAGCTAAAAAGGGTGTGAAGTAGGATTCAAACTCAAGTTCCTTTAATCATCACTTGATTCTCTATCTCGCTCTTCCAAACACTCTTTCCATATATCCTTTCTCCTCAGATCCCTAATTTCAATTCCACTTTCATATCTCTCAACAGAGAATTTTGCTTTCTACTTTACTAAGATTTAGATCCTCTAAAAGATCTTCACCTCACCTCCACCATACACACAACACTGCTAGATTTCCTCCCATATTTTCCTTTTTCCCATTTTTTTATTCAGTTTTGTGTTCTAGACTGTTAGGTATTTTTGAATCCTGACGTTGTAAAATCAGTGTGTAAATTATCTCACCCATCTGAAAATCCAATAAGCATGATCTCTATGACTCTATCCAAGTCAGTCATTGTTAAAATTGTTAAACATTACAATATCAAAAACAGATCCCTTTAGCATAACTTAAGAGACATTCTTCCAAGTTGACATAGGTTTATTAATGACTACATTTTGAGCCTGTCTATTCAACCAGGTTCCAATTTGCCTATTTGCATTTTTTTTCTTGGCAAGGCAATGGGGTTAAGTGGCTTGACCAAGGTCACACAGTTAGGTAATTATTAAGTGTCTGAGGTCGAATTTGAATTCAGGTACTCCTGACTCCAGGGCCAGTGCTCTGTGCTCTGTTCTCTGTGCTACCTAGCTGCCCTCCCCATTTGTATTTTTATGTAGACTTTAGCACTATATTATTCTATAAGAGTAGCAGGGAAACTTTAAATGTTTTATACCATTACCCAGAGATAGTGCTTTAGTAATGATCAGAAAAGGAAATAAGATTAGTCTGGCATGTCTTGTTCCTTATGAAAACTTATAGGTTATTTATAATCACTTTTTTTTAGACGTTCATTGTTGTTCAGTCAAGTCTAACTATTTATGATCCTTTGGATTATATGGTCCATGAGATTTTCTTGGCAAAGATACTGGAATGATTTGCCATTTCCTTCTCCAATGATTAGGGCAAACAGAAGTTGTGACTTGTCTAGGATCACTCAGTGTCTGAGGCCAAATTTGAACTCAGGTCTTCATGACTCCAGGCCTAGGTCTCTGCCCCATGGACCACAAGGTTTTATCCCATGGGCTACATAGTTCTACCCCTACTTGTCTCGGGATAGGTGTTCATTATCTATTTATTAGGTGTTCACTATCTATTAATACATTCTAGGATTTGGGGAAAATTGAAGTCAGGTTCAAAGGCATATAGGTTGCCCTTTTTTGAAAACCAGGACCTTTGCCTTTCTCCAAACTTCTAGTTGCTCTCCCTTTCTCAATAATCTCTCAACTATCACTGGCAGTCTGCAATCATGTCAGTCAATTTTTCCAGTATCTAAGGATTTATCTGGGCCGGGTGATTTAGACTTATCAGGTCAGGCAGTCAACAAGTATTCATTAAACATTTTCTATGTGCCAGAAAAATTATCTTTGGACTAGAAAGTCCAAAAGTAACTGAATAGTTGATACCCAAGATAATTGCCATTCTTCTCCACCCCACTTAGAGTCTTCCCTCTGCAAATACCTTCTAATGATGCTATAGCAAATATATCTTGTATGTTCCGTTCATTTTTGCTGATTGTCTCCTGCATTAGCATATGAACTCCTTGATGACAGGGGCCAGGTTTTTTACTTTCTTTGTATCCCCAGAACTTTGCAGTGGACAACAAAGCTCTCCATGTGCACAAGGGATCTCATTCCATGATGCCTCATCCTATGCAGAGGTACAGAGACAGAGGATGGAATGCTGTGGGAGGGGGAGGGGGAGAGAATAGAAGTAGATGGGGTAGTTTAATTAGAAAATGGAGTGTATGAGGATAAGTGATGCTCAATAAGTCTAGAAAGTTAGATTGAAGCTAAATTATGAAGAACTTCAAATTTCAGGCTGAATAGTTTATCTTATGCACATGTATTTTTTAAATCTAAGTTTTTTTCATGAATTTCTTATGCATCTTTATCAACTTCTGACATCCTTTCCCCTCCTCATTTACATTGTTTCCTTTTTTGTGTGTGTATGCTCTAGGGATTTCATTAGAGCTTCCCATCCTCATAAGTAAATTTACTCTTCAGAATTTTATTTCATAGCATCTGATCTACACTTTCTCTGAACCCTTTGATATCTATTTTTTCAAAATTGGGTGAATTTCCCAACTTTCTCTGTTAAAATTATAAGGTGGAATATAATAAGGCTTTTCTCTAAGATTTCCATCATTTCCTCACTAGTAAACAGTTCCTCTTTTCCAGGGAAAATTAAGTCCAGAATAGACTTTCTTTTTAGCTCCTCTACTTTTTAAAATTTTTTAAGTTATATTTTATTTTCAATTTCAATTTTTCTCCCTTCCCCCACTCTCTTTCCTATGCATTGAAAAGGTAAGAAAATCAAAACATTAATTATTTCCAAAAAAAGGTAAGAAAAAAAGAAAGAGAAAATATGCACCAATCTGAACTCTGAGTCCACCAGTTCTCTCTGGAGACTGATGGCATTTTTGTTTTTTATCACAAATCCACTGGAATTGAGGTAGACCATTCATTGTGTTAATCAGTTATTAAGACTTGCACAGATGATTCTTTACAAATTATTCTCCTGGTTCTACTCACTTCACTTTGTATCAGTTTAGAACAAGTCTTTCCAAGTTTTTCTGAAATCATCCCCTTCTTCATGTCATTCAGCATGATAAATGTCTCATCATATTTGTAGGCTAAAAGTTGTTCAAGCATCCTTCAGTTGAGGGTAATGCTTTGTTTCCAGATTTTTACTACTATACCTGCCCATAAACATGTTATTTTCCTCATTTCTTTGATTTCTTTAGGTTATAGAACTAGTAATGACATTTCCAGGTCAAAGGGTATGTATGGTTTAGTACATTTGGGGACATAGTTCCAAATTGCTGTACAGAAAGATTGGACTAATTCACAGCTCTACCAAAAGTGTATTAGTGTAGTCATTTTCCCATATTCCCTCTAGCATTTTCAATTTTCCTTTTCTGTCATCTAAGCCAAACTGATAGATATGCAGATAAAGCAGAGTTGCTTTAATATGCATTTCTTTAGTAATTAGTTGTTTAGAACATTTTTTCACATGACTATTGATAGCTTTGGTTTTTTTGAAAATTGCCTTTTCTTATTCTTTTACCATTTGTCAATTGGGTAATGACTCTTCTTATAAATTTCACTCAGTTTCCTATATATTTTAGAAATGAGATCTTTATCAGAGAAACTTGCTGCAAAGATTCCCCCCCCCCCTCAAGTTTCCTTCTTTTCTATTCAATTTTAATTTTATTAGTTTTGGTTGAACATTTTAATTTTAGATAATCAGAATTATCCATTTTACCTTTCATGAACCTCTCTATCTCTGTTAGGTTATGAACTCTTCCCTTATCTATAGATCTGAAAGGTAATTTCTTTCATCCTCCACTAATTTGCATGTGATAACACCTTTTTGTTGCAGTTTTACCAGAAGTTTTTGTCAAATAGTAAGTTACCCAATAGTTGGGATCTTACTCTTTTGAAGAATGAAATAATCATTAAGGCAAGAGTAGAAATAACTTTTGTCCTTTTGGAGGAGAAAAAGTTCCAGCAAACATCTGGTTAACTGAAGGCCCTTGTCACTCATTATCCCCATTTCACAGATGAGAAAACTGACTCAAAGAAATTAAGTGAATTATCCATTGTATCTAGTAAGTATCAGAAGTAGAGTTCTAACCCAGGTTTTTCTGACTCCAAAGTCAGCACTTTATTCAATATGTGAAGTTGTACTTATTCCCTCCTCCCACCTGAGAACCCTACATTTTACTGAAAAAAAAATTGGGGCTATTTGCAGAGAACTCCCCCTTCTTCACTCCTCTTCATTTCACATCTCTTGGATACCTTCTGTAAATATCTGACCTTTCTCATGTGAAAGGAAGGTTTTGTCTATTCCAAGGCAAGTTCTCTAAATGCAAAAGTGATCCCATTCCATCCCAGCTCTTCCAGCAGATTGCCTAGTTTATCATCCCCACTCCTCTCATCTTCAGTTTCTTTCTGCCTATTGGCTGCTTCTCTACTGCCTTCAAAAAACCCCCTTTGTTTTCTCTATCTTCAAAAAATTGTCACTGGATTTGACCCTGCCCATTAGTTATCATCCTTTTTCTCAACTCTCTTTCATTGTTATACTCCATGAAAAGTCATCTATAATCAAAACCCTCATTTCCTTTCCTCTCACTCTCTTCTTAGCCTTCTACATTCTAACTTTGGACTTCATTATCCAACTGACACTGCTAACAGTGATCTCTTAATTGCCAAATCAAATGACCTTTTTTCAATCCTTTCTTTTTTATTCTTTTTTACCTGTTTCCAGTCTTTGATACTGTCAATCACTTTTTACAGCCTCTCCTGCCGTCTTTGTGTGTGTGTGTGTGTGTGTGTGTGTGTGTGTGTGTGTGTGTGTGTGTGTGTGTGAGAGAGAGAGAGAGAGAGAGAGAGAGAGAGAGAGAGAGAGACTTTCTCTCCTAGTCCTCCTCTCATTTGCTTTACTGTTCTTTTTAAGTCTTTTTTGCTGTGTCTTCATCCAGATTATGTCCACTAACCATAGGGGTCCTCTGCAAAGACTCTGTCCTGGAATCTTCTCTTCTCCTTCTGAACTATTTCACTAGGTAATCTTATTAACTCCCATGGTTTCAGTTATCATCTTTACGCAGTTCAACTTATCCAAAACCTAACCTGTCATAATTTCCAGTTTTACATCTCCAATTGTGAGGTGGTAAGGACCTGAACCAGAACGGGAACATATATTAGATACCCCATTTGTCTCACTAGATTTCCCCTTGGGTGAAATTCAGATTCTCTCTCCCTCCTCCTCCTCCTCCTCCTCCTCCTCTTCCTCCTCATATCTAATCTATTTTCTGATTATTCTACATTTGCAGTATATCTCATATATGCTCCCTTCCTGGTCCAGGTCCTTATCACATTTGGAGTATTTCTATGTAGCCTGTTTGTTAGCCTCCCTGATCTCTGCACTTCAGTAAATTCTCTCTGTCAATTCAGTCAATACTCATCTGTCAAACTGACCTTCCAGAAGCACAGCTCTGATAAATAGCTCCCTATTACCTGCAAGATTAAAAATAAAATCACCCAGGCTTTAGTGTTTCATAATCTGGCCTCTTCCTACCATTCTAATCTGTTTACACCCTACCCTGCCGTCCATGTACTCCTTTGACACTGGCCTCCTTGATGTTCCTTATAGAGGTTATTTCATCTCTGGACTCCAACACTTGCACTCATGCATTGAATGTTCTACCTTCTCAGCTCAGTCTCCTGGCTTTCTTAAAATCTCATCTAAAATCCTACCTTCCAGAGGAAATTTTTCCCAGTTTCTGTTTTAATGCTAGTAACTTTCCTCTGTTATTTCCAATTTATTCTGTTTATATTTTATTTGTACAAGGTTGTTTACATGTTGCCTCCCCTATTATAACTTGGATTCTTTGAGGGCAGAAACTGTTTCTTGCCTTTCTTGGAATCCCAGTCAAATGCTTGCCATAGAGAAAATGACTTAACAAATGTTTGTTAGCTGAACTGACTGTCCTGGACTTGGAATCATGAAGAACTATCTGGGTTTGGATCCTATTTCTATTTCACTGGCCATAGGCCATTCTGACCCTCAATTTCCTCATTTGGAAAATGAAGATGACTTGAGATAACATTATTTTAGTTACTGCTACACCTACAACACTCCCTTGCCTTGAAATGCTTCAGGACTCCCATTACTGACAGGATAAAAAACCAATTTTTGCCGATTAGAGTGCCAATTAGAGGCACTTTAAAATGTACCTCAAACCTACATTTCCAGACTTTTTTCAAACTAGTCTTCATATATTTCAGTCAAATCAGAATAGTAGTTGTTGCCTAACAAAATTTTATCTTGTCTTGTACTAAACACATCCTACCTCAAACCTGGAATAAATCGCTTTTCCATTTCCTCACCATATCTGCCTGTGGAAATCCAATTTTTTTTTTCAGGGTCCAGATGCAAAACCACTTGAATGCTCCTTCCTGATTCCTTCCTCCTCACTTCACTGTTTGAATTCTTCTATTCATTTAATCATAAGTTGGATTATAGTTATTTGGGCAAATATCTTACTCCATTGTCACTTGATCATTGGAAACAGGCACTAAATATTTAACAGCATTTTGCTGAATTGAAATCACTTCCCATAAATCATTTCTTAGGGCTTCTGTAAGCAATAGAATAATGGACTAGATGGACCATCGGTCTGACCTAGACTGTAACTTCTCTCTTACTAAATGAAATTCATTATCTTTCCCCTTAGACTAAACCTTTTCTAAATTCCTTGTTTTTGTTGAAGCACCATCATCTTTCCTTCTAATCATGCAGAGTTGATACAAGTCTGATTATATTACATTCCTATTTAGGAATCTTCCATGGTTTTTTATTCCCTTTAGGATAAAATCAAAACTGCTAAGTTTGTCATAACAATCTGGCTTCAATCCATCATTCCAGGCTCATTGTACATCACTCCCTTTTTCAGTCAAACTGTTCTTGCTCTTCCCTGAACTCAGCAATACAAACACAGGATTCTGGGGTTTTTTTTCGAAAGTTATTTCCTATGCTTGGCATTTACTCACTCATCTCCACTTTAGAATCTCTAATTTCCTTCAAGACTTGATCAATGTGCCACCTCCTATGGGAAGCCTCTCTCTCTCTCTCTCTCTCTCTCTCTCTCTCTCTCTCTCTCTCTCTCTCTCTCTTTCTCTCTCTCCTCTTTCAGTGTCTATTTCTGACTGATTCTTGGAAGCCCTTCACTTGCCTTATCACCATAAATACAAACATGTGGCAGTTTACATGCTTATCTCTACTGGGGAAAGTAAACTCTTTTATTGGTAGGACAATTTCCCCCTTGCATTGTCTCCCTGTTAGCAGTTTTTGTTTGTTTGTTTACTTTTGTTTTGGCCAGACCCACAATTTCTATAGTCTAGGGAATTCCAATAAGGAAACTCCTTCTACCACGGCACTTTAGCAGCCAGCCCTTCTCAAAACTTTGTGTCTGAAAGTTATATAGAGTGGAACATTTTGAAAGGTTAAATGACTGACCAAGGGTTCATCTATCTATTAAATATCACAGAGGAGGAACTTGAATCCAGGACTTCCTGATCTCTAAGGCCATATATATTTTTTAAAAGATGCTCCCCCAAAGGAGCTGTTTTCTGTTATTCTAAGATGAATTTATGTAGTGCTGAGGTTTTTAACCTGGGGTGTGGTCTGTAAAATTAAAAAAAAAAACTTGCATAATTTTCATTTGCAATTTTATGTCTTTCACTTTATGCATTTAAAAACCATTCTGAAAGCGGGGTTCATAGGCTTTACCCATTAGGTTAAGAACCTCACCTACCGCGCAGAGGATTAAATTTAAAAGTCAGAAACTCTTGAGTTTTATTTTCCCTCTCATTAGCTATATGACCTGAGGCATATCATTTAAACTTGGAGAGTCTGTTTTGTTCGATTTTCCTCAAAAGGTCACTGTGGATTGCCTTAATGGATTGCCAGAAGAAAAAACGGTGGATTAGAAAGTTAGGCAAATCGCTTAATGCCTGAACCTTAGTGTCTTTCTTCTTCTGAAGGGGATCCCTGGAACTGCCTTCCTAATGGGTCAAAGTAGTTTAAAAAGAGGTTTAAAAGACCCCCTAAGGCGGGGATTGAGTTCGAGCTCACTTAATTTCTGAACCCGCTTCTCTTCTTTGGAAAATTAAGAAGAGGGAATGTATAGGAATTTTGTTTTCTGAGTCTCCAGGTAAAGCTATTGTTATTTAAAACGGGGAGGGGTGAGGAGCTGTTCTAAGTGAGGATCCATTCATGTATTTATGCTAAAGACCCACTCAGAGACCACCTCCCAGAACAAAAAAGGCCAAAAAAGGAACCAGCTCTGGAGGAGCTTCGTGAATCGGCAGTTTAAGGAAAGGGAGTTAGAAATGCGAGACGGCTTGCAGCGCCCCGTTTTGCCTGCAGCGCCCCGGTTTTGCCTGCAGCGCCCCGGCTTTGCCTGCAGCGCCCCGCTTTGCCTGCAGCGCCCCGGCTTTGCCTGCAGCGCCCCGCTTTGCCTGCAGCGCCCCGGCTTTGCCTGCAGCGCCCCGTTTTGCCTGCAGCGCCCCGCTTTGCCTGCAGCGCCCCGCTTTGCCTGCAGCGCCCCGTTTTGCCTGCAGCGCCCCGCTTTGCCTGCAGCGCCCCGGCTTTGCCTGCAGCGCCCCGCTTTGCCTGCAGCGCCCCGGCTTTGCCTGCAGCGCCCCGCTTTGCCTGCAGCGCCCCGGTTTTGCCTGCAGCGCCCCGTTTTGCCTGCAGCGCCCCGCTTTGCCTGCAGCGCCCCGTTTTGCCTGCAGCGCCCCGGTTTTGCCTGCAGCGCCCCGGCTTTGCCGGCAGCGCCCCGCTTTGCCTGCAGCGCCCCGTTTTGCCTGCAGCGCCCCGCGGGGGAGCGGAGGCCGGGCCGCCCCGCTTTGCCGGCAGCGCCCCGCTCTGGGGGGGCAGCGCCCCGCTTTGCCGGCAGCGCCCCGCTTTGCCTGCAGCGCCCCGCTTTGCCTGCAGCGCCCCGCTTTGCCTGCAGCGCCCCGGCTTTGCCTGCAGCGCCCCGCTTTGCCTGCAGCGCCCCGGCTTTGCCTGCAGCGCCCCGCTTTGCCTGCAGCGCCCCGGTTTTGCCTGCAGCGCCCCGTTTTGCCTGCAGCGCCCCGCTTTGCCTGCAGCGCCCCGTTTTGCCTGCAGCGCCCCGGTTTTGCCTGCAGCGCCCCGGCTTTGCCTGCAGCGCCCCGGCTTTGCCGGCAGCGCCCCGCTTTGCCTGCAGCACCCCGTTTTGCCTGCAGCGCCCCGCGGGGGAGCGGAGGCCGGGCCGCCCCGCTTTGCCGGCAGCGCCCCGCTCTGGGGGGGCAGCGCCGGCGCCGGGCCTCCAGGAAGGACACCACCACAACAATGGGGGGGCGCCGCGTGAGGCCTCCCCCCCCCCCCCCCCCCGCACGGAGCGCGGCCGACGGCAGCGCGAGCGGCGCCGCACGCACCGCGGTGTGAGTGCCGGCGGCGGAAGGATCCGCGGGCCGTCGAGCGAGCAGTGAAAAGAGTCCTTCTTTGTTCACCCGGGGCCGGAGCCGAAGGGCCCCGCGTGCTTCCGCCGCCGCCCCGCAGGCCCCGCCCCCCGCGGCTCTGGAGCGCTGCCATTCGGCGCAAGGACTCTTTCGCGCTCCCACAATGCACCGGGGCTCCGCGGGAAACCAAAATGGCGAGAGGCCGTAGCGAAGCGGGGTGGTGTTGGAGGCGGGTGTGAGCACCCCGCTCCGTCCTCCCCTCCCGGCCCCCCTCCGGCGCCCTCCCGAACCCCGCTCCTCAGGGCCTCGCCTGGCGTTCTCTCGCGCGTCGCAGCCCGGCGTGGCGGGTGCCTGCTGAGGTCGCAGAGTTTGAGGGGGGGAAACGCCCAGGGGGACGCGCTTTTTCTTTTTTTTAATTTTAAATTTCTTTTAAATTTTTTATTTTTTCCTGTATGAAGCGGTTGGCACCACTGAAGTGACCGAATGAGGTGAGAAACTTGGGGCCGGACCCGGCGCTTCCGGGGCAGGGAGGGCCGGGAGGGGGGAGGGGAGGGCCGGATAAAGGGGAAAAGATGGACGCTGGGGTGGGAGAGGGTGCGCGAGCCGAGCCGCGGCCGGGGGGCTGGCTTAGGGGCAGGAAGGAACCTGGGGCGGGAGACGGTTGGAGGGGAGGGGGCGGCGGGGGGAGGGCCCGGGGGGCACCCAGGTGGGGGGCCGGGGGAGGGCAGGGTGCCACCCAGGTGGGGGGCCGGGGGAGGGCAGGGTGCCACCCAGGTGGGGGAACTGGGGAGGAAGAGCCGGACGGGCGAGGGGATCGAGAAATCATTGCGGGCTCCGAGTGGGGGGCAGAGGCAGCCAAGGTCCTCGGGGATGGGCAAGAAGCAGTCGGGTCTCGGGAGGGACGGGAGTGGGGGGGGGGCTCCCACCTGGGGGGGGCAGGACGGAACTTGTGGAGTTCCCTTCACTCCGGTTCTCCCTAAGATCCCTGGTGGGCAGCAGCGGTGCAGGACTGCCCAGATGGGGCTCGGGCCGGTGGGTTTTTGTTGTTTTACAACTGAGGATGTCAATGATTTAAAGCGTTTCGACCATAAACCCCAGGCAACGAATCCTCGGGTTTCTTGGTGTGCTCTTGGTGGCAGAATTTGGCTTTTGCAGTTCGAAGAGGGCATTCGGGTATATTGGGGTAATTAGAAGAAAGAGGTGGGAACAATGGGAAGGACGGTTATATATGTGTATGAGACATTTTGCTTTGGTTACTCCAGTTAGAAATCATCTGAGTAAAGTTATTCCTCTGTATAACACAGTGGAGCACAAAATGTGAAATCACTACATAGCTAGAAATCTGTGAATATTGGCTTAATATTACTTTATTTCACATTCTTTAGTAGTAGAAGCAGCTTCTTTTCCCTTTTGAGTGATTCCATGTGACTTCTTGTATAGATTATTTATAGACTTTTTAATTTTCATGGTTTTATTTACCAACTCAGAATGCATTGTTAAACACATGGCAAAAAAAATTACATTTAAAATATGTATTCTGGTTCCGATGAAATGCACATTCTATTTTGTGTATTTTTTTTTAAAAAAAAAGTTTAACAGTTAAATGGAACCATTTTGAGTGACAGCTTTAAGAATTCTGGTGTGGACAGGAAATAGTTCTGAATATAAAGTATTTTATTTTCTTGTTTGCGTTGTACTTGGAAAGATAGCTGGAAAAATAATGCATGATAAAAATAAAGAATTTTAAAGTAAAAATATTTGAAGTTATGATTTCTTGGCCTTCAGAATATTTTTTTCTAAATGCTACAAGCTATTTAAAATACATTTGGTTATTGACCTGCTTTTTTGACTTGTTCATAAATGCTTATAATATAAACTAGAATTCTAATCCTGCTGATAATACTGTGTGACCCTGGAAAAGTCACTCAAACTCTTAGTAACCCTAGAAACTTTTCTATGATAGTAAGTTGCAAAGACAGTTGCAGATGTGTTGGATATAGGGAATTTCTCCATTATAAGTAACTATCAATAAAATTACAGATCTAAATACTTCCCCTTTTCCCCCTACACACTGTTAGCCATTATCTATATAGACCCAGATCTAAGATCTAAAATAGTAGGAAACCTGCACTATCGAATTTAACTCCCTCATTTTAAAGATTTGGAAAATCGAATAACCTTAACAGCCTTCAGTAAGTTAATATATCTAAAAAACCACATATCTTCCCCCCATTGCTATTCATCCCCCTCTTTCTCCCCCTCTTTTAATTTTTAATCCCCTCTCAAACCTTTTAATTTTCCTGTGGACTTGGTCTTCTGTTTTGTAAGCCCCTTGAAGAATTAAACTTTTTGGCATATTTTTTTTATTCTTTCACGCTCTCTTGTAGATAATGTACTCAACCATATATTGGTGGATTGAAAGGACTGCCTTTATTAATTTTTTAAGTCAGGGTTTCACAGATAGGATTTCATTTGATCCAACCATATAACTTTCATCTGAGATAGAGAGGAAACAGTTAATAATTCAGTTTAATAGAGAAATTAAAACTTTGAGAAATTGGCTTTGTCACTTTAAGGTCTTTAACTTGGTAATGGTAGTGCTGAGAATAGAACCTTCTAGAAACTATCTTTATTTCACTAAACTAGAATACCTCCCCCCAAAAAAATTTTTTTATGTATTTTTACTTGTTTTTAGAATAAGTAATTTATTGAAATGGAATGAGAATAAAATTACTGGAATTACTGTTGATAAAAGCTGTTTTCCTATGGATTTATACATATAGAAAAGTTCACTTAATATTTTTAGTTGATATTTTCTTCCCTTACTCTATGTCTTCTGTTATATCTATAAAGATTAACAGTAGCCTATCAGGATGTAACCACTTATGGACTGATAAGATTTGCTATTTTTTCCTTAGTTAAGATACTTTCTTCCCTTACTATGTCTTCTGTTATATCTATAAAGATTAACAGTAGCCTATCAGAATGTAACCACTTACGGACTAATAAGATCTGCTGTTTTTCCTTTGACAGAAAAAAGCTTTCAAATTTGATTTTTTTTCCCACCTCAAGAAAGTTCTCTTTTTATTTTGTTAGTTTCCAAAAACTAGGGCTGCTATCCACTTGAAAATCATGACTATAAAAAAAGGGACACGTAATGACAGAAACTGACAGTGATTTTCCTGACAGTGATTAATCTAGCACATATACTGTTACTCTACTACTCAGTTAACTCTAGACTCTTCTTTACTTCTGGGATCAAATATAAAGCCAAATGTAAATTCCTCTATTTGTAATTTAAAGCCCTTCAAACAGCTTTGTTTCAGTCTGCTGTTTCCAGCCTCTTGTAGCCTCTCCTGAACTGCCCAAGGTCCTGAGAGTAGCCACCCTACTCCACCCTAAGGCTAAACTCCTGTGGACATTGAAAATCTACCAGAACTCTTTCCTTAAGAATGAACATACTCTCTTTTTGGTCTGACCTTGCCCATCCCAGGAATTCAAGGTGACATTATTCAAACCCAATTCCTTATTCCTATCACCCCTCTAGCCACAGTGGTCCCTCTCTGAAGCTGTCTCCTCTTTCCATGATTACATGGGGCTTTCTGAAATGCTGCTGCATAGTTAGACAGTGAGCTTGTTCTCATCTTCAATCTTTTCTCTTCCTGTTTCCTCCTCATGACACAACCTCTCCGACCTATTTTCAAACATTTGCTTCATTTTTACTCAATCTTCTCCCCCCCCCCCCCCCCCCCCCGGAAAACAGGAGAGTTGGGGAGGCTAGGTGGCATAGTGGATAAAGCACCGGCCTTGGAGTCAGGAGTACCTGTATTCAAATCCGGTCTCAGACACTTAATAATTGCCTAGCTGTGTGTGGCCTTGGGCAAGCCACTTAACCCCATTTGCCTTGCAAAAACCAAAAAAAACCCCCCAAAAAACAGGAGAGTTGAAAATTTCTTATTGCCCTTTGCCGTTACTTGGGAACCTCTCCTCCCCTGAGGTTCACTCAGTCCATAGCCTCCACCTTATTACATATTTCCCTTCTTTCCTCAGTGAATTTAGTCTTTGTCTCCTCCACAACTCTTGCTCTTCATACTTTAACATTCATATTGGTACTCCCTTGAAATACAATTTATTTTGTATGACCTCCTCCATCCCAGCTCAGTCATACAGACATGGTCATACCTTTGAACTTGCTGTAAACTATAACATGCATGCACTACCTTCCATGTTCATGAACTCTTTAGTCTCCTTATCTGATCACATTCTAGTCTCATTTCACTTCACCCTCTTTCTTGAAACCAGACATTCTAGTTTTTCTATCCCCTCAGTCCTTTCTCAAGCCATCTCCACTTTGATAGCTCATTTGATAGGCCCTCATTATTTTTTTTTTTAGGTTTTTGCAAGGCAAACGGGGTTAAGTGGCTTGCTCAAGGCCACACAGCTAGGCAATTATTAAGTGTCTGAGACCGTATTTGAACCCAGGTACTCCTGACTCCAGGGCTGGTGCTTTATCCACTGTGCCACCTAGCACCCCTCATTTTGATCCCTTAGTAAACTAATTTGACTCAGCAAGAAGTCACTTGCTCTGCCAAGCCTCACCCCTGGATTGCTCCCACTTTCTTCTGTTATAGGTTAATAACTGCTGAATCGAACCGAGAAAATCATGAAATTTCTGTTTATTACAGATTTCTGTACATAACCTCAATTGGGTCCTCATTTCTACTATACCTCCCTAATTAACTTATATTCCACTGATGACATCTGCTATGTTAAACCTTTTCATTTTTCCTCAAACCTCCCATAACTCCTCCTTTCCCTCCCTCGCACTTAGCTGAGAACTTTAATATTTTGCTGAGAGCTGTCTCTTTTCCCTTCTTCCTCTTTTCACATACCTCAGATGCTTTCTTCCTTTTTGACTAATGTCTTACATGTTGAGGTGACCCATTTTGTTACCAGGGTAAAGCCCTCTCCATACACAAGTAATTTCAACTTCATCAGTTTGCCTTCTCTCTCCCCAATTTCTCACCATTCTTTTAAAGTCTATCTGCTATTTGTTTCCTACTGAACTATGTCCATGTCTTCCCCAAATTAACAAAACCCTTATTGATCTGACCATCCCCCACTCCACTGCCTCTCCTTTAATAGGTACTTCCACTTCCTTTTCTCTTACCCTCTTAATGTTTTACACTTTGGTTTGGGACTTAAATCAATTCAACTGAAACTGTTCTCTACAAAATTAACAATGACCTTATAATTGCAAAATGTAATGGCCTTTTCTTATCCTCCTTCACCTCTTGCAGCTTTGACATTGTTGATCACCATTTTCTCCTTTGTATTCTCTCCTCTGGTTTTGGTTTTCGTTTGTTTTGTTTTGGTGTTTTTGAGATTTTTTTTTTGTGATACTTCTCATTTCTTCTTTCACTAAGCCTGCCTTTTCCTTTTAGAGTCCCATTTACTGGATCTTTATCCAAATCACAGGGGTGTCTCCCAAGCTTCTGTCCTGGACTCTCTTTTTTTCTCTATCCTGTTTCACTTGTTTTGCGCCCCCCCCCCCCCCATGAATTCGATAGCTGTGTTGATGATTCTTAGATCTACCAGCCCTAATGTCTTTGCTGACCTCCAGTGTAACGTTTCCAATTGTCTCCAAACTGAACATGTACAAAAATGAACTCATCTTCTCCCTGCCAGTGTTCTCTATTACTGTACTTCCCTAATACAGTTGATACTACTATCCTCTTAATCCCTCCAGGCTTGCAACCTCATCCTCAGCTCTTCACTCTTACCTTCCCAAATACAATCTGCAGGCCAGTAAGCCTGCTGATTTTACTTCTCCTAGCATCTCTCATATAATACTCCCATTTTCTCCTCTAACACTGAGTCTTCACTTCATTCTTGAATTATTGTAGTAGCCTGATTGTTGGTCTTCCTGTCCATTTGAGTCCATCCTCAGTTATCAGTAGTCTTCCTAAAATTCCAGTCTGACCATGTCAGCTTCCCCATTCACAACCCCTCCCCCACCCCATTTCTTTTCTTTTTTAGATTTTTTTCAAGGCAACAGGGTTAAGTGGTTTGTCCAAGGCTAGGTAATTATTAAATGTCTGAGGCCATTAAGTGTCTGAGGCCGGATTTGAACCCAGGTACTCCTGACTCCAAGGCTGGTGCTCTATTCACTGTGCCACCTAGCTGCTCACATACCCCCATTTCAAGAAATCCCAGTCATGGGGCAGCTAAGTGGTGAAGTGGATGGAGCACTGGCCTTGGAGTCAGGAGGATCTGAGTTCAAATTCATCCTCAGACACTTAATATTTACTTAGCTGTGTCACCTTGGGCAAATCACTTAACTCCATTGCCTCACCAAAAAATAAATATATTAACAACAGAAAAAAAAAAAGAAATCCCAGTCACCTCCAGGATCAAATATAAAATACTCTTTGGCATTCAAAAACCCTTCATGATTGACCCCTTCTTCCAAGACATTCCAGTCTTATTTACATCCTCTAATCCCACCTCTCCCCTAACATCCAGTGACTTCCTTGCTGTTCCTTGAACTTGACATATCCAAACTGAGCATTTTCACTGGTTGTTTCCTATGCCTAGGATACTTTTCCCCATCTCTCTACTTTCTGGCTTTTCTAGCCTGAACTAAACTTTCACCTTTTTTTACAGGAAGTATTTTCCAATCCCTCCTAATTCTAGTTTCATTTTATTGAAAATTTCCACTTTACCATGTATGTATCTTTGTACATCATGTTTTTCATGTCATTTCCTCCATTATACAATGAACTCTCCAAGATTTAGTATAGTATCTGGCACATAGTATTTATTCACTAATAATGTTTGTCTTTTTTTTTTTTTTTTTTTGCAAGGCAATGGGGTTAAGTGGCTTGCCCAAGGCCACACAGCTAGATGATTAAGTGTCTGAGGCTGGATTTGAATTTAGGTACTTGTGACTCCAGGGCCATTGCTCTATCAGCTGAAACATCTAGCTGCCCCTTGTCTTTTATTCTTGAAGAAGACCGTGACATTAGGGAGGTGAACATGATTTGGATTTGAGTGAGGGGGAGCTGTGCTAAGTCACCAGCCTTACTTTCTCCTCCAGTCATCAGGGACCAGTGGCCAGATTTGAATATGACTGGAGATGGCCCTGGATATGAGGTAGTGAGAGTTTATTTTCTTTCTTTTTTTTTTTTTTTTTTTAGGTTTTTGCAAGGCAAGAAGGTTAAGTGGCTTGCCCAAGGCCACCCAGCTAGGTCATTAAGTGTCTGAGGCTGGATTTGAACTCAGGTACTCCTGACTGCAGGGCCGGTGCTCCATCCACTGTGCCACCTAGCCACCGCCATAGTAATGATTATTAATTGATTTCCCTTTCCATGCACTCCACACTTTCAGACAAAGCTGATCACCCTATTAATAGTTCCCTGTATATAGCATTCCATTTCAGACCTCTATACTTTGTACTGACTGTCCTTCATGCTTGGGATATATTTCCTCCTCACCTATGCCTCTTAGCATCCCCATTTTTTTCTAAATGCAATTGTAGTGCCACCCACATGAAGCCTTTCTGGATCTCGCTCCTTCTACCAAAACTGTTAACCTCTTGCTCCAAAAAAATTTAGTAAGCTTCCATATAACAGGAGTCCTCAAAAGTCTTAGTGCAGTTTTAAGCTTTAATAATAACTTTTTTTGTACACACACACACACACACAAGCAAGCAAACACATGACTCTTGTGATAGTGTAAGTTCTTTGAGGAGAATGTCCATGTTATCTTTGTATCTTCAGTTTAACATAGTGCCTAGAAAATGGTAGGCATTCAGTATAATACTTGTTAAATGATTTAGACTGTAAATAAAATGTGTTATGTAATAAATGCCTATTACAGAAGAGTTTCTATTGGTGAAAGCAAAAAATTTTTATTGGAAAAATTGAATAACAGTTCAAATATTGCCTAGATTGAGAATTTAAGAAGTTCAAATGAACAGAGGTTGGCAGAATCGGGCTCAGAAAAATTAGTTTATTAATTTTCTGTCAAAGGTTGATTCTTTCTCCCACTTCACCACTGTTGGTGCTGTTATGTTGAGAAATTGGTAACTCTGATCATTCAAAGGTTGCTCTATTAGGCCAAAGGAGTTAGGGTGGATTGTGAGAAAGTTATCTGCTGGAGTGACTATAATTTGCTTAAACAAGGATTGAGTAAAATCATCTTGGTCCTGTCTTACCCCTTCTCACTGAGTCATGACAGATGAATAAACTGCCATGTTAAGGGAGTTAGTGCCTTGCCATTAGAAATACTCAGACAAAGCTGATCTCTCAGGATTGTTATAGGGGAATATTTCATTACCATGGTATCCCATGCATACCTCCCATTTCCTTCCTAGAGAAAGGCATTCTATATGACAAAAAGTATTTATTGTAGTGGGAAAAAGAAAAGTCAGGACAACTGATGGGATACTTGAAAAAAACATTTATTTAATTGTGCTAAGAACTGTGTTAAATGCTAGGAATACAAATAAAAAAGCAAAGGTAGCTTTTGTAGGGGAAGGCAGAGAGTTAGGCAGACAATGAGGGGCACTGAAAGTTTCAGAAATGGTGAATGGGACCATAAGGAAGTACTGTTGTATCCCATCCAGAAACAATGAGAGATTATATGGTTATAGAGGTGGGGTGGGTGGGCAGAAGGAGGAAAGGAGTGAATAGGAGCCAGTCTATTTGTGTAGAACAGAGGGGGAGGGGGTCAGGTCAGAGAGAAGGAAGGAATCAGATGAGTAATAGGCACTTAACTCTGCCAAGCAGACTGTGCTAGAGACCCAGAAAAAAGGCAGACAATTCCTGCCCTCAAGGAGTTTACAATCTAATAAGAGACAACAAATAGATATGAACAAACAAGCCGTACTCCAGATAAATTGAAAATAATAGAGGGAAGGTACTAGAATTTAAAGTTGAAAAGGAATTCTTTGGAAAATTTGTAGGACTTTAAAAAAAAACCCGTGACATGGATGGTGCTCTGGGAGAGGCAGTCTCCAATCAGGAAAATCAGAGATTTACAGTTGAAAGTCATGCAGGTCATTTAGTCTTAATTTTTTACAAATGAGCAAGAAGATCCAGAAAAGTTTAGTGACTTTGCCAAGGCCACAAGAAATACATAAAAGAATGAGGATTTGACCCAGCCCTCTGGGGATAACATAATATATTGAATAGAAGTCATCCTCAGAGTTATTCAGACCTGTATATAAATCCTGCTTTTGACACAGAGGCTAGGGTGATGCTCACTTAATTTCTCAATGCTTTGATAGCTTCTAAAATTATAAATTGAAGATAAGATGCCAATCTGCATTGGTGGAAGTAGTTGAAATCATAGGTCCAGTCCCTAACCATGTCTTTCAACCTTAAAAATCTATCAGATTCTCTTACAAAACATTGTTTTCCAACTTAATGTTATAACTTGTCTATTATAGTATTAGCAAATAAATAGTTGATATGTTGAGAAAGGGAGATAAAAGAAAACATAACCCCTGCCTCTTAGAAGGGGATACATTTGAAAAGATATACTACAATTTTGATGATAGTAGTTTCATAGAGGCTTATTTTTTCTATCTTCTTTGTGAATTGCTTGTGAATTCAATTGAAAGGGACTTTGAAAATTCAGAGCTCAGAAATAGTTGACTGGAGGTTTTTGTATCACTATCCTTAAACTACTTGGATCAGGTTGTTTTCTAAACTACTTAAATTTTAGGATGCTGTGGAATCAATTTATACCAGACCTGGGAGTATCCACCTTTACCACTAGAAACCTGTTTTGTACTAGATTGGGAGAAGCCTTTTGGCTAAATACCAAAGATTAAAGCTGCAGCAAATGGGGTCTAATAGAAAACCTAGGTACAGTTTAAGGACATAACATGATTCCACATTGTAGACTAAATATTGTTCCTGTCTAATAATTTGAGAGCCATAGTATTAGGAGCTGGCTGGAAGACCTGAAAAAAAGTAGGAATATTTCTTTTCTGAACTTCAGGGCAAAAAGAGTATATTGGAATTAGTCCTGATCAGTCATTGGATCTTGGGGATTGGAACAAGTCATTTAATCTTTTTTTTTTTGCCTTAGTTTCCTTCTTTGTTAGTTGGGGTGATGATTCCTCCTACCTATTTCACATAGTTGTGAAGTGACATGAGGTGGAAAAGTGCTTTGCAAGCTTGTAATAGTAACTATTATTAAATTATGTTCATTGATCTCAGTATTTTTCTAAAACTAAGCTCATCTCTATTTTTGTTTGTTTGGTTATAATCAGTGGTCTACCAGAAATGACTGGGTAGTTCACTTTTATTTCTCTTGTCATCAGAATTGTAATAAATGTAATAAAAATAAAGTTTATTCATTTACATACTTTTGTTTGACAAAACTTACAATTATCAGGTTTAGAGAATTGTTTGGATCTTTCTTGTTTAAAGTGAAAACCAGGGTCTGGACTTGAGTACATGTAGATAGTTCTCAGTTATCTAATTGGGAATTATTTGTTTTGATCAATGGGAAATTTTTTTAACCCTTAGTTGGTTTTCCTTGACATCCACAGCACTCTCTTGGGCCTACTTTCCTAGCCTCAAAGCTGATAAATGCTTAAGGAATGCAATTTAATTATAATTACTGCCAGTGAAAACGTTTGGAATGAAGATTTGGTTCCAGAAAGATAAATGATGGTAGCAGTTGTCAAACATGGCAGTGATATAAATTTTGATTTAAAAATCAAATTCTCCAAAAATTGAAAAACTATTTTAAACTTTATTTTTCATGAAATGCCTGATGCTAATGGTATTAAATAATATGACTTACTGTTTGAAAAATTAATAGCTTTTTAATTCATTTTTCTCAGAACCTAACAGTATCATAAGTTATTTAGTGAAGAATGTGATTGAATGGTATGTTATTCTTTTAAATAAATGCATGTTTTGTTTGTAAATATTTTTTAAATTTTTTGAGAATTGTGCAACTTTTTAAAAAGACTATTAAAATAACACTCTTTCAGAAACTTGGAAATTGATTTGTATTTTTAATTTGACATTGGACCTAGTTTAATGAATATTTTTTTTAAATATTTAGGAAACCAGTTTTTAAAAGATTTTATTTATATTATGTTGAAACAAAATCAACTGATTCAGTATCATCAATGCAGTGTTCATTGTTAAACTGATGTCAAATTTCCAGTTATTTAAAGCAACTTTTGATGGTTCTTTGTTGTAGAATGTATACATTATACAATACTGAGAATTATAAACTTGGATGGATTGTGTGTGCTTGTTCTGTTTTTCTTCTAACTCTTTGGACAGGTTTATCTTTACTGCTCCATGCCGATAATTTATGATTTTAGATATAAATGTGATATCGAGGTTTAGCCAATCATTCTATCTTTTAATTCTCTATTATAATTTTGTTATAACATTAAGTATTTTGAGTTATACACACACACACACACACACGTGTGTGTGTGTGTGTGTGTGTGTGTGTGTTTTAGGTTTTTGCAAGGCAAATGGGGTTAAGTGGCTTGCCTAAGGCCACACAGCTAGGTAATTATTAAATTATTAAGTGTCTGAGGCCAAATTTGAACTCAGTTACTCCTGATTCCAGAACTGGTGCTCTATCCACTGCGCCACCTAGCCGCCCCATCATTAAGTATTTAACTGTATACCTTTAGTAGATAAAACCGAGTTTTATACATTTTTTACAATCCTTGTAGTAAGTATATAATGTGAATTTTAAAATAAATGCATTTTTGAGTGTAAAAATAATTTTAAGGGTTTTTTTTTGAGCATTTTTCTATAAAAACTGATTTAAAATTTACTGGCTTTCTTATTCAAAGTGAAATAGCCTTTAAGAAATGCAACTTAATTAGAATTAATTCCAGTGAAAAAGGATTTGGAATTCAGATTTAGTTTCAGAAAGATAAATAATGTAGCAGTTGTCAAACTTTGCAGTGATGTAAACTTTGTTTTAAAAGTCAAATTTCCAAAAATGGAAAATTATTTTAAAATTTATTTCTCAAGAAATGCCTGATGCTAATGGTATTAAATAATATGACTTAATGTTTGAAAAATTAATAGCTTTTTAAATTAATTTTTCTTAGAATGCAACAATGTTATTTAATGAAGAATGTGATTGAATGGCATCAGTTATTCTTTTCAATACATGCATGTTTAAAATTTGAGACAGTATATATATAGCATATTAAAAAAACTTGCAGAAGTCCTTTGTGTAGCTAAGAAGTTTGCAACTGAACTAATTAACTTTAAAACCCTATCCATTTCTGTACCAGCATCCTTCCAGTCACCTAGGCTTTCAAACCTAGGCTTCACTTCACCCTTCCCTTTTAATTTCATTCACCCCTCCTCCCCCAAATTCAAACTGTTGTCAAATTCAATCCTACCTTTCCAAGATCTCTTGTATATGCTCCCTTCTGTACTCTTGATACTGCCACCAAACCTGGTTCAGGCCCTCATCACCTCATACCAGGATTATTTCAGTTGCTTGCTGGTTGTTATCCCTGCCATAAGTGTCTCCCTACTCCAATTCATCTTCCACTTCAGCTACTAAAGTGATCTTAAAATGGAAGCCTGACCATGTCATTCACTATTCAGTAATACAGGGTTGTGACTCCACAATACTCCATTGACTCCTTTTTCTTCCAGAATCAAATATTACATCTGCTCTTAACTCATCATAGCCTGTTTCCCCCTCCCCCACTTTTCCATGTTATACTTTATTCCTCTTTTTGTATTCTGCAGTGTCATTGAACTAGTTGCTGTTCTTCCAATAGCATACTACCAATTCCTAACTCTGCCTCTTAGCTTGCTGTCCCTGTGCCTGGAATTTGTTCTCTCTTTTCTATCTCTTGACTTGCCTCTTCAAACCCCAGCTAAAGTTCCATCATCTGCAAGAAGGTTTTCAAGGTAGATCTCAATGCTTGTGCCTTCCTTCTTAGATGTAAATTTGTTTCCATATTTTTCCTCTATTAGATTATAAGCTCCTTGAGGACAGGGACTGGTTTTGCCGTTTTTGTATCTATAGTACTTATTATAGTATTAGGGCTTGCCTTAATAAATTCTTGTTTACTTGTTCTACATATTTTTTCCATGAGAATTTGCCTTTTTATTCCTAGTAACATCAAAATGATACACATTATGGTTTACATTTACCAGTTGTGGCCTTTTTTTGCAAGGCAATGGGGTTAAGTGATGTGCCCACAGTCACACAGCTAGGTAATTAATTATTAAGTGTCTGAAGCCAGATTTAAACTCAGGTACTCCTGACTTCAGGGCCAGTGCTTTATTCATTGTGCCACCTAACTGCCCCCTAAAAAACTATTTTTAAAATAATGGTACACTCTGAGCCTACTGCCACTATTTTGTTTGGCTTTTATCTTTCTTTCTTTCTTTCTTTCTTTCTTTCTTTCTTTCTTTGAACTCAGGTACTCCTGACTCCAGGGCAGGTGCTTTATCCACTGCGCTACCTAGCCACCCCTGTTTTTATTTTTAATAAATTTTAAGCACCTTAAAGTTCATGTAAATTCCTGAAGTGTATGAAAGCCATTGGAACTGAAAATAACTCAAGTCATTGCTTGATAAACTGGCAGTTCCCAAGCAGTTTTTGGTCCTTTAGAATTGACACCTGAAAGGGAAATGTAATTCCATTGAGTAGAATTATGTCTGGCTTGGGTTTCAGCCCAAAGCTGAAATTCATTTTTGAAGTCAGAACTCTTTATTTTTATTAAGAACTATGTTTGGCTTAACTGATCAAGGTCTGAACACAGATTTGATGAGGAAACCCATATAGATACCATTCTGCCATTATGATACATCAGAGTTTAAGAGAGGGTTTAAATTGGTATCTAAGTGCAGTGATTAGAATTCTGGACCTGAAGTTAGGAAGGCTCTTCATCCTGAGTTCAAATGTGGCCTTAGATTCTCATTAACTTTGTGACCCTGGGCAAGTCACCTCACCCTGTTTATCTCAGTTTTCTCATCTTTTAGGTAATGGCAGACCACTCCAGTATATCTTTGCTATGAAAACTCCAAATATGGTTACAGAGAGTTGGACATGACTGAACAATAACAAAGGTTTATATTAATCTTAAATGATTATATTTTCCCTTTTGATTTAGAAATGGAATAATCTGGTTAATTGGTTGTCTTAGAGCATAACCATACATATCATTTATAAATTAATAATATTAAAATTTTATGACTATAATTTATAATTAGGCTTTGTTTCCAAAATCATTTGTAAGGCAGTTTTTTAGAATTAAATCTATTTATTTCCCTACAAATATACATATATATTATATTATTCTTTATTAATATGTACATTTTATTATATATATATAAATTCTGTTTCTGTCTTTGTCTCTCTTTACATATATATATATATATATATATATATATATATGTATGTATAGACAGATAGATAGATAAGATAGATCTTAAGAGAGAGCACTGTCCTAGACACTGGGGAGATTGAAAGATTAAAACAAGATATTAATTCCTTCCTTCATGGAACTTAGAATATACAGTTATAGGGTCAAAGAAAGAACTGGAAGGGACCTTAGAGAGACCTAGGAAGATTAAATGATTTGTTTAAAGTCACACAATTAGTAAGTGTCAGGGGCAGGATTCAAACCTCTTAACTCTTAAATCCTGTACTCTGTTCACTCTGTTTCCTCTTGAGATAAACCCATTTGGGTTTGGAGTATGTAATTTGATGAGTTTCGCTTAAAATACTTGAGCTTATGAAGCATTTTTTTTTCACATTTATTCAGGCCATTTTTGAATTTCATTACTTCATAAGCAGCTAAAATCTTGTTCCTTTTTTGTATTTTATTTTTTCTATTTATATGTAAAGATAGTTTTCAGTATTCATTTTTTGGTAAGATTTTGAGTTGCAGAATTTTCTTCTTCCTTTTCCTTTTCCTTCCTTCCCTCTCCAATCTATCTGATAATGGTTGTACATGTGCAATCATGTCAAACATATCTCTATTAGTCATGTTGTGAAAGAAGAATCGGGACAAAAAGGGAAACCATAACAATGAAAAAACAAAAAAACGTAAAAAAGTGAAAATAGTATGCTTTGATCTGCATTCAGACTTTATATTTTTTTCCTCTGGATGTGGATGACATTTGCCATCACAAGTGTTTTAGAATTTTCTTTGGTCATTGTATTTCTGAGAAGAGCCACATGATGTATCATATTTGATCATCTAACAACATTAATGTGTACAGTGTCTTCTGGTTCTTCTCATTTCACTCAGCATCAGTTCATGTAAGTCTTTCCAGGTTTTTTTTTTTTTTAAATCTACCTGCTCATAATTTCTTATAGAAGAACATTAGTATTGCATCACAGTCATATATCACAACCTTAGTTCTTGAGTTAAGCTATTTATAATGTCTCTTAAAATTAAGTGGTTATAAAGCAAACAAAACAAAAACTTAAGGAACTTGGAAAGCAACAAAAAAAGCCATTTTTATATCCATGTTCAAAAGGGATACACACACACACACACACACACACACACACACAATATTGCTGAGGCTTCTGTTAATGGCACAAATCTAATGTCTTTGAATAGACATTCTATCATGGAGACTTGAGAAATTTTTGTTTCAGTGTATAAAAGGATTCCACAAAACCTCACATGAATCTCCTTAGTTTGTGTATAATAAAAGACAATAATATTGTTTAAAGCATTGATTACAAATGAAATGATGGGCAAGGAATTGGACACACATATCTCTTATTTGTGGGGTTAGAGTATAATTACCTTGAGTTTAACTGACCTTAGAGCAGGAATGAGTGATAGTTGGGCAAATATTTTTCATTTTTATTGGAAAAAAATTTTTTTACCTTGGTCTTTTTTTGCCTCAAAGCAGTAAATTGATTTTGAAATTTATTAAAAATAATTCACAGGAAACAGTGTTGTGTTATGGAATAATCTTAATTGCTCTGTTGATTAGGATCCCATGATCAGGAAATCTGAAAGGGAAATATACTTGAATGATTGGTGCCTTAAGAACAGGGACCTCTTTATGCCATTGTAAATTATTTCATTGAGGAAGAAAAGGGGGGAAAAATCTTAAGGGACTGAGAATGACTGAAGGGAGAAGTTATTAAATAATCCAAAAGGGACAAAATAAATGTACAAAAAGTAGAAAGAGTTGAGTAGACTAAAGCCTAATATGAATTGAAGTTCATCATAAATATAGATAATTTTTCCTTTTTAAAAAACAATGTTGGGGGACGGCTAGATGATGCAGTGGATAGAGCACCAGCCTTGGAGTCAGGAGTACCTGAGTTCAAATCCAGCCTCAGACACTTAATAATTACCTAGCTGTGTGGTCTTGGTCAAGCCTTTTAGCCCCATTGCCTTGCAAAAAAAAAAAAGCTAAAAAAAAAAACCCAGTGTTGGAGGGAAGAGGAGAGGTAAGAAGAAAGAAAAATGAAGTAATGAGATGTATATTAACAAATGATAGAAATCAGAATCCCTGAACTCCTATTTTACTCTGGTCCAGATTGGAAAATACAACACACAATAGCTAACAAGGAAGTTAAGCTTAAGTTGAGGAAATAATGAGAGCCATAATATTGTAGTAGTGAGAACCTTTCCATATGGGATTTTGGTTAGATAGTGTGGCCAAAAGGGGAATTGTTGGGCTTACATTAGCCACAGAATGCATCTCTCACATTCTAATTGTTAGAGAAGGTAAAATTAAAACATGGTTATAGTGGAAAGAAGACTGAGAAGGCTAAACTGAAGGTTGTGCAGGACATTGTCCTCTGACTTTTTTTTATATTATACATCTTTAGTAGTTAATATATTTTTTTCTTACTAAAGTAATGGTAGTACTTGTTTATATATTTTTTTTACACTTTACATCAACTCATAAAAGTTTTCCGTTCTTCTCTCAATATATATTTAGTTTGCTATTTCTTATAGGTCAATAATATTCCATTTCATTCATGTTCCACAATTTTTTTAGCCATTCCCCAGTTGATAGACACCTTTATTTCCAATCTTTTGCAACTATAAAGAGTGCTCATAAATAAAATGGTGTTCATGGGGCTTTTCTTTTTTGTCAGTGACCTTCTTGAGTAATATAACATAAGAAGAATCTCTTGATCGAATGTACATTTTAGCCTCTTTATTTTCATAATTCCAAATTGTTTTTCAGAATGGTCATTCTAGTTTACAACTCTTACCCCCAATGCCTTCATGAGTTTTACATAGCCCGTTTTGGAGGGGACTATAGAGGCTATCCGATTTAATCTGTATCTATAATAAACATCTTTGACAAACCACTTGGCCTTTTTTCTTATATGTAGTGAAGGCAATAGGCTTACTTCTCAAGGTGGCATATCCAATTATCTGAAAAGTAGATGTGGAAGGGGATTAGACTTAACTATATCTGGAACCAGGTGGAAGTTTCAAAGAAGCTTATGGGAAAAAGCTCTGGAAAACTTAAAACCATCAAAAATGTAATGGGCTGCACTTTGATATATAGTGAGTTTTTTGTTACAGGAATTTCTAAAGCAGAACTTAGATTACCATTATGAGAGGTGGGGTAGGGTAAATATAAAGGAATTCATGCAGATGGGTTATATTATACAGGGTCACTTCTAAAGTCCCATCTAGCTCTCAAAATTCCACATTTTTAATATAAAGCTATTTCTTAGTATTTGGGACTCTGAAGCAGATTATTTTTTCCTGGGGAAAAAAGAATGGCACAACATATACTTTTGTTGATTAAATTGGTTCTTTGTGAAATAATGCCCTCTGGAGGTAAATATTTAGTCAATTATGGGTTAAAATGGATAAAAATAATTTTTTTTGCTCACAAAAGAGAACTCAAAAAAATAAAGTATTTATTCAGTTTGCCATTATTAAGAAATGTCAGTTTAATTTCCATTGTTAAATTGTATGAGAAATTTGTAACCCATAAAGTCATCCTATCACCATCTTGTCTGGTTTGAAATCAAGTTCCACTAGATAATGCTTTACCTAATTAATTGTTTTTGCTGTTGTTGAATCATTTTGTCATGTCTGTGTCTTCATGACCCTATGGACCAGAGCACCTAGTCTCTTCTATTCTTCACTATCTCTAGAAGTCTAAGTTTATGTTCATTGTTTCCATGATGCTTTCTATCTATCTCATCCTCTGCCATTCCCTTCTCCTTTTGTCTTCAATCTTGCCCAGTTTCAGGGTCTTTTCCAGTGAATCTCTTCTTATTATGTGGCCAAAGTAGTTAAACTTCAGCTTCAATATTTGATCTTCCAGTGAATAACCTGAATTAATTTCTTTTTAAGTATAGACTGATTTTATCTTCTTGCTCTCCAAGGTTCTTTCCCAGTACCACAATTCTAAAATGTCAGTTCTGTGGCTCTCAGCTTTTCTTATAGTTCAACTCTCATAGCTATATATTACTATTGGAAAAAATCATAACTTTGACCATATAGATCTTGATTGGTAAGGTGATGTCTTCTTTTTGGTATGCTGTCCAGGTTTGTCATAGCTTTCCTTCCAGGAGCAAGTGTCTTAATTTCATGGTTACAATTGCTGTCTGCAAGTGATCTTTGAGCCTAAGAATATAAAATCTGACTCTGGATCCCTTTCTTCTCCCTCTATTTGCCAAGAAATGATGGATTAAAGGACCAAAATTTAGATATGTTGTCTTTTTTAGATAAGTCGTCTTTTACACACCTCTCTCTGACACCCTTATCCTGAAGCTATACTTAATTAATTCCTCTTCACTTTCTGCCTCCAGAGTAGTATTATCTGTATATTTGATACAAGATGATTTGGTACTCTCTTCTCTTTGAGGAATTGTCACATTTTGTGTGATCCACATAGTCAAAGACTTTAGAGTAGATGCAGAAGTAGATGTTTTTCTGAAATTTCCTTTTTTCCATAGTTCAGTTAAGATTGGCAATTTGATCTTCAGTTCTTCTGCCTTTTTAAAAACTAGCCTAAAAAATTATTAAGATCCTGCATGCCTTAGGCTTCAGAATTGACAATTAGCAGAAGAGCAGATTGATGCAATTGTTTGATAATTTGAATATTCTTTGTCATTGCCCTTCTGTAAGATTATGACATAAACTGATCTTTGATAATCCAGTGGCCACTGTTGAGTTTTCCAAATTTGCTGGCATATTGTACAGCACTTTCATGGCATCAGAGTTTAAAATAATCAGTATTAATCAAGCCCAGTTAATATTTTGTCTCATTTGAGAATCATTCGAGTTTCCTGGAATGTTAGTATTTTCAACACTTGTCTATCAATTGTCATTATAATATCAACATTTGTATACTTGAGAGCTACAATATTTTTTAATTTATTATTTCATATTTGTTTTAAAAACTTTTGATTTGCAAATTCTTTCCCCTTCTTTCCTCACTCCCCCCCCCCCCACTAACAAAGCAAACAATTCTGTAAAGGGCATATATGTATAGTTATGCTAACCATTTCCATAACATGTTATGAAAGAAAATAGACAAAAAAAACTCAAGAAAAATAAATTTTAAAAAAAGTATACTTCTCTCTTTATTTGGAAACCATCAGTTCTTTCTCTAGGTTCTGATACTTTTCATCATAAATCCTTCAGATTGTCTTGGATCATTGTATTGTTAAGAATAAGCTACAAATTTTTATCCTTTTAAATTCGGTATACTGCTTAATTGTTTGTACTCACTATACTCTGTGGGATGTTCTGTTTTTGATGTGCAAAAACCCCGGATAATTTAAAGTAACATTTTGGTTTCATTTGTCTTGCAGCAAAAGGTGATCAAATAAATGTAATTTCCTTCATTGTTTGTCCCCAGGAAAGCTATATTCCTATTAATTGAAGACTTTTAGCTTTCTACTTTAAAATGAATTTATTGTCTACTCTGGGCCAAGCACTGGAGGAGATACAAGAAAAGTAAAATGTAAAAGACCGTGTTCTCAAGGAGCTTATATTCTACTGACAGATAAATCTATAAATAATAATTCACAACAGCTAGCTGACTCAGTGTTTAGAGGACTGAACTTGGAGTCATGGAGACTTGAATTTAAATACAGCCTCATATTTATTGGCTTTGTGATTCTAGTCAAATCATTACACTTCTGACTGCCTCATTCTTATCATATTTAAATGAGAATAATAAGAGCACCTGCCTTCCAGAGAGTAAAATGAGATCATGTTTGTAAAGCAATTTGAAACCTTGAAAGTGCTGTATAAATAGTAGGTACTACTGTTGCAGCAACAACTGAGGGAATCAAGAAAAGCTTCCATAGAGGTAACATGAAAATTTGAATGGGGGGGGGTGGGAGGGACAAGCACATAAAGGAAGATTGAAGATGAAGGAAAAGTTGAAGCCTTGAAACTCAGTAATTTCTTATATGTGAAGAATGAGAGAAAGAGAGGAAAAAATTGAGAATGACTCTTAATAGCTGAGTAGATAGAGGGTTGGATTTAGAGTCAAGAGGACCCAAGTTCAAGAGGACCCTAGGCAAATCATTTTATCTTTCTGAGCTTCAGTTTCCTTATCTGTAAAATGAGGGGCTTCAGTTAAATGACCTTTGAACTGTGATGCTCTTTGAACAGTATACATAATGACTATTAGAGAATGAGACAATTGTTTAAGTAATAAAACTCAAGTCCAATACATTATTCAGTGTTGTTTCCAAATGACTCGGTGTTTAAAACACATTTCCTTTCTATTAAAGTGACAATGCCTCCCACAAGAGAATGGGAACTTGCTGTGATAATCAGATGTAATGATTACCTTAAGAGTTTTGCTTTATTGAGAGTATAACTGAGTTTTTATTTAGAAGTGATGTGTAAAAAAGTTTATAGAAGAAAAGAACATGATGCACAAGGTTTTACAGGGAAACAGCAATGGATTTGTAATCAAAACTTGGATTCAAATCTTTGCTTTGCCACTAACTTCCTATTTGACAGTGAGCATGTCAATCAGCTCATCAACATAGTTGCAGTGAAATTGTGCAAAAACTTTCTGGTTTTATGGAATCAAATAAGTCCACTTTATTTTCTCTGATTTCCTCTATGAATGCTTTTCCCTATTTATAGATTTACAGGGGTAATTTTTTCTTTGATCCTCTAAAATGTTTACAATGTGACTTTTATATCTAGATCTTGCATCCATTTATAGCTTATGTTATAAGGTGAGATGTTGATCTTCTAAACCCAGTTTCTACCAGACTACTATCCAATTTGAGTAAGTTGAATCTTCAGTGTTATCAAATACCAGACCTTTGAGTTAATTTCTTTCTGTTTTTTTTGTACCTAATCTGTTCACAGATTGGTCTCTTCATTTTTTGACCAGCACCAAATTGTTTAATGATCACTGCTTTATAATTGAATTTAAGATCTGGTACAGTTAAATTCCTCTTTTCTCTTTATTTCATTTATTCCTTTGCAATTTTTTTACTTTAAATGCTTTTTGTTATTTTCTAGATCTATCAAATCTTTTGATAGTTTTATTGCTGTGTTGCTGAATATATAAATTCAGATAGTATTATCATTTTTATCATTTGATTCAGCCCAACTTTCAGTAGTTAATAGTTCTTAAATTAGTTATGGTGGTTTTTTGTTTTTCTACATTTTTGCAATTGAAGACTTTTTGAGGGCATGTGGCCCTCAAAGCCCATTCATGTGGCCTTCATCATGTAAGCAGAAAATGAATGGTGAATGCATGCTCAATACTCACATTAAAAATGACATGTTGGGGCAGCTAGCTGGCGCAGTGGATAGAGCACTGGCCCTGGAGTCAGGAGTATCTGAGTTCAAATCTGGCCTCAGACACTTAATAATTACCTAGCTGTGTGGCCTTGGGTAAACCTCTTAACCCCATTACCTTGCAAAAACCTAAAAAAAAAGGCATGTTCTTATTATTTATTTAAAAAATGTTTTATTAATATACAAAATTTTAAATTATTATATTTTATTGCATTATTGTTACATTGTAGTCATAAATAATAAATTCCATATGTGGCCCTTGACAAGTTTCTGTTGGGTAGTTCAGCCCAAAAGAACTAAAAGGTTGGACACCCATTATTAGAGAAATGCAGATTAAAAGAAGCCTGAGATATCATATGATACCTGCCTGATTGGTTAAAATGATAGAAGGGGAAAGAGACAGCTGTTGGAGAGAATGTGGAAAAACTGGACATGAATTCATTGTTGGTGGACTTCTTTTTACTAGTAAAGTACATTTTACAGTTATCTAGTCATTTTGGAAAGTAATCCGGAATTATGCTAAAAAATAGTTATTAAGCCATCTCTATACCCTGTGATCCAGCAATATTGCTACTTGGTCCATTTCCAGAGGTGATTAGAGAAAAACAAAAAGCCTATATATTTTAACATGTTTCTATCATCTCTCCTGGTTATGACAAAAAACTGGAAATTGCTGGGATGCCCCTCAGTTGGGGAATGGCTGAAGAAGTTGTGGTATGATTGTGATGGAATATTACTGTGCTATAAGAAATGATGAATTCAATGATTTTTATTTAAGCTGGAAATAATGAAGAGTGAAATGAGCAGAACCAAGAAAACATTGTATACACTAAGAGCTATATTGTTTTAAGGAAGACTTTGATTGTATAAGTTATTTTATCTGTTATAAATACCTAAATACCTATAAAGGTTATATATATCCAGAGAAATAATTGATAAATAGAAATATGTTTGGAATAATCATATACACGCGCACACATGCACACAATATGTGTGTCTAATTGTAGCTATCTCTAGGATGGGGGGGAAGGAAGAAAAAAATTATAATTTTGTTATATATTCGGATATAACTGTCTTTTTCATGGTGCTCTATTAGGAGATATATAATAGTATATAATAGATTCAACTTGGTTGTTCTAAATTGTCCTGTTTGTTTTCATTGAACCCATTTTGTCTCTTAGTGCTTACTAGAGAGGTGAAGATTCACAGACAGAGATTGTTGTTTTGTGTTTATTCTGTTGGTTGTTTCTGCTTACTTTTTTGGGGGGGTTATAAGGGAAAGTTGGGAGTGGGCAGAAGGAGTATATTGGGAAATGATGGTGAAAAAATAAAAGAAATCAATACAATTTTAAAATCATGTCTCTATTAATGTTTCATGATATGTAATGCCTAGAAAAATCAACAGTCTTATTTTGAGAGGTGTGATCAAGACCAGCCCTTTGCAAAGTCATGAACAGTATTGATTTATTTTGTCACTGCCCCACATTCTCTTATCAGTGTATACTTTTTCCCTTAAATTCTCTTTCCTAGAACTCTCCTAATCCTGTGGTCTCAAGGACAAGGTGTAACTTTCTAGGCATATTTGCATTTTAAAAATGTAGCGTTTTAAGGCCAGAATCTGGTATTTAAAGAAGGAAGGTTAAGGGGTAAGGAAAGGAAATAAGCCTTTATTAAACCCTAACTACTTGCCAAACCCTTTGCTGAGTGCTTCCCAGATATCTCAATTAAGCCTCTGAACAACCCTATGAGGAAGTTCTCTTGGGGTCCCCATTTTACATTTGGGGAAACCATGATGGATAAAGGTAAAGTGACATGCGTAGATTGTAGAGCTAATAAATGTCCGAGGTACTCAAATCTTAACTCCTGGATTTCCCTTTCTGCTGGACCTCCTGGTATTTACTTGGTCAGTCCTGTCCAACTTTTGGTGACCAGCATACTGGAGTGGTCACCCGACTAGTAAGTGCCTAAGGTGGACTTGGATTTAGTTCTTTCTGACTCTGGGCCCATGCTCTATGAGCCATCTGAAGTCCTATATGTCACCTGAAGTCACTTGTCCATATAGAGAGTATCCTCTGTCTATATTGGTAACTGTTTTCCTCTTTACCACTATGACTTTGCAGGGACCAAGGATAGCTGGCATTATATCTTTCTCATTCATCTCCCCATCTTTTTTTTTATTCCTGTTGTGACCAAAGTAAATATATAAGGACAGTGTGTGACCTAGTGCAGGGGTAGGGAGTCCTGACCTGGTGCTGCCAAGGCCAACCCTAGGTGGGACTTGAAATTCAATAAATCTAAGAGATTTTAAGGGGTGAATTAATTAAATGTTCAACCAAACATAAGCTAATTTTTAACTTTTGGTCCTTGGCAGAAAAACTCCACCCCTGCCCTAGTATGTGGAGAGTGGAAAGAAAGAAGGGGAAGAGAATAAGCATTTATATAATGCTTATGTGCTAAGGACTGTGCTAAGTAACTTACAAGTATCATTTGGCCCTAGAACAATCCTGGAGGGTAGATGCTATTATGAATATCCTTACTTTAGGAAACAGGTAAGCAGGTCACAGAAGCTAGTGTTAAATTTGAACTCAGGTCTTCTTGATTCCTGGCTTGGTGTTCTGTCCATTGTGCCATCTAGGCAGATAATAAGAAGGGTTCTTCTACCTTGTTTTTTCCTACCTCTTTGCCCTGAGTTTCTTGCTACCATTTCCTGTAGCGTATATTGTTATTAATCATTGTGCAAGACCAGGTTGAGTTTAAGGCAGATTTCTTTGTAAATCCCAAATCCATTTCTTAGTACAACTGTGCATAATAGGTACAATACATGTTATTCTTTCTTAGACAGTATGATATAATCATACTTCACACACTCCAAAGAGCTTAGTATATATTGGTCAAATAAAGATAACCTGCTTTCCCACAGTGCACATTGCAAGAGAAATAAAGGAAAGACACTAAAGGAACTGGCAGTCAGGACTGTATTTGCTATGGTCTTACTATAGCCACGTGCTTCCTGAAACAACTCACTTAATTGCATGGAATTTGGTTCTTCACCTATAAAATAAGTATAATTCTTGCACTGCTTGTTGAGAATTTTTGTGAGTGCTTTGTAAATATAAATATGGTTATTTATTTTTTTTTAATGATTTTTATTTCCTAAACAGAGACTCTACAGGGGCGTGTAATTCATTGGTCCATAAGCGGTCTCCTTTACGTCGAAACCAAAAGACCCCAACATCCTTGACCAAACTGTCTTTACAGGATGGACAAAAAGCCAAAAAGCCAGCATGTAAATTTGAAGAAGGTCAGGATGTCTTAGCTAGATGGTCAGATGGCTTATTTTATCTTGGAACTATCAAAAAGGCAAGTTATTTAAAATAGTTTTTTTGTTATTGCAACTTAAATTTTAACAATCATAACCAGTTTTGAGCTTGTGATTATAATTTACAATTTTTAGAAAGGTCATCTTAAATATTATTTTATGCTACAGATAAACATATTGAAACAGAGTTGCTTCATCATATTTGAAGATAGTTCTAAATCCTGGGTTCTCTGGAAGGACATACAAACAGGCAAGTGTTATTGTTCTTGAAAGTGATTTACATTGAAATCTGATTTTTTTCCAAATTGTCTCTGTCCCTTGAATGTGAGTATTAAAATAAATGTGGTTGATTCTTGTTCTTTATTATCGAAAAAAACCAAAATGACATCACTATGTAAGAGATGAGTTACAGTGTGTCTGATCAGACCAGTATGAGCTCAGAATGCTCTACTACAGGTTTGGAACAAGGAGTCCATGTGAACATCTTAGGGTGGTTACTTGAAACTCTTGTATCTCATGTTTCCTTTGAGCTGCTTCAGTTCTGCCTTGCTAATTGAGCACATGAGCACAGCACCCTCTTTGATAAAGGCAAACCATGCTAGGGGGGTCCTGTGCCAATTTTTCCTTTTCCCTTGCTGTACAACCTTTTTTTTTTTTTTTTTTTTGGGGCAAGGTCACAAAGCTGGGTAATCGTTATTAAGTGTCTGAGACTGGATTTTAACAGTTATTCCTGATTCCAGGGCTGTTGCTCTGTCCACTGTGTCACCTAGCTACCTCAGTACAATCAAGTCTTTGTTTTTTTGTTTTGTTTTGTTTTGTTTTGTTTTTTGTTGTTTTAGTTTTTTGCAAGGCAAATGGGGTTAAGTGGCTTGCCCAAGGCCACACAGCTAGGTAATTATTAAGCATCTGAGACCAGGTGTTTTATTACTACACCACCTAGCCGCCCCTACAATCAAGTCTTAAAAGAGATGCTTCTCTGATCCCTCTGTGAGTGCTTGCCGGCATAACTATCGACATATCTTTAAGAAAACAAGGAAAATTTCATCAATCTAATATCAGATATCTCATTGGTGTCGAGAGATCACTTATGTCATAAAAAGTCGGATCTCTATCAGTAGAATTATCATGATGGAAGTTTGAAGCATTACTGATAGAAGAAAAAATGTTAGGTTAAAAAGTGGGTATTTCTTTAAATATCCTAAATGATTTTAGAGACTATTATGAACCTATGATCATTGGAAGATCAGAAGATCAGCTACATTGGCACATAATGAAAAGATAGGATTCAACAAAAAAGACCCTACTGTTGGGAAAGATTGAAAACATAAGGAGAAGGAGACAGTAAAGAGTGAGATGGATAGATAGTGCCATGGAAGCAATGAACATGAACTTGGATAGACTTGAGAAGATGGGGATGATAGAAGGGCCTGATACAGTAATGATCTATGGGGTCACAGAGTTGGACATTACTGAATGATAATAACAGCATTATGATCCCATAAGTCACATTTAATACATACTGAGGCACTCATAAATATATGGATCCCCTATTTTAAAGTAGTAGAAAATATGTATAAATAAGAATATGAGAAATTGCTGTTCTATTTGCTCTATTAACCTATAATCAAATTATAATTAGATTTACATGGGTGTCAGAGTAAATTAAGTTGTCCCTTGCTTTAACATAAAATTTTTCCATTAACATAAATTATAATTTTTTAAATTTAATATTCATGTTTTAATACCTTAATAAAATATTCTTGTTTAAGAGTAAAGAAAATACCCCCTCCCCCAAAAAAATATAGACTCACTTGAGCGATAAAGTAAAGGGGAGAGAAAAAAAATTAAAATTAAAAAAAATAATAGTAATAATTGTAGGTATGACCAGGTGGTGCAGTGTACGGAGCACCAGCCCTGGAGCCAGGAGTACTCAAGCCCATATCCAGCCCCGAACTCCCAACAATTACCCAGCTGTGTGACATGCAAGCCACCCCAACCCCACTGCCCTGCATAAACCAAAAAAAAGTCCTAAAATAAAATAGAAATAACAGTAGGGGCAGCTGGGTGGCGAACAGAGCACTGGCCCTTGAACCAGGAGCACCCGGGTCCAAATCTGGCCTCAGACACCCAACGATCACCCTGCTATGCGGCCCCAGGCAGGCCACCCTGCCCCATTTTCCCTGCACCCCCCCAATAATAATAATAATAAAAAATGTGCTTGAGTCTTTGTTCTAACACCACCAACTCTGTTGCGGGTAGATCACATTCTTTATGATAAGTCCATCACAAAAGTTACTTCCATATTTTTCCACCGTTGCCGTTGCTGATCACAACTCCCTCCTTTCGTATTTCTCCACTACCATGTACTATATTTTCTCTCTCCTTTCACTGACTCTGCTGTAGGGTAGCTAAGTGGTGCAGGAGATAGATCCCTGGCCCTGGGGCCAAGAGGCCCCGAGCCCCTATACCACCCCTTAGGCCCAGCATCCACCTGGCCCTATGGTCCTGGACAGGCCATCCAATCCCAGCCCCTTGCAAGAAGTAAAAAGGAAAATATGTTATATCTGACCACTCTCCCCCGATGGTCCATCCTCTCCTCCTTCATTCACATCCACCCCTTTCCCCCGTCCCCCCCTTCTTACTCCAGATGTCTATACCCCATTGAGTATATATGCTGTTTCCTCTCCTAGCCACCTCTGATGAGAGCGAAGATTCCTTCATTCCCCCTTGCCTTCCCCCTTCCATATCATTGCAATAGCTCATTGTAATAAAGAAAAATCTTATATGAAATATCTTGGCCTGTTCCCCCTCTCCTTTTTCTTTCTCCCATTACATTTCCCTTTTTTCTATTGACTCCATTTTTACATTATATTATATCTTCAAATTCAGCTTTCTCCTGTGCTTCATCTATAAAAGCTCTTTCTACCTGCTCTATTAAATGAGAAAGTTCATATGAGTATTATCAGTGTCATGTTTCTATGCAGGAATACATGCAGTTCATCATCATTAAAGTCCCTCATATTTTCCCCTTCTGCTCCAATCTCTATGCTTCACCTGAGTCCTGTATTTGTCTTTTTTTTTTTTTTTTGGTGGTTTTTGCAAGGCAAATGAGGTTAAGTGGCTTGCCCAAGGCCACATAGCTAGGTAATTATTAAGTGTCTGAGACCAGATTTGAACCCAGGCACTCCTGACTCTGGGGCCGGTGCTTTATCCACTACGCCACTTAGCTGCCCCTTGAGTCCTGTATTTGAAGATCCAATCTTCTGTTCAGCTCTGGCAACAGAAACATTTGAAATTCCCCTGGTTCATTGAAAGTCCATCTTTTTCCCTGGAAGAGGACATTCATTTTTGCTGGGTAGTTGATTCTCGGTTGCATTCTAAGCTCTTTCGCCTTCCAGTATATTATATTCCAAGCCTTATGAGCTTTTAATGTAAATCTGTTTTCCATATCAGTTGTTTTTTCAATGAGATATTTCACATTTTCTTCTAATTTTTCATTCTTTTGGTTTTGAAGTATTGAGTCCTGATTTCTCATAAATTTAGCAATCTCCCTGAGTTCTATTCTTTGTCTGAAGGATTTGTTTTCCTCAGAGCTTTCTTATCTTTTTCCCCATCTGGCCATTTCTGCTTTTTACAACATTCTTCTCCTCAATAACTTTTGAACTGTTTTATACATTTGACCTAAGCTTGTTTTTAGCATGCTATTTTCTTCAGCATTTTTTGGATATCCTTGACTGAGCTGCTGACTTCATTTTCATATTTTTCCTGCATCTCTCTCATTTCTTTTCCCAGTTTTTCTTCTAACTCCATCATTTGATTTTCAAAAGTCTTTTTTGAGCTCTGTCATAGCCTGAGCCCAATTTCTGTTTTTCTTGGTGTCTTTAGATGCAGGAGCTTGTGCTTCCTCATCTTCAGACTGAGTGTTTTGATGCTTCTTGGGATCATAGATAATGTATTTCTCAATGGTGTTCCTCTTTTTTCTCTGCTTGCTCATTTTCCCAGCCAAAGCCTGTTTTGGGGGTGCTTCCTGAGCTTTTGGGACACTCCCACAAGGGTCTTAGTGTGTGAGGCTTTGTCCTCCCTCCTGGTCTGTGGAATGACCGTATGCGCCCCCCTCTGCTATGGGGCTGAGGTTGGGGGGGCCTAGACTGTGATAAAGATCTGAATGTGGTCAGAGCCCCAGAGTCCTGTTCTAGGGGCAGAGGACAGAACTGGGCAGTCTCTCTTCACTCCCCTCCCTAGGTTCAATGGGCTCATGCCCTGGGGGCTCCTGCTTATCGACTCCCTGCTTCTGTACCTGGATCTGGGCTGTGATGGCCAAGCTGCTGGCTGTGTGCCCTGAGGGCTGGGCTCCATGTGCTCACTCTGGCAGAGGTCCCCCGCTGTTCCCCCAATTTGTGCCTGGTGCTCCCCGGGGCATAGCTCAGGAAACTTCCCCGCTTGCAGCAGCTCCCAGCACCCTGGAGCTGCCTCCAGTTCTTTTGCTCTGGCGGGCCACCCCTCCAACTCCGGGGAGCAGAGCCTTTCTGCTCTTTTCCAGATTACCTTGAGTAGGAGAACTGCCTCCCTGGGTCCAGTTTCTGTCTCTCGAAAATTTAGTTTGAGTCCTTAGCTTAGAAGTTTTACGAGAGGAGCCTCTCTTGTCGCCATCTTGGCACCACCCCCAACATATATTATAATTACAGATACTTATTTCATTGAAGTTTTGGGGATCATTATTTCAGTTGCACTTTAAGTCTGGTAAGTATTCCAGGGTGTATTCTCTCTGGAAAGTCTTAACTGCAAAAAGAATGTTGAAATCTCTATATCAAAATTTTAATAGCCCAGAAAATCTCCATTTCTGGATTTCCTTCAGATAACTAATCAAGAAACAATCTAGGAAGCAGCAGCCTGGTGGCACAGTGGATAGAGCACCAGCCCTGGAGTCAGGAGGACCTGAGTTCAAATTTTAACTCAGGCACTTAATAATCACCTAACTGTGTGACATTAGGCAAGTCACTTAACAACATTGCCTTGCATGCTGCCCCCCCCCCACCCCCCATAGAAACAATCTGAAAGGATTTGTATCTGCCCTGGAAAGGAAACAAAGAAGTAGAACTTTTTTTTTTCCAGTTTTTGTAAGGCAAATGGCTGTAAGTGGCTCGCCCAAGGCTACACAGTAGGTAATTATTAAGTGTATGAGGCTGGATTTGAACTCAGGTACTCTAGGGCCGGTGCTCTATCCACTGCGCCACCTAACCACCCCCCAGAAGTGGAACTCTTAACTATTAGTTTATTTAGAACTCTGATATAGAACTTTATTACTTTCCATAGAAAATACTCCCCTGTAAAGGCTAAAGTTGATTGGTTTAAAACATTGCTGCTACTGTTGCAGTTCCAGGGCCTTTTCCGCCAGCCTTTTTAAAAATTTAGCTGCCAACACTATAGGGAATAATTTCCCTACATAATAGTTGCTTTATTAGAAAAATGAACTTAGCTTTTGAGTTCTGTTTTTAGGCCACAAGTCATCATTGTATAGTAAATTACTAGACCTTTCCATTTTCTAAGTTTCTTGGAAGGAAGATTTTCATGCACCAAGCACAGTATGGTACATTTAAGGTATTTAAAAAGTGATTGTTAAGTTATTGAAGGAAACTGGAAAATAGAAGAGTTCAGTCAAATTCTGTATCATTGTATTACTTAGTACTCAGATAACTCAAAAGCTTAAGTAATTCTTAAAAAGGTAACTTCTGTAATTAATATTTTCAGAGGAATGGTGGCATATTTTGAAGATAGAACTGAGAAGGCATTGAGAACAGATTAAACCAAAGGATTTAAAGAGTCAGCAGGGCTCCAACAATGACTTTAGTAGGCTGAATCATTTCTCTAATGTCCAAAGGATAATAGTTATACTTTACTTGGTAAATTTGGATATTTGAACTGTGTTTTCACAATGGGGTTCACTTATACTTTAGAACAGTAGTTTTCAAACTTTTTGGTCTCAGGACTCTTACATTCTTAAAAATTGAGGACTTAAAGAACTTTTTCTTATTATGTAGGTTATATAAGTATTTACTGTGTTTGAGATGAAAAGATGACTTAAAATATTCTATTTTTTAAATAACCAATAAATGTTAACATCTTTTTATGAAAAAATTATATTTCGGGCGGCTAGGTGGTGTAGTGGATAAAGCACCGGCCTTGGAGTCAGGAGTACCTGGGTTCAAATCCAGTCTCAGACACTTAATAATTACCTAGCTGTGTGGCCTTGGACAAGCCACTTAACCCCATTTGCCTTGCAAAAACCTAAAAAAAAAAGAAAATAATTATATTTTTCAAAATAAAAAAACACCACAGAAGAGTGGTATTGTTTTTACATTTTTTTTTTTTGGTGTTTTGTTTTTTGGCAAGGCAATAGGGTTAAGTGACTTGTCCAAGATCACACAGTTTGGTAATTATTGTGAGGTGGGATTTGAACTGTGGTCCTCCTGATTTCAGTACCAGTGCTTTAGCTGCCCCCACCCCCCCACCATTCTTTTGAATTTGTAGTTTAATGCAAGGAAGACAGCTGGATTCTCAATGTCTTGCATGGTTTTGCTTGAAGTATATAAAGAAAATCTGCCCTCACATAGATATAGTCACATAGAAAAGGGAAGAGCAAATTGGCAAACAATATCTTACTATTACTATGATAATAATTTTGGCCTTGTGGTTCCCCTGAAAGGGTTTTGAGGAGCCCTAGGGAGTCCTCAGAGAAACCTAATTTGCTATCTTTCTTGACTTAGTCTGTGATCCTGTGACTCCCTCGATACTGCTTCCCAGACAGTGAAAGAAGCATGTTTGTCTAAAATTGTTTTTATGGTGGTAGCAAGTGGCAGAAAAGGGAAGATCTGGGTGGGTCATAGTCCCCTAAATTAGAAGATTCTATTTGAAACATCCTGACGATCTAATTCTGCATTCTCCCTCCTTCCTGTGATGCTATTGCTGCTACCAAAATGACAAAAGATGTGTGTGTATTTGTGGTTCAAGCTTTGGTGCCCTTAGTAGCCTTAGAAGGGGAAGATGTGAAAATAGAAACTAATACCAGAAAAAAAAACAGTTGATATTTTAATGGATAGAGAATGAATGTGTAGGTTTCCACAAGTAATGGATTGGTGTTCTGATAATAACATAAACCTTAAAAGCAATAATTAATGCACTTAAAAATTGCTTTAAGATGATTTATTCAACAGAGAAATCAGGATGGTCAAACACCATTATGCGTACCACATTCCTCTCTTACATATTCTTAGACATTTTTGTTTTATTTGGTGATTTAATTTGGAGTTTAGGCAGACTTTTCTTTGGCAGATGTAGGAGGATTGAGAAACATCATGATTAAGGGGAATGAAAACACACATTTGTAAAGTTCCTGATATGAGAAGAGGACTGTGCTGGGTACTGTGTGGGAAGATAAAAGGTTTAGGTTAAATAGTATTCCTATTCTCATTAAGCTACAGTTCAGTAGGAAGATAGGGCCCAAATATAAAGAATGGATACATAATATTACATGATAAGTACATTAAAAGTCAAAAATCATGTGAGGGTCATTGGAGAAGGTACAGAATTAGGCTTTTTAAGGGATATGTAGGAATTCATAGGTGAAAGAGAAGTATATTTTTGGCATGGCAAACAAGATGAGTAAGGCAAAGAGGTGAGAACACTGGTTGCTGAACAAGAATATGAAAGTCTTAGTTTTAACTAGTTGTTGACCACTCTTTCTAACTTACATTGTGATATAATTAGATCTTTTAGTTTAAAAAATTAATATTATTTTAAAATTTTTATTTAAGGCAATGGGGTTAAGTGATTTGTCCAGGCTCACACAGCTAAGCAATTATTAAGTGTCTGAGGTCGTATTTGAACTCAGGTCTTCCTGACTCCAGGGCTGGTTCTCTATCCACTTCACCACCTAGCTGCCCCAGTGTAAAAAATTATTTAAAAAAAAATTTTAAATAGCAGTTTTCCTTAAGTTTTCATCAAGTGTTACTTAATGAAAATTTATATAACTGTCAACAAAGCACTCTTGCTATCAGCCAGTTTCTGGTATATAGAAATGACTTGTATAAAAGCCCTTCTTTATGTATTTGCTGTGGGGGGTTTTTTTTTTTGCTTGATTAAAAATATTTTAAATTATCTTCAGGAGCCACTGGAAGTGGGGAAATGGTCTGTACAATATGTCAGGAAGAGTATTCAGAAGCTCCTAATGAAATGGTTATATGTGATAAGTGTGGACAAGGTAAGTAGGACATAATTTCATTTAAATGTTGATTTTTTTCTTAGTCTTAAGACAGATTTCTCTATATATGAATTATAAATATTTTGATACATTGATAACTTGTGATACATTTGATAAAGACCTTATTTGTTATACAACATAACTTATTATGTAATGTTATATAATGTTACTTTGAGTAAATCTGTGTTCATCTTATTTAAGAACTAAAAAAGGGATTTGGTACAAACTTTTATAGTAAAAAGAAAAACATTTAATATATTAAATGTTGTAAACAAGATAATTGGCTGTAAACAAGAAATGTGTCTGAAATTTTGGTGAATCACTTGTCCATGTTTAGGCATCTAATTTATTTTTCATAATTTAGGTTATCATCAGTTGTGCCATACACCTAATATTGATTCCAGCGTGATTGATTCGGATGAAAAATGGCTCTGTCGACAATGTGTTTTTGCAACAACAACAAAGGTATATATTTTAAAATTTTTGTTCTGTGACCCTAAGTAAAATTTGTAAATTTTTCTATATATAATTTCTAAAACATATGAACTTTCTGTGTATATTTATCTTGTTTGTGGAAAAATATAAATAACTAAATGTGTATAAACTATACTTGCCCTGCCAATTTTGATAGTTTTCTTAAAGTGAATTAGTGATATAAAAGAAAAGAATGTTAAAGAAAGAAGTGTTTAAGTTTGAACTGACTTTTATTTTTTCTGAATGTTATTTTTCATTTACATACAAATCTAGTTTTCAGTATTCATCTTTTTGTAAGCTTTGAGTTCTATACTTTTTACCTCCCTCCCTGCCCTCCCCCCTCTTCATGACAGTGAATAATTGGATGTAGGTTATCATGTGCAATCAAGTTTAGCATATTTCTGTCTTACTGACTTGTATTTTTTTAAACAACAGAAATGACAAAAGTAAATTTTTAATAGTTCTTAAACGATATTTAATTGAACCATTTGAGACTTTGAAAATCATTGTAAATGCTGTTTAAAATTTAAGCTTCACTGTTATCCAATTAATTATCTTTGTCTTTATTATTTTTTAAACGTTAATATAGAGGGGTGGTGCACTTAAGAAAGGACCAAATGCCAAAGCATTACAAGTCATGAAGCAGACTTTACCCTATAGTGTGGCAGACCTAGAATGGGATCCAGGTCATAAAACCAATGCTCAGCAATGTTACTGCTACTGTGGAGGTCCTGGAGAGTAAGTAGATAATATTTTATACTCAATTGCTTGTTTATTGGGAATTTAAGAGGACTTGAAATGCTTGTAATGGTGACTTAATAAGCTGACTTTAAGGAAGACTTTAAATCAGGTCTGAGATTTTCCTGGTTCTCATGTTCTTTGGTGAATGACAGTCTTACTGTTTTTGGCCCTCTAGAAACTGATTGTGTTAGTGTGGGTAAAAGCAAATATTAGTGTAAATTTGGGAAAAAGTGGATTTGTTATGGATCAAATCAGATTTTACTACAGGTAGTGGTGGTCATGTTTTATAAGCAATTCATTAAACATTTATTTGTGCCTAATTGCTCAGGATTCAGCAGCAATAGGGCAAGATTATTTGAATGAAATGTTCATATAGAAACCATCAAGAAATTGTTTTTCTATAGTTTAACTAGAAGAATTTCTCAGCCAGGTGTTTGCAATTAAAAGAGGTATTAAAAATTTGAAATTAGATTTATTAATAAATGATGACATGATGCTTAAATCTTAGCTCTAGATCAGTATTCACTTCTCAATTCCTTGTTTTACTCCTAATTCACACATGCTTTGATATTCACCAAGCTATAATACAAGGTTTATTCCTGAGCTCAAATCTAGCCTCTGACACTTATTAGCTGTGTGACCCTGGGGAAGTCACTTAATCCTGTTTTGCCTGAGTTTCATCATCTGTATACTGAGCTAGAGAAGGAAATGTGGCAAACCACTCCAGCATCTTTGCCAAGAATAAGGCCAAGTAAGCAAACTAATGCTTTCCCTTTGCTAACCTACTGTTGATCTTGGATTAAAACTACCAGTAGTGGTGAAAATTAATAAATCTGTTTAGAATAGTTATAAATGCAAACTTTAAAGCAAAAGTCAACTATTTTGATAACAGTTATCTTGAATATTTAAATGCATGTGCACGGTTCTCAGGTCTTCAGATGGATCTTTGGTCTCATTAGTTTGGATATTTCCTTCAGTAATACAGGTTGAAATCCATCTATGCTTGTCCATCTTTGTGATTCTTATCCATTTCCTCCCATAAGTTCTCTACATGTGGAAATTCTCTTCATTTTCTTCCTGTATCACAAAATTACTAGTGGAACTCTTGGGCTGTTTACTTGTCACACTTTGCTCTTCAATATTATCAGCCTGTCTTCTTTTCCTATTTCCCTGATGATAGATAAAACACATTCTTTTTGAAGTCTTGTTAAATTTATAGTTTGCTCCCCCCTCACCATGTGTCTCTCCATTATCCTCTATGTGATAATCATTTGCAATTTCTTAGTGACACATTTTATAACTATAGAATAGCATTGATAGAATATTGCCATTACAAAGAGGGACCTTAGTGCATTGGAGAAGCTTGGGGGTCATAAAATGTAATTCCCTAAAGGCAGACCAATCTCTTCTCCACCTGAGGGCTCAAATTATTGTCCATTTGTACTGTCTGATGACTAAATCCTATAGGTTATCTCTCCAACTGTGTATTGTAATGGGGGAACAATACAACCTTTATCCACTTAATATTTTCTGTTTTGAAATTTACAATCCAGTATTAAAATGGAAGAGAATGGAAGGTAGGAAGAAGGCATATATATACTTCTTGTATATATCAGCACCTTCTAGGTGGGAAGTAATCCTTCAAAATAAGGTTTATAGGACTCATTAGCTCTTCTTAGTACATCAACCAACCACAGACTTTCTCTAAAATATCATACAAAAAAGTCTTGTTAAGACACCTGTCACAGAAGCTATTTACTTTACTGTTTGACTGGTATATAGAGCTATTCTAGATCCAGAGAGGGACTTAGAATTGCAAATAAACTGATTTAATAATTTTAGTTTTCTCTTTTTCTTAGGTTATGTTGGACAACAGAGTAGAAGTAGATTTAACAACTAGAGAAGTCAGGGACCTCCTGATAATGTAGGGCCTGAGGAACTTGTTCACGATATAATTCAGTAGCTCCCACTGGCAGAGCTATCCCTTAAGATTTAGTGAATTGGGATGATAGCCTTGTTCTTGTGCTTTGGAGTAGTATGTGCTGCTGCAGGAACCAGATGGTTAATAGACAGTTGGTTGGTCACTTAAAGAGGCATCTAATAAGAGAGGAGTAGTTTTCAGTGTTAAGAAAGACCTGAAGATCATATACCTATGTGAAGCTTTCCATGTGAAACATTATATTCACCTGATTGTATACATATAAAAACACAAACACACCCACACACTTCTGCTGTTTGTTACTAAGGAAAAGCAATAGGATTACTTCTTTCTCTTTTCCCTATCACCACCATTTGCTCTTTTAATGGCTGCCTTTTCCACCCTTTTAAAACAGCCTCTATGATGTTGGATATTCAGGTAATATTCAGATAATACTTGGATATGACAGCATAATATACAGGACATAGTTTAGTGTAACTCTTGATGCTTTGATTTTAAAAGTGCTTTCCTTACAACTTTGAGATAAGTATAGTTAGAAACTGTACCTTAGAGGGATTAAGGGGAATGCTTAAGGTCAGTGTTAGTAAATAATTGGAACCAGATCTCTTGATTCTGTATAGTATCCTTTCTATTATGCTGTGCAGATTGAAGAAACTCACATGATAAGGGAGTACAATTAATCCCCAACTTAGATACTGTGATAGTATTCTTTCTTTTCTCTTTCTTTCTTTCTTTCTTTCTTTCTTTCTTTCTTTCTTTCTTTCTTTCTTTCTTCGGGGGGGGGGGACGGTTTGCAAGGCTATGGAGTTAAGGGACCTGCCCATTGTCATGCAGCTAAAAATATTAAGTGTCTGAGGTTGCATTTGAACTCAAATCCTCCTGATTCCAGGGCCAGTGCTCTAGCTACTGCACTACTTAGCTTCTCTCCACCCCTTACCCTCTTCCCAAGCTAAGATGCTTGCTTGAAACTTTGAGAATATGTTCCTAGAGAAACAAGGTTATATAACTAGGTCCTGATTAGTTCAAGTTGATAAATATTTTACAGTATAATAAACTATATAGTAATTAGTTCTAGTCCAATGAAAATATACAGTGCAAATTTGAATAATGCAACTATTTCAGAGGATTCTTTAATTCTAATCAGGACTTAGATGTAAATGGTGATTTGGTTTCCAGACTAGCCCATATGAGTATTTTGAACTTCCTAAACCACACACACACATAACACAGAGATATGGTCCTAGTTTAAGTTCTAAATCAGTCAGGGAACCTAGGAATAAGAACAATGTGCAAGAAGAAAGAGAAAACTGATTTCTTAAGTATAAAATCAAGTGTAGGTAAACTTTTGCGTTTTTTTAAATTTTTTAAAAATTATTTAGGAATTGTGCTTTTTTTTTTAATAGATAAACTTTTAAAGAAGGTATTTTCTTTGGGACCCTAGTTTTGTTTTTGGGTTCTTTTCATACCTTCTAGTGCCTAGTCACTTCCTCAAGAACTCAGTTCATTCATTCTACCCTAACTCCCTTGTTTCAAAATTATATATTTCTACTTTATCTACATTGAAATTCTTAGTTCTTTTTGTATACATCTTGATATTAGGGGGGAGTCAAACTAATTCATGATAATTTGTAATGACAAGACATCCTACCATCACTATCCAACATTCAAAAATAAACTTTTTCCAAATGGTAAAGTTTTATATAGTGTGTAGGTGGGTACATCTGAAAGGGTAGTACAAATACCTCTGTTATAGGTCAACTCTTTCTGAGACTCTGTATCAAAGATTGTTGGACTTTATAATATTGTCCTATTTTAAAAAAAAAATTTCTTCCTTTTTTCTAAACCTATATATAATTTTTTATATTTCTTCCATGACTATCAAGGCTCATTTACATTGCTTGGACAGTAGCTAAAACTTGTTTGTACTAGGATTAGGTATTGTCTAAGTTGGAAATTGCTGAGTTATAAAGATAGGGAGAATGCTGATGCTACCAGAAGGAAAGGGAAAAAAGATTGTTTTCACAGTGTTCAGTATTCCAGATCCCACTACATTCTTGGTAAACTTGTAAATTCTTTTCAACAAAAGTTTATTGAGTTGGGGCAACTATGTGGCTCAGTGGATAGAGCCAGATGACCCTAGAGTCAGGAGGACCTGAGTTCAAATGTGGCCTCAGACACTTAATTACCTAGCTGTGTTACCTTGGGCCAGTCACTTATTCCCATTGCCTTCTTAAAAAATAAGTTTATTGAAAAGTTTATTGAGAGCCTTCTGTATCGCAAGTGCTGTCAGATAAAGAAATTAATAAGAAATACACCAGCTTCTCATTGATGAATTTTTAAAAACCATGAAATTTTTATAAAATTGATAAAACTATTTTCTAGAATATGAAGAATGTTGCTTTTCTTAAAAGGTTCTCGTAGAAAAGTAATAATTTTTATATATCCTTTTCTTTTAAAGCTGGTATTTAAAAATGTTGCAGTGCTGTAAATGTAAGCAGTGGTTTCATGAGGCTTGTGTGCAATGCCTTCAAAAACCGATGTTATTTGGTGACAGGTAAGCATTCAAACTTTACTACTTTTCTTATTTTTAATATACTCAATATTTGTGTTGTTTCCTTATTCCTACAATTAACTTCTTACATTGACTTAAAGAGTTGGAATTTCACCACTCCAAAAAAGCAAAAAATCCATGCTATGGCTTTAAAAAGTGAAGCAAATTTTTCATCATTAAGATATCAGTGAAATTTAAGAATAGAATTTAAATAAATTTGGTTCATCATACTTGGAGAACTTTATATATAATGTTCAGTTAAAATTCACATACACATAAATTACAGAATCTTAGACCCTTACACCAGAAGGAAGTTTACTACTAATCATTTAGCCAAACACCTCATTTTATATCTAGTCAAAGTGAGGTCTGTGGATGTGAAATAACTTGGCCAAGATCACAGTGGTAGATGTCAAGCTGAGTCAGATCTCATGATTCTAAGGTTAGGAGATTTATTCTATCCTCCTACCTCTTCCTCCTAGGATGTGCAGCAGTTTAATTTTCAGATCAATTATTCATTTAATCAGGGGCATGTTTTCATCTTGTGAATCTTATTGATTATACTGCAGTCTTTAACCTGATGAAAATTAATCACCTGAAATGTTATGTCTGTCCTTGGTTATTTGGTGTATATTTGATTTTCTTTTTTTTCCTTAGATTTTATACATTCATTTGTTCTGTCTGTAGTTCTGGACCAGAATACCTCAAGCGTCTACCCTTACAATGGTAAGAACAGGCATTTCAAAATGAGTTTTTTTCACCATGTACTTATACTTTGTAGGATGAATTTATTTAATATATTTAAAAAAATAGTCTCTAGAAATTTATCTTTCTCAGTTCCTTTTTCTTTCTTTCTAGCCTATAAATAGCTTTCCTTTGACTTGAGAAATCATTGTGTTCTATATAGCCACTTTCTATTGCATGCTATTATTTTCCAAATGGATTCATATTTGAATTATTTTTTTTTGTTTTGGGATAGCATATGGTACAATATCGATTTTTATATTTAAAATCTACCTTGTAACTTATGTAGCATTCTATTGTAATTCCTGGAAAATGGAAAAGAAGAAAATTTCAAAAACTTTATTTGTTTATGGATTAGGTTGCAAATTGTCTCACTCAAACAGCTTTTATTAAGTGCTTATTATGTACCAGGCTCTACTAAATTTTGAGAATATTGAAAGTGCAAAAAACAGTCCCTACTCTTGAGGAGGTTACAGTGTAATAGGGAAAACAAAAAGCAAACAGATATGTTCAAACAAGTTATGTAACAGGACAAGTAGGAAATAATTTACACGGAGAAGGTTGTAAAGTTCAAGAAGAGTCAGGAAAAGCTTCCTATAAAGGATGAGATTTTCAAATGCAGAGAGGCAGAAATATTAACTGCATCCTTACCAGAGAATGATACAATAAAAATTACATGTAATAAAGGGACATAGACAAAAATTAATTGAAAACTAAAAAAACCTAATTTTAAATGAGAGTATCAAACAACAAATAATAGAAATAATCAACTATTTCATCCATGATGATGACAATGAGACATTATACCAAAATTTATGGGATGAAATCAAAGCAATTTTTAGGGGGAAATTTTATATTTCTAAATGCTTATATGAATAAAATAGAGAAAGAAGAGAACAACGCATTGGGCATGCAACTAAAAAAAGTTAGTAGAAAAAGAGCAATTAAAAATCTCCAATTAAATATCAAGTTAGAAATTCTGAAAAATCAAAGAAGAAATTAATAAAATTGAAAGAAAGCTGTTGAAGTAATATAAATAAAAACTACTAAGAGTTGGTTTTATGAAATCAATAAAATAGAAAACTTTTAAATCTTTTTTTTTTCTTGCCAGGCAGTGGGGTTAAGTCACTTGCCAAAGGTCACACAGCTTGGTAATCTTTTTTAAGTGTCTGAAACCAGATTTGAACTCAGGTCCTCCAGACTCTAGGGCCAGTGCTCTATCTACTGCCACACCTAACTGCCTCAGCTTTAGTTACTCTAAATCAGAAACGATAAGGGTGAACTCAACACCAATGAGGAGGAAATTAAAGTGATATTTCAGAGCTATTTAGCCAAACTGTATGACAATAAATTTGACAATCTAAGTGAAATGAATGAATATTTACAAAAATATAGTGTGCCCAGATTAACAGAAGAGGAAATAAAATACTTAACCCTAGAAAAAGAAATTGAAGAAACTATCAATAAACTACCTAAAAAAATCTCCAGGCCTTGTGAATTCTGCCAAACATTAATTCCAATTCTATATAAACTGATAAAAATAGGAAAAGAAGGAAGTCTACCAGATTTCTTTTATATACCAGTATGCTGCTGATACTTAAACCAGGAAGAGCCAATACAGAAAAAGAAAATTATAGACCAATCTCCCTAATGAATATTGGTGCAAAAATTTTAAATAAAATTTTAGCAAAATATTAGTAATATAAGTTATTACTTAAATAATACACCATGATAAGGTAGGATTATATACCAGATAGACAGGGATGAACCAAAATTAGGAAAACAACATATTGACCAAAACTAACAAATCATATGATTATGTCATTAGATGCTGAAAAAGCCTTTGATAAACTACTGCACCCATTTCTTGTTCAAGATAGGAATAAATGGAGTTTTCCTTAAAATAATAAACAATTATTTATCTAAAAACATCAATATGCATTATATGTAATGGGTATAAACTAGAAGTATTTTCAAGAAGATCAGGGTAAAACAAGGATGCGCATTATCACCACCACTATTTAATATAATATTAAAAATGTTAACTTTAGTAATAAGAGAAGAAAAAGAAATTGAAGGAATTAGAATTGGCAATAAGGAAGCAAAACTTTTATTTTTTGCAACTAAAAAACTGCCTGAAACAACTTAAGCAAAGTTGCAGAATATAAAATAAACACCTAAGTCATCAGCATTTGTATATGAATAATAGAAGATGGGATTTTAATTGATATTTGAAGAAATCTAGGAAGTATGGAGATTAAGAGAAAGAGCATTTTAGGTATGGGGGACAGGAAGAGAAGATGCCCTCAAAGATGGAGTTTTCTCCATCTTCTTCCTTGCAGTAGTTAAATACAGTGCAGAGTCCTTTCTGAAAGGTATTCTCAAAGAATACCTGACTGGTAAAGTAGCAAGTAGGTTATGAAGGACTTTGAACACTAAATATTTTGTATTTGATACTGGATATGATAAGGAACCACTGAAATTTATTGATATGTAGGTAGGTGATGTGGTCAGACCTTTGCTTTAGGAATTGACTTGACAGGGCTAAATGGAAGATAAATTGGAATGGGAAGGGATGTGAGGCAAGCCAATCCACCAGCAGATTATTCCAGTAGTCCAGGTGGGAGGGCTGTTGTGGCAGTGTCAGAGGAGAGAAGGTTCCATTGTTGGGTGCTGTTGAAGAGGGGAAATCAAAAGACTTTGGAATCCATTGGATAGTGAGGTGAGAGATAGTGAGGAATTGAGGATGCCACTTAAGTTATGAGACTGAGAGACCTGGAGAATGGTGGTACCCTTGACAGTAGTAGGGAATTTGGAAGGATTAAGGGGAAAAGATAATCAGTTTCAGTTTTGAACATTTGAATTTAAAACGTCCACAGCAGAGAGGTTAGATATGTGGATAGGTTGATATGAGAATGAAGAGATGAAAATTAAGTCTATGTGAATTGATGAGATCACTAGGTGAAATAATACAGAGACAAAAGAAGATAAACTAGGAGTAGGAGAGGATCAGCAGTGTCTGAGCCTGCAGAGAGAGACTGAAGATAGAGAAAAGGAACTGGCAATTAGAATATTGGTAACTTAGGAAAGGGAAGTTTGATAAAATGAAGTCAGAAACTGGATTGCAGGGGGCTAAGAAAAAAATGAGGAAAGGTATAGAGGCAACTTTTTCAAGAAGAAACTAAATAGACAGCATTTGAAACCCGCATATATGAAATGCTTTAAAAAATTTGATCTGGGGGCGGCTAGGTGGCGCAGTTGAAAGATTGGCTCTAGAGTCAGGAGTACCTGGGTTCAAATCCGGTCTCAGACACTTATTACCTAGCTGTGTGGCCTTGGGCAAGCCACTTAACCTCATTTGCCTTGCAAAAACCTAAAAAAAAAATTTGATCTGTTCATTTTACTCTATAGTCATAGCAGTATTCCAAAATCAGTCTGGTGCCTGGTCCCCAGGAATTAAGGATTCTTTTCCTTTAGCAGTTTCACTTTTTATACAGAACAAGTTCTGAATTACATCCAAATTCTTTTGTATAACAGTTCTGAATTGTGTCCAAATTCTTTTGTATAACAGTTGTATAAGAAATCTCAGATAAGTTAATTTTCACTTCAGACTATCCAGGCTTTGTGTTCTACTTTTTATACTATTTTTTGTGTTACTGGCCTTTGTTTTGAGGAATTACAGAATTTCATCATTGAAAGGAACCTTCTCTTCCAATTCATACCTGAAAAAGCTTATTCTGTTCAGTATACCTGGCAAATCATGACATTTGACCTGTATTTAATATTTCATCCTGTGACTTTTAATTATTTGTTTGTGAAAGATATATGTGATTTTTTTTGAGAATGTTCTAAAGTTTTTCTTAAATTTTGACTATTTCTGAATTCCAGGGTAGATATAGCACACCTTTGCCTTTATAACCTAAGTGTTATTCACAAGAAGAAATACTTTGATTCTGAACTTGAACTTATGACATACATTAATGAAAACTGGGACAGATTGCATCCTGGAGAGGTAGGTGGTATTATCACTTATTAGTTGTCCTCTTTCTCTTTTTTTATATCTATTCATAGAGGACAGACTGTCCTGTTATCTATAGTTGTCCTCCATTTGTTTTGGGGGTTAATTAAAGCAATTAATATATAAGTGTATATAGTCTTTGAGGTCCTGTACTTTTAGGGTCTGCAAATTTAAAGTAAAACTATTTTTGATTCTGGGGAGAAACAACTCTTGAGGTTGTATAGGACCAGGGCCCCATCTGTCTACTATTGCCTATTGATTATGAAAGATAAATGTTCCGGGGGCGGCTAGGTGGCACAGTGGATGAAGCACCGGCCCTGGAGTCAGGAGTACCTGGGTTCAAATTTGGTCTCAGACACTTAATGATTACCTAGCTGTGTGGCCTTGTGCAAGCCACTTAACCCCATTTGCCTTGCAAAAACCTTAAAAAAAAAAAAAAGAAAAGAAAAGAAAGATAAATGTTCAAAGTGATTGGAACAATTTAGAAGGAAATAAAGACTCCATAGTTTCATTTTAAACAGCAAAGGTTGAAAATGTTGGTTGTAAAGGATGGAATTAGGGAAACTTCTAGTTTGGGACATTATAATAACTTTATATACTGGCTTTAAAGTTTGTAAAGCATTTTCCTCACAATAACTGTGAGTTAGATGGTACAATTTTTACTGTCTTCAGAGGACACTGATTAGTTGAAGAGACTTGCATGTGGCTCACACAGCTAGTGAGTATCTTGAGGTAGATTTTGAACTTAAACCTCTTGACTTTGAGTTCAGGAGTTCTCTCTCTTCTATGCCACTACTAGTATATGCTCTTGGCTTTGCCTCCTTTATCTCCTAATATCTTAATTTTTCAAATTTTATTTAAGCAAGTGAAATTATGAATAAGGTTTTTTCCTCTCTCTCCCTCTCCCCCCTTTATGGTTTTTGCAAGGCAATGGGGTTAAGTGACTTGCCTAAGGTCACATAGGTAATTATTAAATTCTGAGGCTGGATTTGAACTCAGGTTCTCCAGACTCCAAGGCCAATGCTCCATCCACTATGCCACCTATCCACCCCTGAATGAGGTTCTAATACATAAATAAAAACTACTTTTTTGTAGGTTTGACTGGAGTGAAAAGAATGTTTTTTATGTATGTCAGATTGGGACAAGTTAACTTGTGAAGTTGGCTGAAGTGAGGATTGTCCAGGAATTCTGACATATTTATTTGTCTCTTTCATTTGCAGGGAGCATGATTTTTAAGATCAACTTAATTTTAGCATTTTTTTTCCAGACCAATATAGAGTATTCTTTATTGCTAAATGATTTAGCACAGTCTGAAATTAGAATTGTATTTGATCATTTTAATCCTGCATCATCTGACTTTTAAAAAGTTTTTATATAAATATTTTATTTTCCAATTCATCTGACACTTTAGGATATAAATTAATGTGTAGTAATTTAACAGGAATGAAAAATTTATTATTGGTGGCCTGTAGCTAATGGGGAAATTTTGAAAGGTAAATTCAAAAATTATCAAATCGAGTATAGAGTGAGTTAAAAAGATCCTTGCAAATATTTGAAAATGTTTCTGCATATTAGAAATTTGATTTAAAAAATAATTGTTTGAAAAACTGATCTTAAGTAGTTAAAAAGAGCCATGGGTAGATTAAATACTCTTAAATTTCTTCTCTTCTAATGATTGGTAACATGTGTAATGTTTTTTATATAGTTGAAGTTAGAACACTACTGTGTTCCACTTATTTTGTATAAGCTTTTTTCATATACATATTCCACAAACATCATTGTTATCATTTGCTTAATCATATTCCATTTATTGGGTAGTTGGGGATTTTCTAATTTTAATTCTTTTAAGGATTGTTGATATTGTATAGATTCTTTATTTTTGATTTTTCTTGGAGTAGAATTTCAAAATTTTAGCTTATTTATTAGACATTGTCATATTCTTCTTCACAAAGATTAATATAGTTTATTGTACCACCAGTGAAGTGTAAGAATATAAAATATTCCATATTCCCACAAATATTAGTTTATATTATTAAGGGAACTTTTTAGGATTTTGCAAGGCAATTGGGGGTTAAGTGGCTTGCCCAAGGCCACACAGCTAGGTAATAAGTGTCTGAGGTCAGATTTGAACCCAGATACTCCTGACTCCAGGGCTGGTGCTTTATCCACTGCGCCACCTAGCTGCTCAGGGAACTATTTTTTAAGAGAACTATAGGGGCGGCTAGGTGGCGCAGTGGATAGAGCACCAGCCCTGGAGTCAGGAGTACCTTTCAATTCGGCCTCAGACACTTAATACTTACCTAGCTGTGTGGCCTTGGGCAAGCCACTTATCCCCATTGCCTTGGGGTAAAAACCCCAACAAATTAAAAAGTGAACTATGCACAGTTGAGATGGTTTAACTATTTAAAAAAATATATATCTTCAAGCTTTTCTTAATTTACCTTTTCAATCACTAGTGAGATTGTATGTTTTTTGCATGAGATGATACACTATGCATTTCTTCAGGTAAATTGTCCACTTAAATAGAAAATGAATTGCCTTCAGCATTTGCTTCCTTTATTGGATAAGATTTGAGAGAACAACTTCAAAGTAATTTATATATTTCATGATATTTTAATAATTTTTAAAGTGGAAAATGCTGTTTATGATCTCCATTTTCATTAGAAGTTTGTATGAGTAGAAAACAGTGTAATATTTTCATTTTAAAATACTTTGCTTCTTTTAGGGACTGGTACTTTCAGCACTACTGTAGATACATCTATATTTGATCTGCATAGGATCTACCTGTTAGTACTCTTATTCTTTAAAGTGATGAAATTCTTCGGTAATTATTTGCTTTACATAATACACCCTCAGATTTAAGACTGAATTTTAGAATTGGTTTTAGTTGAAATACTCTCACTCTGTTGTTTTAAATATTGCCATGTAGATTTTGTTTCTATGGAAAAAAAAACAGAATTAAAGTTGAATAATAATCGTGTTCTTTTTGTGAATATTCGAAAATTAATTTTGTACAATCAAGGACGATCAAACTGCTTTTTCTTTGTTTCTTGAAAAAGATTTACTTCACTAATTGGATGATGTTTTTGTAGTTTGCAGATATCATAAAAAGCAAAAATTTTTCAATTTATTACATTAGTCATTGAGGAATATATTATATGGCCCATCTTGCAATAATCTAATTACCAAATAGACTGAGAGCCTCCAGTTTTTTTAGTAGTAGATTATTTTAATCTCTGTTATAATGAAAAGTATGCTTTTCTAAAATGATTTGGTTATTAAATATGGGTCATAATTCAGAACATTAATTTTTATTGTTATATAGAATTATAGATGGTGTAGGAGACAGAACTGAATATACATTTTTTAACTATCCCTCCCTTCCTGTTTTCTCCCCCATGGCACACCCCCCAGCCTCAGTTGAATGTCTTGAGATATTATTTGTTATAGTTTTAAAGAATAGCATGTAATTGCTCCCTCTCTCTCTCTTCTAAAAAATTTTCAGTAAACTATCAGATAATTAGTTTAATATAGGCCTTCCCTCTTTATAACTTTAGAATATAGTAAAGAGACACATAAATCATTTTTCTTATTCTTGGCCCAGAAGTAGCATAATGTAGAAGATGTGGGTTCAAATTCTGGCTCTTCTACTAAAATTCTGACTCTACTTATCTTTATGATCTTAGAGAAGTCACATTTGCCTTATATCTGAAAGACCTAAAATCTAGATATTTACTGGAATTTACTAATAACTCACAGGGACATCATTTCCCTCATTTAAAAAATTCCTGGTATTAGAGCTATTAAGAGGTGTGGAATGATCTCATTTCCAAATATGTTTAACATTTATGATTGGAAGAGATCTGAAGTTCATTTAGTTCAAGTCTCTCATTTTATTGATGAGAAAATGTTATCAAAAGAGAAGAGATGTGACTTAAATAAGGCCACTCAGGTGGTAAATAGCAGAGGCAGGAAATAAAATCAAGTTCTCTAACTCTAGATTTTGTGGTGTCCCCCCCCCAACCATATGCCATGCTGCCTACCTTGTTTCATATATGATTTATTTTTTCACATTTAAAAATTAAGTAATTTTAATTTTGTCACGAAGGAGAAAAATTAAAATAAATGCCAAGTTTATATAGTCCTGCAGCCTCTTCAATAGCTATGGAAAATCTAAAAGTTTTGCTTTAGAATAACCCTTTATAGAAGCAAACTATATAACATTTAAGTGTAAGTCGGTTTCCTCTTAGTTTTTATTTTTAAAGATTGGTTTGAGATAAAATACACAGCTTTGAATACCAGTTAATAGACAGGAAATATTTTATGATAAGGAATAATTGCTGTAACATCCATTATCATCATGAATCTTAAATATTTTGACTTGGTGTCAGAAAGATATAATCAAGGAGTTTAGAGCTGTAAGGAACACCATCTAGTCTCATTCTCCCTTAATGTATTCTTTCCTAAAGTAGGATACTTTTTTTGGATTAGGTTAGTACTATACAAATTATCCAATAAACCAAGGGTGTTCTAATAACAGTCCAATCATTAAAAAGTAACGTTCATTAGCTGTTATAAAGCCAGAGATTTTTAAAAATCATTTATTTAATATATTATTTTCCTCCTAATTACATGTAAAAATAATTTTTAAAATTCCTTTGTTAAAACTCTTGAGTTCTAAATTCTCTCCCCCCCAATTGAGAAATCAAACAATTTGACATAGGCTACATGAGATACCTTGATTTTTTTTAAAGGTAGTAGTACAAAAGTAATCCCACAAATAAATTTTTTTAGGTTTATTTCTACAAGAGGATATGTGGAGAGCTATGTTTGGGTTAGGATGATAGGTAAAAGAAACAGAAGTTTTATTGTTGCAGAATATACTGTAACTTAACAGAATAGAGATGCTTGCTTAACATAGATTAGGAAACTTTCAGAAAAGAAAGCTACAATAAGGGGCTTCAACTGTAATGTCAATTAATGTTCTAGAAAATGTAAAATGGCTTTCATGTAGATTATCTCATTTGAACCTCAGTACAAAAGTGTAAGTTAAACAGATTAAGTAGTACTACCGTACCATTTTATAGATGAACAAATTAAAGGTCAAAATCATTCACTATTTTGCCAAAGGTGACATAGCAGTTGGTCTTTAGTTTTCTAGTCTGATGCATACTATTTTTTATAATAAATCTTCCAGATTCAGAATATTTGGTAAATTCCTGACTGCCATATTGTCACTTCATCTCTAAGAACAGTTATTCTGTATTTAAGAAAATGACTAGCATTGTGAAAATGACAGAAAACTTGGCTGAAAAAGGATCATGATTTTATATTGGCAAGCAGACAGGACAATGTAAATAACTTACTTTAGGAAATCCTATTTCAGGTTCGGAGAAGAAAATATCCTATTCATTACATGACTAGAAGTATGTGAAAAGGGAACATTAAAAAGAAAATCTAAAAACTGAAAATAAAATTATAAAAGGCTATTTATAATAAAATTATAAAGGGAAGGGGAGAGAGAGATTAGAGTATCTAAAGAAATCCATGTGGCTGCATTGAGAGATCGTTTGTATTTTTCATAGACATATACAGAAAGCAGTGGACAAATAACCACAAGGGTTGTGTAAAAAAAGATTAAATACCAACATAGACGAATTTCAGTCAAGAAGCTAAAGGGCAATGATAAGATGAGGCTTAAAAAAAAAATTCTAAAGGTTCTAAGACAAGTATTTAAAGCCTTCTTTGGAACAAGAATATAGAAAGGAAATCAAACTATTGCTTTATAATGTAAATAAATAGAAGGCAAAACAATTCTGGTTTTTTGTATGTCTTTCCCAGCAAGAATAGTCTTCAGACCAGGAAAGTATATAATAATTCTGCAATTTAATTTTAAAGAACAGCTATATTGTGAGACTTATTAGTCCTTAATATTTTGGGTTTATTTTTCTACCGTCACTTCTTCTATATGACTTCCAACATTTACCCTTCTAGAGAAGGAAATTATTATCCCAGAATATGTGAAGTCTTGATGTAAGTAAAGGAGCATTTAGTAATTTTTTATGCAGGCCTAAGCAAATAGTTTTTGTATGGTGGTCAGAAAACTTGTAATTATAATTTTAGAGCTAATATAGTTCATCCTTGACAAACAATTAAATGTCACTATTTTGAAAAGAATGACCACGTTTGGGCATCAAGGAAATCCTATTAACAAAGCATTATCTTGATTCAGCAAAGCCATTCTCAGCATCTCCCTTTAAATTCTGTAAATATCAGAAGGTGGGATGGAATAAAGTGTTAAGAGAAGTGATAGATTAATGAATTTACTAAGATTAGTGACTGAGTTTTCACATATCTAGGGGAGGTTTCTAAATTAATAGCTATAGGACCATAGCCTATTTGATATTATTATCAGTATTTGAGTGAAAACAATGCAAAGCATGTTTATAAAATTTCTAAATGGCAAAAAACTGGAAAGGGTATTGATTTAGAGAAGACAGGATCATAATTTTAAATGCTATAAGCTGGAATACTAAGCTGAAAACAAAATGAAGACATTTAACAATACTTTTTTTATTTAATCTTAATTTCAGTTCTGTAGGTATGCTATAAAGGAAATATGGCTTGGCAAATTTATATGAAATATCTATTGACTTTAGTTGACCACAAGTTTAATATGAAAACAGTATTGATGCAATTGCCAAAACGTGTAAGGTTTTAGTTTTCAAATATCCAGATTTTGAAGGGCTATTAATTTGAAAAAGGTATAAGTTTATTTTGTATTGCTTCAGAAGATATAAATTCCAAGAAGGTAGATTTTGATTCAACATAATAACTAAAGTTATAACATTGGAAAAGTAGGTGCTTGATAAAAATATTTGTTAAATTCATTGAATTTGTTGAATAGTGGAATCAGTTCCTTTACTAGAGTGAGTTGGTATCAACATAAATCTTGCCACACTATGCTCCCACTCAAGAAGTTTATCATCTTCCTAGTACAAAATCCAAACTCAATTTGACATTTAAAGCCCTGGAGTCTAGCTCCAACCTATCTTTCCATACTGATTTTATATTATTCTACCTCAAACTACTCTATACTCAAACCAAATTGCTCTAATTCATATTTCCTATATTTTCCATATTTTACTTTTGAAAAACCTACCTCTTGGGGCAGCTAGGTGGCGCAGTGAATAGAGCACTGGTCTTGGAGTCAGGAGTACCTGGGTTCAAATGCGACCACAGACACTTGATAATTATCTAGCTGTATGGCCTTGGGCAAGCCACTTAACCCCATAGCCTTGAAAAATCTAAAAAAAAAACAAACAAAAAAACCCCTACCTCTTAAGCCTAAAATACTTCCTTCTATTTTCTGCCTTTTGGAAATACCTAACTTCTTCACAGATTAACCTCTTTGGTGCATCCAATAGTAATTTCTCCCCCCACTACAAAATTATTTTGTATTTTTTTGCATACATTGGTGCACACATTTTGTTTAAATATCCCCTCCAATCCCCCTCCCACACACACACACACACACACACACACACACACAAAATAATAACTCCATGTAGTAGGAACTGTTTTTGGCTTTTTATATCCCTAGTACTTAGCTCAGTGCCTTTTAGGCCTTTTAATGCATGTTTGAGTTGAATTATCCTAACTCCTAACAGATCATCTGGCAAAGATTTATCTAGTTAGAGGTTGGATTTGATGAACTCGTATCAGTGGATCAGATTACATCCAACTCTGTAATCCTTTTAGAAATTCTCCCTCATAATGAAGGAACATCTCTGTATTGGCTCTTCAGAAAACCATGGCAGATCTTTCAACATTAATACTTGGACCTGGGCCTCCTTAGTAGATATTTTCAACACACTTCATTTTGAACAGTTCTTGAAAAATTCTTGGGAACTTCAACATATGTTGGATGAAACACTTGACAGTTTTGTATAGACTCAACTAAATGATAAATAAAATGGCTTTACTGAAAGCTAATGTCCTTTCCTGTTATTCAGAATGATACTTCTCTAAAGCTTTTCATGATTTTAATATTTCATTTTTTTATTGAATTTGAATCAGTTCATTATCAGCTAAGATTCTTCTGATGGGTCCCAAGGCCAAGAGATTGAAAAAGAGACAGGAAATTATTTTATAAGAGTCTAAGTTGAGCTATATTGAATCTTTTCCAGAATGAAATATTCTTCAGGTGTTTTTTTTTTAATTTCAGTTTATGATTGTAGAAACTTTTCTGCAGTTTTTGGGTAGGAACCAGGGTCTGGCTGTGATTTGAAATATCCTCAAAAGTTAAATGCTAGATCTGATGATAGCTTCAAAATTTACAGACGCTAATAACACTGTATTCAAGAGAAGATGTTGAATGATAAAATGGTATAAGTATCTACCTTGCCTAGATGATTCTGGTAATTTAAAGGTATTTATATTAAAACCCATAACTAAAGGCAGGGCAATAAAATATAATCAGACACTTTCATGATTGGCACTAAAATAATTTTTAATGAATCATTTTCCTCTGACCATAGAACTGTTTTTAAAACCATAGATCTAATTAATATCCAAAGCACCTGTATATTCTTAGTTGCTGAAATTGTAGTATGTTAAATTGTTTCTTGATACTTCACAGCTGGCAGACACACCAAAATCTGAAAGATATGAGCATGTTCTGGAGGCATTAAATGATTACAAGACCATGTAAGTTGATTTATTTTATGTATCCCCATGCGGGAGACACTTAGTAAGTATAAGGATTGAGGGCATTTTTTAAGAGCTGTGGGATTTAGAAACATTATTTAAAGCAGAGGTACATTCCGTTTTAAACTTTGTCAGCCTTATTTTCAGGTACCCTAACCCTTAAGGCAAAAATGATGGCCTTTAATGGCGTAAACATAGTAGCAGTGGATAAAATTATTTGATATTAACTATTAGGTGGTGATAGATACTATAGGTTCTTGCAAATATGTCAAAATTTCATCATTTTTCTCAGGATGGTGACATTTCTTGAAAACACTTTTCAAAATATCACTTAAAATGGTTTTTAAAACTATACATTTTTAAATTTCCTTTTTAATTAATGTAGGTTTATGTCAGGAAAAGAAATAAAGAAGAAGAAACATTTATTTGGATTGAGAATTCGTGTTCCTCCTGTGCCACCAAATGTGGCTTTTAAAGCAGAGAAAGAGCCTGAAGGAACATCTCATGAATTCAAAATTAAAGGCAGAAAAGCATCTAAACCTATACCTGATTCAAGGTAAAAATTTTCCTCTGGCTTAAATTTTTTTCCCCTTATCCATACATAAGTTCATTTCCAAATTTAGTTAGCATATTAATAGTAAGGTCTTGGCATGTTTTGAATATTAACATTGAAATTATCAACATTTTTGGTTTACTGACATCATTCAGCCATTTTCTACTTAAAAACTCATTTTTTAAGCCTTGATTATTTAGTTTGAGTTTATTTACTTGGTAAATTTTTTCTCTCTGCTCCACTCCTGTAAAGTGTTAGTGCTTTGTTCAATTATTATGCTAACTTAATCTTATGTTAATGCTGTCCTGTTCCCATGGACTCCTTCCCCCTCCCCCTCAACCCTACCATACCTTCAAGTTGTTTACTTTGGGACTTTTGCTTTAATTAATTTCGTTTTAAACAATTATCCAAATTTTCCCTCCCCCCCCCATCCTCTCCTCCCCTTCTGTTTGTTTTGTTATATTTTTTCATTTCATTTTCTGTACCTCCTTCTAAAATATTTTTTCTCTACTTGTTCTCTTCATTATTTTCTTCCTTTTTTCTGTTTAGTCTAACTTTTTTCCCTTTGATTTTTAGCTCCTGCCATTTTTCTTTAGACTGTGTTTTCTTCATACAATTCAAACTTCTAAGATATCTGTTTTGAGTTTTTTCATCTAATTGATTTCTATGTTAGTGCCTTAGAGGTTGACTTTCACCCCACTGTTAGAAATATCAGTTCCTGAAGGTGATAGAGAGGATAAAATGTTTCCTCATGATAGAAATGTCTCTGATTGATTCTATTCATTACTACTCCTCACCCTCTCCCATGATGTTTTTTCCTCCTTTTGCCAAGAAATGTCTCTGCCTCCTACTTGAGGATGTTGGTTGCCCCCAGAATCTCTGATTTTCTTCTTTATTTTTTTTATTATTTTATATTTTTAGGTTGGGTTTGTTTTTTTTTTTGCAAGGCAATGGGGTTTGCCCAAGGCCACACAACTAGGTAATTATTAAGTGTCTGAGGCCGGATTTGAACTCAGGTACTCCTGACTCCAGGGGCGGTGCTCTATCCACTGCACCACCTAGCTGCCCCTGATTCTCTTCTTTAAGTTGAAGGGGAGTAGTCTTCTTAAGCACCAAATCCCTGGAATTTACAAGGTCCTTTTCTCCATTTATAAAATATCTTCTTTTCCCCCATAGTAGCATTTTTTTCTAGTGGAATCTTTCTTTTACCACTGAAATCAGAGGTTCCTCTCGGGCCCCTCTCCCTAGTTTCAGTTCCTACTTATGACTTATCACCATTCACCGATAGGCCCTCTTCTTCCTAAAAGGCTATAGCAATTATTTTCCCTTTTACTGTTTACTATCCTTCCACATTTTCTTCCTCCCTCTCTCTCTTATGCACCCTCATTCTGAAAGTCTTAAAAAAACATTAATTCTTATTTATGTGGAGTATGTAAAGTTTAAGCCATAATGTCTTTAGTTGTGTTTCTCTACCGATATTTCTGGGATTTCTGCTTTCACTTTTCTCTCCTCATGTAATTTTAATTGTCTGCTATTTTGTTATTGTTAATTCATAATTTCCTTCCTCCTCCCCCCCTTTTTTTCCTCCTGAGTTATAATTAATTTTGTTATTTATGCCTTTCTTGGATATTGTATTTGTATAACTTCTGTGTATTTATGTTTGAGATGGTAGCAAAACAATTTGTTCAGGTCTGGTTTTCTTTGTAAGAATTCTTTAAAAGCTTTTTTTTTTAATGTCCATTTTTTTCATTGAAAGTTAGCTTTAGGTTTGTAGAGTATGTCCCCTTAGGTTACATCTTGGGCTCCTTGGGACACACTATTCCATTCCCTCATTCAGTTTCTAGTGGGTGTTATGTATATTTCAGTTATTACTATAATGTTATCTTCTCAAGCATCAGTCTTATACCCGAGTTGACTGTCCCGTCTTTGTCCCTAATATAGCAGAAATAAAACTCATTTTTCGTCATCCTTAGAGATCTTTACTAGCTTCAGGTTGTTATGAGCTTTTAATTATTTTTAACATTACTGTGCCATGATTTTTTATTCATTCTGTTAATTTCCACTTCTTCCATCTACATTTTAAAAATTAGATTGTTTTGGGATTCCCTATGCCTATGTACCAATGTCTCTTTAGATGATTCCTCTCCTCCTCTTTCTCAAAATTGTTTTTATTTATGCCTTGAGAATTTAATTCTTGAGAGCTTCTAATTTTTGCTGGGCTGGCTTCCTCTCTAGAATTTTAGTTCAAGTTAGCCTGTATATCCTTACCCTAGACTCTGAAATCTTTTTTCCCTCCAAATTTGTGTTGCTTTGTCATATTGTACCTGACTTTCTCCTTCCTCTATCACAGATTCTCAGTAGTTGCATTCCCCACAAATTTATTCTAGTTGGAGCCAATGATCCAGAATTGAATCCCCCCTCTCTACATTTTCAAGAGTGAAATTATCATTAAAGCAAGTCAAGGAATTATTAATTAACTTTGATTTTGATAAAGAGAGAGAATCTCTGGCCCGGGTTTATAATCTGTTGCCTGACCTCATTTCTCAATCAGTCAGCAAGCTTTTATTAAGTACCTGCTATCTGTCCTAGGCATTGGGCTTGATGCTGGAGATACAAAGAAAAGAGCAAACAGTTTTTCCCTTATCTGGGAAGATAAGAAAAAAGACTTCATGAAGATGTCATGTTTACAATTCTTCAAGGTAGAGGTCAGGAGAAAGAGAATTGAAGATCTAAGGCTACAGCCATTTAAATGATACAAAGACCAGTATCATGTATGAAGAGCAATAACAGGAAATATTTATTAAGCTATGTGCCACGCATTGTACCAAACTCAAAGAATACAAACATAAAGGAGAAAGCTAGTTCATTTCCTCAGAAAGCTTATATTGTAATGAATATAAGATAGCATTTACAAGGATGCTGAAGGGAGAGGAAAAGAGATTAAAGATATGATAGAGTGGGTCCAGAAAGTTAGGACTGCAACCTGGAGAGACATGGAACCAGCCAATCAGAGGGAGAAGCCACAGGGAAGCAGATCATTCCAATGTGAAAAGTTCAAGGAGTTGAGTGAAACTTTCCAGGATGAAGAGGTTTCTTAAGCATAATAGAGAAAGTCAGTAATGCAGCATGAGGAAGAGTGAAGCTGTAATAAAGGAGTACTATTTATTAAGACTGAAAAGGTAATGTGTCCAGGTGATCTGGAAGTTATTCTGATGAATCTTTTCAGTTCTATCTCTTTGATTTTCACCCAAATTGTTTTCTTCACCTTTGTCCTAAATTTACTCAAATGACAGTATTATTTAGGTGTAAAGGAATTTTATTATAATGTGGGAGAATTTAGAGATATAAACCATATAATGCTAAATGTAGTTTACCTTACTCAAGCTAGAGAATTTAGCCTTAATAATACAATAAATTCCAGCCACAATCCATTTGAGCTAATATTATATTCCAAGAAAACCCAAAATGGGATTATGAAGAGTTGGACACAATAAAAAAAAAAACCCACTGAACAATAACAATAGTCAATTCACAATCCCACTTGCCTTAGTGACTTTTCCCAACCTCCCTAAACCTCATATGACCTCCTCTTCCACTCTATTAATTGAAAAACTTTCACACATTTCACTGAAAAAATTGAGGTCATACAAGAGTTTTTCTTTGGCCCTCTTCTTAACTTCACAAGATGCTTTCTACTACCTTCACCACTTCCTGATATTAAAAGGTTGTCTTTTGGTTATACATGTATAGCCCATATTAGATTGCTTTCTGTCAGGGAGATGGGGAAGAGGAGGAAAGGAGAAAAATGTGAAACTCAAAAACCTTACCAAAAAAATGAACAAACCGGGGCGGCTAGGTGGCGCAGTGGATAAAGCACTGGCCCTGCAGTCAGGAGTACCTGGGTTTGAAACCCAGCTCAGACACTTAATAATTACATAGCTGTGTGGCCTTGGGCAAGCCACTTAACCCCATTTGCCTTGCAAAAAACAAAAACAAAACGAACAAACTACTGTTGCATGAATCTGGAAAAAAAAAAAAAATTTAAAAAAAGGTGGTTTTTTTCCTTGCCAAGACAAAACCCTCTACATCTACAAGTGATCTTATTCTATCCCATCTCCTTCATCAAACTGCCTTTCTCTGGCATCTTGACCCTCACTAATTTCAGTCTCTTCCTGTCTTCTGAATATTTTTCCATTACCTATAAACATGAGCAACCTCCAACCTCAAGAACCCTCTCTTGATCTATCCATCCAGCTCAGCTACCTATTATCTCATATCTCTCCTACCTTTGACAGCTAAACCTTTTAAAAAGACAAAGTATAGATGTCTGCTCTCTGCTGTATGGATTTTACCTCACTGTTAAACTGAAATTGCTCTCAAATGTAATCAGTGATCTTTTAATTGCCAAATCTAGTTGCTGTTTCTTAGTTCACATCCTGCTTGACAGTTTTACAACTTTGAAACTTATCACTCCCCTTCTCCTTGATAGTCTGTCCTTTCTAAGATTTTTTCCAACACTGTTCTCCCTGCTTTTCTTTCTACTACTATTCCTTCTCAGTCTCTCCTTGGCTGGTTCTTCATCTAGGTTGTGCCCTCCAGCTGAGAATGTCTACTCTCAGCCTCTACCTTAAACTTTTTTCTTTATATATACTGTTTCCCTAGGTAGTATCTTAAGCTCCCAAGATTTCATGTCTTCATTTTTCTGTAGATGATAAATCTGTTTATTCAACTATAACCTCTTTGCTGATCTCAGGTCTTCAATTATCATTGGACATTTTTTTTTAGGGTTTTTTTTTTTTTGCAAGACAATGGGGTTAAGTGGCTTGCCCAAGGCCACACAGCTAGGTAATTATTAAGTGTCTGAGGTCAGATTTGAACTCAGGTCCTCCTGATTCCAGGGCCGATTTTCTATCCACTGCACTACCTAGCTGCCCCTTAACTTTGGACATCTTGAACATAAAAATCTTAAACTTAGCATATCCAAACTTCTTATCCTAAACTTATCTTAAACTCAGTATACCAAATACCTCCAGCCCTCCTTTCTTACTAATTTTCGGGCCACTAACAAGGATACCACTATCTTCTCAGACACCTAGACTTTCATTAGGTGTTATACTTTTCTTTCTTACTCTTTTATATCCAATCTGTTGCCAGTTCTTACTGATTCTACCTTTGTACCATCTCCCCTGTCTGCCTCCTCTTATTTGACACTGTTCCAGTCCTGTTGCAGATCCTTATCACCTCATACCCACACTATTGTAATAACTTTTTGCTTGGTTGCAAGTACATTTTTTTAAAAGAATTAAATAAAGGGGCAGCTAGGTGGCACAGTGGATAAAGCACTGGCCCTAGAGTCAGGAGTACCTGGGTTCAAATCCAGTCTCAGACACTTAATAATACCTAGCTGTGTGTCCTTGGGCAAGCCACTTAACCCCATTTGCCTTGCAAAAACCTAAAAAAAAAAAGAATTAAATAAAAAACCATCCCACTTAATAAAATTCCATTTGATAATGTATGCCATATCTTTTTCTTTGCAGGGACATAAGTAATGGTATAGAAAAGAAAGGAAAGAAAAAATCTGTAGGTCGTCCACCTGGACCATATACAAGAAAGATGATTCAAAAGACTTCTGAACCATCTTCTATGGTAAGTATCTTCTATCTTTTCAGAAAGATGCCAGGCAGGGACAAAACAGGGAAGGATCACATTCTAAGGGTTTTAAAACTTAGTTTAGAGTTCATGCTTCAATAATTTTCTTATATTTGAAGGAAAAGGAATCAGTTCCAGAGAATCCTACCTTGGATTTACCTTCCGCTATAGGGTAATTAGAGCTTCGTTTTTTCCTCCCTTGAAATTTATTTATGAGTGCTTAATTTTTATGTAAAATATTTATTATAAATATCTTTTCATTTTATTTTTCAGGAAATCTGATGGAACTGCACATTCATCCAATACCTCAGATGTGGACTTCACGGGTGCTGCCAGTACAAAAGAAACTACCTCATCTGCCATTTCCAGGCATTATGGGTAACAAATAGCTTTGATTTAGTCTTTTGTTTGAAGCAGTAATTTTCTGTACTGAATTTTTTTTTCCTGGACTTTCTTTTTAAAGATAGTAGCAAAATATTTCAGCAGCTCACAAAACAGCACAATGTGTCTTTGCTGAGAGATTTGTTATGTTTATTAGGTGATTTCTACTTTTCAAAACATATTTATAGTATAAATTGAATATATTCTATATATTCTTCAGAGCCTGTTGCATTTTGTAAGTTTTTCATGACAAAAACATGAAATATAGATGTGCTTTGCTTTAAGAAAGTCCTATTGCACAAAGAATTAACCAAATATTTATTAAGTATTTTGTTTTCTGACTGCTGTGTGAGGCACTGAGGGAAATAAAATGTTTAGATATGATATGGCCTCTTTCCTAATAGAAGCTTAGTCTCTTATCAACATGCAATCTGAAATAAATTAGACATTACTTTTTGGTTTACATTAGAGTTCAATTGGGGATACCAGTTCTGAGCCCTTTATTGTTAACTCCAAGTTACTACTTTGATGTGGAGTTTTAGAGAAGAAAAAGTTGATGAGATGAACCTCTAGATGAGCAAAAAAAGACGATCCATATAACTGTACTGATAGCTTAATAACAGAGAAGACTAGAAAGTGGAAGCATAGAAGAGATCACTTCTCAGTAAAAAGTGATAGAATAAAAGAACTTTTGAGGAGGGAATTCTATCAGGTATAAGTTGGACTAGTTGATAGGTAGTGTAATGGGCCTTTTTAATTGTTTATTGAATGTATTCATATTTGGAAGACACCTTAGAAAGCACTACTGAAATGAATTGAGGATCTTAAGTTCTTAGCTTTATTTGTCATGTCACCTTATATCCTCTAGCTTATCTGACTCCAGAAAGAGAACTCGAACCGGAAGATCGTGGCCTGCTGCAATACCACACCTGCGGAGGAGAAGGGGACGCCTTCCTCGGAAAGCACTCCAGACGCAGAATTCTGAAATTGTGAAAGATGATGAAGGCAAAGAAGATTATCAGTTTGATGAACTTAACACAGAGATTCTTAATAATTTAGCAGATCAGGAATTACAGCTTAATCATCTAAAGAACTCTATTACCAGTTATTTTGGTGCTGCAGGTAGAATAGCGTGTGGTGAAAAATATAGAGTATTGGCTCGCCGGGTGACGCTTGATGGAAAGGTGCAGTATCTGGTAGAGTGGGAAGGAGCAACTGCATCCTGACTGTAGGACTGACTGAACATTATGTTCACTGCACTCGCATCTTCTGTAGGTACAGTTCAGAGCCCTGAAGGAGCTGGCTTTTACTCTCTTTCTGAAAACACATACATACACACGAAACTACACACATACGCCAAACAAACATCACAAGGAAATATTATTAGCCTTAACACGAACCTGTTTAAAAAATGGATATTGTCATAAAAACTATCTTTTAAAATCAGAACAGAGACTTAATTTTTTAATCTTAAGATTTGTAGAGTGTTTCTAGGATAGGATATTAAAATGATTCAAACTCATGCATGGTGTTAGATAATTTTTCTAGGTATTCCATTGAGTCAGTTCTTGTGATTAGTGGTTTTCAGTGCAAACAGATCATGTAGATAGCACAAGTCTTTGGAGAAACGTCTGTTTTGTTACCAAAATGTTTGCAGAAATGAATTTCTATTTCAATACCTTTTAGATTTCGTAAAGTGCAGTGTATATAATGCCTACTGAAAGACTGTAAAATATTGAAATTTTTCTTTCAAGCAAAGTGTAAAAAAAAATATATTGAGCCTGTAAATTGCTCCATGACTAGACTTCATTGTCGTCTTAATATATTCTTTGCATGTGCATATATATATATATACATACGTTACTATATGTATATATATGTGTGTGATTATGTGACCTATGCAATACAAATTATGGGAACGGGCAGCTTTGGAGTATATATATCCCATAATTCTTTTTTCAGGAATAGTTGCAGTATTTACACAGCAGCATTTCTTCTCAGGCTTTATCAGGTGCTGTTGCTTGCTATGTATGAAGAGAAATATGTCAAACCAGTGCAGTGTGTTCTGATGGAAGGGTGTGAACAACAGTGTTCATGGGCTTCATGTAATGCTTTTCAGTTCTGATCCTTGTAACTCACCTGTTCAGAACCTAAAAACAAAAGTCAGATATGAACATTATCTCCTACTAGAAGTAACGTGTTCCAAGTTTTTGTGGCACATTATGATTGTAAATGTCTCCCAGTTTTAACAAGTCTGTAGGGTTTTCCACAAAAGATTCCTACAGTGTCTGTAGTAATGTTAGTCATGTTTGATAAATGTAGTATGAACAAAGTATTTTATTGCACAGGGTTCACAAACAGTATGTTGCCTGTTTAGGCTGCCACTGTTTTTATTACAACATTACCTCTTGTTTTTATAAAATGTACCAAGTTTTAAATTGATAACTTTATTTTACATGTAAAGAGACATTTTCTTTTATCACCAGTGTTAGATGTATTTTCTTTGTCTTTTTTTTTTCTTTTTTTTTCGGGGGGGAGTTTTTTTAGCCAAAGAGTAAACAGAAGAATATTCATATTTTGGTGGCTATTCATTTTACTTTTTAAAATGACTGGTATTGTTTAGCTTAAAAATTGGGAATTTGCCACCAAAATAAAAAATATATAAGAAAAAATATGTTATAGAAGATTGGTTAAAAATGTGGGTTAGTACTTATTTATTCCATTAGTTGATTATTTGATTGTTTATAAAGAAAGTTGCTTTATTTTCTTAAACATCTTCAAAAGATGACTTCTTCCTATCAGATTGTAGCCAAAAGAAGCAGAGTAAATGGTTGTCCTTGCACTTTGTTCTTGGTCAGCCAGGTATAAAGGAGCTTTACAAAAGTGCAAACTAAAAACTCACTTCTGTTTGCCACTGCCAGAAACCTGATTTCCCCCATAGCTATTCATTTAAAGTTGCCTTTCCTGCAGCTGCAATATTTTGATAACACAGAGTTTGTGTTGATTTTTGAATGTTTGTTTAAATCTAGGGGTAATGGAAAAGTGTAAATCCCGTGTAATATGATTCACTCCACTTGTATTCACATTATTTCATTCTCCCAAAGTCCTTTAATTCTAACTGAACACCAGCAGTATTTGTAGTAAAGCTTCCTATAACATGCTTGAAAGGCAATATATCCAGCTAAACTGTCTTTAGATTTAATTATTGTGAATGTCTGTTTGATTTTATCTTGATGGTTCACATGGCTGTGATGTTCAGTTTGTATTTTTGGAATTGCTCTACTTAGAATTAAAACAGACCAACATTAAATGTGTGTATTTTTAAAAGAGATAATGAGTTTGCTTTTGTATTTGTTTGAAAATACACACTGGTGCAGTAATTGACTGCTCTTAGCCATGGAGGTAAGGATTTTCCAACTCCACTGCTAATATATCTAGTTCTAATTAATGGTGGAAAGCTTTTATTTCCCTCATTTTCCCTCTTGCCCTCCAAGGTGAATAAGTAATTATTTCAAGTCCATCTCAAATTGCCTGCTTGATAAATAATAAACTTAACAATTAGCCATCCTTCATAGTAGATATTTGGAAGATATATATTTCTCCTCTCAAAACAAAAAAGTAACCCAGTTAAATTTTCAGGCTTTTTTTTTTTTCAATTTTTGTTTATATAGGGACATCTACAAGTCAGGAGGAATCAGGGTCTATATGTTAGGATGCTACAGTGTTAGATTTTAAAATTTGCTACATAATGAAAAGGAAGATATAATACTAATTTTGAAAATTCATTTTGTCCAGAGTTAAATTGCCACATAAGGAAGTTTATTTTTAACCATGATTTTCTTTACTCTGCTATTGAGAAGTTACTAATCTTTAGATCCTCAGATAAATGTGACCAGAATACCAACATCAAAATAATGCTAGTAAATACTCATGTCTTTTGTAAGATGTAATGCATTTGTCAAGGTCTTCTATATTCTTGAATCAAACTTTGCCAAGTGAATTCAAACTTAGATGTGTGAGAGAAATTTTTTGTAGTTTATGTGTGTGATTATGTACAGTATGTGTTTGATAACGTAGAATGTACAACTCTTTCTTGCTGAGGCTTTTGCTATATACTGTTAGGTTTGGATGGAGGAGACATGATCTGATTTATATAAATAATAGACTGTCATATAATTGGGTGCTTATATAGATTGGGGGTGGTCTTGTGATTGGAAAGGAAATGTGTCTGTAATTTTAGAAAACAGTTTTTTAAATGGCTATTCTAGTTACTCTCTTCCTTAATGGTACTTATTTGTATCAGGGAAACAATATTAGATGGAACAGTATACAAGTAGCAGTTAGTTCCATAGGAACTTTCATTAAAATGTTAGAAATACAACAGTGTTAAGTGGAATTTAGTTATAAGGCATATGACTTTATTACAAAACTATTGGTTGGAATACATTTATATAAGTTCTGCCTTAAATATGGGAATTTTTTTTCCAAATTTTATATGAATACTTTCCTAAGTATACATGCTTGAAAAATTTCTGATTCTTTTGTAGCAATTGATCAGGCATGCTTTTTGGAGGAAAAAAAACAAAAAATTAAATATATCTAAAGCAGACATTTTAATGTGATTTAAATGAGTGTTTTTCCATGGAATAATTAAGTCACTGTTTATGTGGCATAAACATATGATCTGAAAAGAACCATATAACATGAACTGTTCTCAGAACACAAATTGATTGTTAAAATGAATTCTACCATAATCTTTTAAAAAATCTTTTTTATATACTTTTTTTTTCAGTTAACAAAAAAATTACTTTTCTTCCCTTATATTTTTTTTATTATCCCATTGAGAAAAAAAGTGAAAAGCAAAACTATTGTAATAAATATGCATGGTCAAGATAAACAAATTTCCTACATTCAAAAAATTTGTATTTTAATTGAATGCTGAGTTCCTCAGGGAAATGGGCAGCATATTTGATCATGCATCCTCTGAGATTGTGACTGGTCATTTCATTGATCAGAGTTGTTAAGTCTTTCAATGTTGTTTGTACAATATGGTTGTGATTGTATAAAGTGTTCTTGTGCTCCTCACTTCATTCTGCATGGTTCTCTGAAACTGATCCCTTCATGATTTCTTATAAAACGTATCATCTCCATGTGACTGATTTTGTTCAGACAGATGATGGACAGCCCCTTAGCTTCCCCCAAAAGTGAAGCTGCACCTATGTTGGGGAGCACTGGGTTTTGATCCTCTTGGGCATGCAGGCCAGGGGTGGCTTGCAGCGTCAGAGGCAACTTTGAGGGCAAAGCTCCAAATCCTCATCTTTCCTTAGCCTTTCCAACATGTGTCATTTTCCTTTTTTCTCAGTGTTGCCAATCTGATAGTTGTGTAAATTAAGGCGAGTTGCTTTAATTTTCCATTTCTCTATTAGTGATTTGGAACATTATTTTCTTAAAGGAAGGTAAAAGGGAATAAACATTTACATAGGGCCTAGTTTATGCTAGGCAGTGTGCTGAATACTTTTTGCCTAATATTATCTTATTTGATTGTCACAACAGTGCTGGGAAATAGGGGATATTATTATTATTATTATTATTTCCATTTTACAGTTAAGGAAACCGAAGCGAATAGTTTTAGGTGACTTACCCAGGGTCACAGGGCTAGTAAACATTAGGCTGAATTTAAACTTGAGTCTTTTGGACCCCTAGGAGCTATCCACTGCTTCTATCAGTTGCCTCTGCTGTTGATAGTTTGAATTCTTCTTTATAAAACTGCCTAGTTCTATCCTTTGACGGTTTACCATTAGGGAATGACTTTTATTCCTATAAATTTGAATATATTTCTGTATAAGTCTGAAAATGAAACCTTTGTCAGAGAAACGTTGCTAAAAGGATTTTCTCCAATTTAATTGTTTTCCTTCTATGTTTTAAAGTGTAATCTTATGTTATCAAAGAATCAAAATAAGTATCTAGGAGCAATGACCTGTCATCCTGTTTTAATTTAAAAATTTTCATAGTAGCAACAGTTCTATTCCTATCCATCAAACAAACAATGTAATATTGCCAGGCCCATGCCAGGTCCTAGAGATGTGAAGACAAATGAAGCTATTACTTTAAAACCAAAGATGGTTTTACTAGAAGGCTATTTATTACAGGTAAATAAAAGTATATATAATCTAGAGTTTAAAGAGAAAATTAAAAGAGGGAAGCATAAATAGGTGGTACAGAGAGATCAGGATAAATCTACCATGTGGCAAGTAGAAGATGAACCCAACTTTGCTGGAAGCTGGAGATTGTAAGAGACAGAAATGAGGAAGTATATGTTCAGCCATCAAGACCATCCTATGCAAAATGTGGGAGGGGAGAGAAAATGTTTGGGAGCAACAGAAAATTAGCCCTATTGACTAGAAATGTGTAGAATGTGTTTATCTACTGTAAGTCTGGAAAAGGAGATTAAGGCAGATGATAAAAACCTTTAAATGCCCAACAGGGATTTATATTTAATCATAGAAACAATAGGATGTCCCTGGAGTTCAGTGGTGAATGATATGGTCAGACCTGTTCTTTAAGAGAATATCACCTTGGCAACTATGTAGAAGATGAATTGGAAAGAAGCATCTGTATCACAGGCCACTCAACTACACGAAAACAGGGTTCCACATGAGTGAGTTTGACAAATGTGCTATCCCGACTATTGCCCTTAACCTATACTTAGTCCTATTTGATGAATGGATTGCTTATACAGAATTGACTTTTTTCCTTTTTAAAATTTAAACTATAATGATGGTTCTCTGAGGGGATAGGGAATGGGCATATTTGTAAAATGAATATGATGTAAAAATAAAAAAGCAACATTATTTTGAAAAGTATCAGTATTCTACTACCTACTATAAGTTGTGGGAGATAGGCCTTAGAGTTTAGATTGCAGTTCATGACAAAATACTTCTTTAGTTTCTGTTTGCATTACCCCAATTGAAAGCAAGACCTGGTATGTAGATTCTTGGTCTTAGAGTCAGGAAAACAGATTCGTAGGATCATAGATTTGTTGATGGGAAGCAACTTGGAGGTCATTTAGCCCAACCTCCTCTCTGTAGAAAAGGAAATAGCTCAAGTCAATTAAGTGATTTGTCCAAAGTCACAAAAGTATGGTGGCAGGACCAATATTTGAATTCACCTTTTCATTTCCAATTCAGTGGGAAACTTCAGACTGTGATCATGGAAAGTAATTTGACCTTTCAGTGCTGCTGGAGACGATGAAAAACAGCAGTTGCTCATTTATGCTGGAAGAGGTAATTTCTCTACTCAAGTGTTCCCTAACTAATGAATTCACAGGTCTTTACTAAATAAATAGGGATGACATTAGGTAAAATTGTGGACTTTGGATTAGTTTTGTTACATGTATTACCAGCTTCCCTGTTGTGGTTAATTCCCATTGTATGTCCCTTTCACTCTTCCCTGTTGCTTCATTTGCTTCAAAGTTTCTGGAAAAGGGATATCATGTTCCCTTGGTTGATAGAATATTACTACCCTAAAATAGTAACCCTTTAAGCTTAAAAATGCTTAAGATTTTTTTAAAAGAATATATACTTCTTTGATTTCTTAGAATATTTTGGGTTTTCTAGATGTCTCAGGGTTATAATTATGAACATCAGTTTATACTGCAGTAAAATGTTATTGTTCTCAGGGGTTCTTGAGATGTCTAGGCAAAATTTATCTCTACCTAGAATGACTATTATATGCTTTTATAGTTTTCCCTTTTAATAGAATTCTTCCCCTTTCTTTGTTACTATTTTCATAGTTCCTACATACAGTAATATCTTACGTGTTTTAAAACTTTGTTTTAACTTAAGAAATTTAAGCTTTCTCCAGAAAACTTAAACTCATTAAATATTACCTTATTTAGTCAGATTTTGGAGATGGCTAATATTTGAAGTAAAATATATATGAACTGACAGCTACTTTCCTCATTGTTTATTGACTTTGTATTTTTTAAATTTGAAGTGGTGTACTAGATGAGGTGTCAAACAAAGTCACTATGTGACCCATATATTATCCCTTTGCATGGATTAGTGACCCCCCATTTCTATTTGAGTTTGCTATCATCAGTCTAAATAATTGTTTACCTGGAATTTAGAATCTGAACTAGAAGGTACCTAGAAATAATCTAGTCCAATTTCCTTAATTTGAGGACACTCAGACATAATCATATCAAATGATTTACTGAAGGACAGAAGGTCACTAAAGCTCACAGCAGTTGAGGTGGGACTAGAAACAAGATCTGACTCACAGTAGTAGGTGTGGATGTTTCTGTAATAAGATTGGAGTGGAGGATCCCTATTCAGAATCCATGATGTAAGAATATACAAGAGTCTACAGGGAATTAGCATCAAGAACATTCAGAGCCATCCATATATATTGGCATTTTTTGGAATTAGGAGAAGTGTGAAAAAGAAAGGTTGTATTGACAGTTTGACAGTTGGTTCCAGGAAAGCACCTAACAATAGAATCTTACCATAGCAGTTGTCATAATCCTTAATGGATGAGAAAAAAAAATCATATTAGGGATAATCTACTGTATCAGCGATTTAAAATGAATTCTTTGGACAGCTTGGAATGTCTGAAATATCCTTAGATGTTCTCTTCTAGTAAAGTTAAGCGATAAAATTAATCCTTGTCTCTAAAACTTAAAATTTATCTTCCAAATTATGATTTTGTTAGAGGGAGATTATTAATCTTTCAAAAATTAGTGTCTGGAATGATTAAGGCTCATGAAATGTTTGGATATGTTATCTTAAAAGGAAAAAAAATATACATGTATTTGCATATCTACATTTTCTTACCAAATCTGATCCAGACTTAATAAACAGAAACTTGGTAGATGTATGGTCATAGATATAAATGAATGCTACATGATAGTTATCTCTTTTGTCATAAGTTCATCATAAGATTAATGTTAACTGGTAAGTCTCACAGTAATTTTTCTTATGAAAATATGAAAATATTTGAATAAGTGCTAAATTACACTCACATGTTTAAAGGTAGTGTTTTATTACACTGTTGCCATTCACTTTTAGTAACTAGTGTAGATAATTGAAAACAGCACAGTAACAGTACAAAAATCTTGTTCCTAGCTTTAGACCAGAATACATTATTTTTTTTTAGACTTTTATTGAAATCAGTTTGCATTCCCTTAGAATGTTATAACTTAATATGACAAAGATATAGTAAACCATAATGCCCCAAAATACATGAGAGAAAACCAGTTGGGGGTTACAAATTTATTTGTGAACTTTATGAATATAACCAGTTACAAAGCAGCACATGGAATTGTAGGAAGGTAAATCATATGCAATTTATTTTATAATGAGAATATCATTGAAATGAAATTATATTAGTAAAAAAAAGGGAGTAAGTCTTATTCTTTGTTGAGATGTTTATTTAAGCACATAAACTAGATTCTGATGGCCAAATACCTATATAGTTTAATATAGTGCAAGATTAATTTGGTTATGTAAATAGATTAAAATACCCAAATGCAATGTGCTGATAAATGTTTAACAATGGCGATTTTGGAAAAAAGAAATTTACTCATGACATACTTTTTTAAAGTTTCATCTCCATTATTAACATTTTCTCCCTCACATTCTTTTTTAGGTTTTTGCAAGGCAAAGGCTTGCCCAAGGCCACACCTAGGTAATTAAGTGTCTGAGGTCAGATTTGAACTCAGGTACTCTTGATTCCAGGGTGGGTCCTCTATCCATTGAACCACCTAGCTGCCCCCTCCCTCACATTCTTAAGTGTACAAAATCAACAAAATAAAGTTAAACTCCATTCTATAGGATTTGCTAATTTCTGGGTGGAAAAGCTCACACTTGAGAATTTTACACTTAGCTTTCTTTTCTTTCCACCTGGGTAGGATACTCTTACCTAAACCTCTTACTCAAACATAGTCTAGAGGGTATGGAGGAGAGCTGACAGATGTCAGAATCTTGGACATTTCATAATTACATCTAAAAATATAACTGGAATTGTGTAACAACATATTTATTCTTTTGTTAACAGCTCCCTGAAGGCATCGGAAGTTTAGTTTATGCTTTTGCCTGAAAACCCCTTTTGAACAAATACTACAAAATAATCCACTAGTCAGTGTTCATCTTCATCTTACATTATTTTAGTAAAATTTATTAGCCTTATATAGAAATCAGCATTTTGAGCAGACATTGTCTTGAATTCAAGCAAACTAGGAGCCTGTGTCCATTTTACATAAAGAACTATGGTAAGACTTAATTGAATAAAGCAAATTCTTTTGTCATATTTTAAATGGTTTCAGCATTTTGAAGTTGTAACTATTGGAATTTCCCCAGGTGTACTGTATTTATCATCTGCTTTCGTGTTCCTGTCTCAAAGGATGGGCATTGTCTCCCCTTGCCAAGGCTCAGTTCTTTAGGCTTATGCCTCTCTATGCTGTATACATTGTATTATAGTAGTTAGAAGGCAACTTCAAGACCAGCTATTCCTGACCCTATCTTAAGAGAAATCTCTTCAACTTAATGACTGATAGTCACATAAGAGTTGCTCTTCCCAAATGAGGCCTCATCTAATCTTCTAGTCCCCACCTAACAGAAGAAGCAGACCCAGAAAAGTCCCATAGCAAGTAAGAGGGAAAGGGAAAAGTTGAGTAGGGGAGCAGCATAGTAAGCCTATTATGTGGTGGGCACCGTGCTAAGCATTTTACAAATGTTTAATTTGATCCCCAACACCTCTGGGAGGAGGTAATTTATTCCTGTTCACAGTTGAGGATCAACGGGCAAACAAAGATGTTAAGTAACTTGCCCATGGTTATCCAGTTAGTGTCTGTGCTTGAAGTTACCAGCCTGACTTCAGGTCCAGTGCTCAAGCTGCTGCACCACAGCTGCCTTGAGGGTCAAAGGGTCGAGATGCCAGGTCTGCCACGATCTGCTAGGTCATATTATTCCTGATAACTAACGTGAACATCCAAGCCTTTGCTTGCTGAATTCCAATAAAGGAGAACCATCTTCCACTTCGGAATCTAGTAGTTGGGAAGTAGCATGTTTGTACTTGTATATTAGGAATGGGAATGAATAAAAGGATCGGAATCAATATTGGGGGTGGGGCAGTGAAAGGCCTAGATTAGGGGCAGTGTTAAAACTAGAAGACTTGCATCTTGAAGTTGGCAAATGATTGGCTATGGGGCAGGGAAGGGGAGCTGGTTGGTTTACTGGTCCATAATGGAGTCAAGTTTCTAACTGGCTCAGACCAGTAGTCGCTCAGAATGCTTCCACAGGTCAGGCACTGAAAGTCCGTGTGAACACCTGGACTGGATTATCTAAACTGACACATCTTGTTTCCTTTGAACTCTACAGCTTTTTAAACCAAAATAGGGAGTTTGGGGGAATTAAGAGATGTATAACATCGAGGTAGAGATGCAGAGTGGTAATACAGAATAGAGGTGAAGGGTGGTTATATGTAGGCACAGTAATTGGAGTTGACTTTGGTAGGGGGGACTACATTCTTTATGGCACAAAGAAGAAGGCAGGAAACCAATTGAGATGGTCTGAAATGGGTACGGGCAAGGGGATTTTGAGATAAATGGCCTAATTGGGGGAGGTTGTTAAGGAAAAAATCCCCTTTTGCTGAGAGGAGAGAGGTGATGGTGTAGGTGGACTGAGAGGTTTTATGAAGTAGCCACTATGGGAAGTAGAAATTTAATCAGAAGAATAAGAAGATGGAATTGTAGCAGTGAAAATCCAGTTGAGTTGAACATAACTTTTATGTGATTATGTGGCTTCTAGGTGTAATGGTTGTAATTTAGGGCTGGAGTCTGGCAAAAGCTGAACAAGGTTAGGACTGTGGTAAATGTGATTTAAAGGACTAGGACAACAGAGTTGAACTGATTAAAAGCCTAAAATTTTGCAGGAAGTTGATAGCAAGTCAAATGTGATGTCCTGGAAGAGTGAAATGAAAGTTTTGGTAAGGTTGGTCTAGAAGGTAGTGAGGTCCAGGGAGAGCTAGATTTTTGGTCAGCTAGAGAAAATTTGAGTATAGAGGTGGCAAAGTGGTCATGTGTATGACCATTCTTGTAAATGACAGCAGTAGAATGAAGGTGCACATCATGGGAGGAGTGATGAACTAAAGAGCAAAGGAATTTAAGGTTACTTTAACATGTATGAAGTCTCTGGATTAAAAGGACAGGTATTGAATAATAATTTGAGAAATGAGGCCAACCTGTGTGCTGGTAGATAATAGCCACTATGATCTAGATGGAATTGCAGTGAACCTCTCAAAAGAAGAGAGTGTTGAAAGTGGCAGGGGAGAGGACCTAGAAATCCAAGTTTCAGGAACTGTCCTGGGGATATCAAGCCAAAACAATAGCTTCCCCCCCACCCCATATAGAGAATATGAGTCATTGGACTCGATGATGTAGGAGTGTCCTCGTGGTTGTTGGATAACAGCTACTAAAAACTTGGTTTGGGTGATAAATTTGAGAGCTATCTGCATAGAGGCAATAAAGCAAGAGTAGGTAGATGAGCTCACTAAGAAAGTGTGGGCTGAAAATAATTTAGGACTATATATTCTTCCTCCAGTGTGTCATCCTAGAACCCCTATTCTCCTAACACATTACCCTTCACTCATTACCTTGCAGTAACAAAAACCTGTCTGCCTGATTACCTTCTCTAGTACCGGGCTTACCCTCTCACATGCCCCTGACACATTGGGCCAAGAGGAGTAGATGACATACTTATTGTTCCTCATGCCACTTACCAGGTTCCCAATTTTGATTGCTCATTCCCTTATTGCCATCCATTCCCATTATCCTGCTTCCCCAACCAATAATCTCTAAAACTCTATTCCTTCACTGTGCTTTCTGGAATACCTGCTCCATAATTAAACTTCCTTTTATCCAATCTTTTCCCCTTTATTTTTCTGGCATTCCTTCCTGACACTTTGCTGATCACCCTTTCTAGTATTAGCTACATTTTTTCTCATATCCCTGACTTACTACTTTGAAATGGAGAGGAGGGTCAGAATATATTCTTGGCTCCCCATTGCCACTTCCAAACTCTTCCTCTCCCACTACCACTCAGCAAACTTGCCTCCTGAGATGTTCGTGCTAATGAAATTTGTCACCCACTCAAGATACTAAGATTTCAAAAGACATGTCCTCAAACAACCTAACTTACTAGTTTCTCAACTTATTTTCTTTTTTCAAAGGTGATATCTTCATTGAAACTTCCTAAACCCTCTTATGCTCCCCAACCACCTCTCTTTCCCCAATGAAACAGATCTTTTCCTCATGTTGTTTTTGAACTTTGTTTCTTTTTTTTTTAAATTTAAGGCAATGGGGCTAATGGGACTAAGTGACTTGCCCAAGGTCACACAGCTAGGCAATTATTAAGTATCCAAGGTCACATTTGAACTCTGGTCCTCCTGACTCCAGGGCTGGTGCTCTATCCACTACAACACTTAGTTGCCCCTTATTTCTCTTCTTTAACCATATCATGTTCTACTTTTATTTTTTTTTATTTTTGCAAGGCAAATGGGGTTAAGTGGCTTGCTCAAGGCCACACAGCTAGGTAATCATTAAGTGTCTGAGACCAGATTTGAACCCAGGTACTCATGACTCCAGGGCTGGTGCTTTATCCACTGTGCCACCTAGCCGCCCCCTCTACTATTTTTGATCACACTAATTTATATATCCCTGGTATAGTTCCTACAACCCATCTTAGTGTTTTGCAGGAGGTCAGCAAAACTTAAATGTTTTTTGCATTGAGACATCTTTAGGAATGTGTGTCCCACCATAGCACTAAATATTACCACAGTGAATTTTTAAAAATTTAAATATTTATTTTCCAAAGACATGCAGCAAGGAATTTTCAACAATCATTTTTTTGCAAGATTTTGAGTTTTTACATTTTTCTCCCTCCTTTCCCTTCTACCCCCCCACTGACAGAAAGCAATCTAACAAAGGTTATATGTGTATAATCATGCTATACAAAGATCGATGTTGTGAAAAAAACAAATCCAAACAAGAAAAATGATATAATACATAAAACAACTTCTAAAAATTATGAAAAGTTTGATGTGCATTTAAACTCCACAGTTCCTTCTCTACCACAGTGAATCTTAACATTTATTCTAGAAAATTCTTTTTAGATGCATCTGCTTGAAAAACCTCTGAGAGGGAATCTACCTTTTTTCCAGACAACCAATTTATGGTTCTAAGGTAACCCCCTGCCCCATAAAACAAAACACAACTCTGGTCTTGTCCCTATCTTGCCAGTATCCCCCACCTAAATTATAGGCAAAACACTTAAGTAGCATTTCAAGGCAGTTAATTTTCTTTTTTTTTTTTTTGCAAGGCAATGGGGTTAAGTAACTTCCCCAAGGTCACACAGCTAGGTAATAAGAGTATGACATATTCATGCAACAGAAAACTGACTTGGTCAGTATGATAGCCACCATGTTTTTGTTTAAGTAGTGTAAGCAAGAATAGCTTCCCACTACATATTTATATATATTGTATATCTCTTAACAGGAAAGTAGCCAAGAATACATTTGCCTGTTCCAGATATTACGTTAAGTATGCTCTAGATTGATTATAATTTTTTTTTAATTTTTTTAATGTAAGGCAATGGGGTTAAGTGACTTGTCCAAAGTCACACAGCTAGGTAATTATTAAGTATCTGAGGTCACATTTGAACTCAGGTCCTCCTGAATCCAGGGCACTGTGCCACCTGACTGGCCTAGGTTGATTATTCTTACTGTAATCCTTACTGAAGTCCTGATGCCTCCTTGTGGCAGAAAGGTGACCTTGAGGTTCCCAAAGGCTTTACCTGTGGAGCACAAGTCCAAAAATATGTGTGTATTTGCTATTTTTACAATGTCAAATTTTATAAATTTAAGACCAACTCATATTTCTAAAGTAATCTTTAAAAAAAAGATAAGCAAATCTGGAATTTTTTTTCCCTAAGGAATTATGAAGAAATCACTGTGGATACATGTAACAAATGTTTCTGTGCCTGCATGTATCTTGTTCTGAACTATATAGTTGGTAAGAAATACAAAATAAATTATAATCCCAGCCCTCACACTGCTTATCTTAGACTAATGGGGCAATGGAGGAATATCTGTATTAGAAGAAATTATCAATGATGATTATGTAGTAATGACCATATCCTTTCATACCTGGTCCATTCATCCCCACCTCTTCATTTCACTTCAATGAAAAAAATTGAAGTTTCCCAATGTGAACATTGGAACAGCTAGGCAGTACAGTGGATAGACCACTGGGCCTGAAGTCAGGAAGACTTAAGTTCAAATTCTTGTTTAATCTGGTTTGCCTCAATTTTCTCAAGTAAAATGAGAGAAGGAAATGACAAACCAACCCAGTATCTTTGCCAAGAAAATCTCAAATGAAGTCATGAAAACTGAACTGACAACTGAAATGACTCCACTGTAACTATAGGAATATTATCAATTCTCTATCAAAAAACTCCTTAATTCATCTATCCATTCCTATCTCAAGAGGAAGCTGTGGCCATACTCTTTGCTAAGATCATCCCCTCAATTTGTTAGCCAACAGGGATAATAGTGCAATTTAGACTGAATTGTCAGCTTAATCCCATGAGATAGGCGTGCAAGATGTTACAAATAAAATGAGTGCAATCTTCTGACTTTCCTCGGCTGTCTCCAACCTTCAACTCAAGCCCTGGTTCCATTTCCTCCTTTTCCTAAATGGATCTTGTTCCTTCAGTCATTCTGGGTCTCTCTCAAATGATTCCTTCCTTTCTGCCCCCAAATGTGCTGAGATCTCAACTATTCTGAATCGCCTTTTACTTTACCTTCCTTCCAGTATACTCTTGGCTTTGCTGTCTAGAAATCCTCCCCTCCCTCACCACCCATTCACCCTGTCTCTCATCACAGGAGTGGAAAGGAGGACACCAGAGTTAAGAAGGGCTGAAGAGTGTCCAGAGAAGGGCAATTATCATTTGGAGGGCCAGGGGAAAAGAAGATGCAGGGAAGTTTTCTGAAAGGATTTGAAGAAATTATATGAAAAAGGGAATAAAACTTTTCTGTTTAGCCCCAGAAGGCCAGGAGCAATGTGAGGGAGTTGCAAAGAGGCAAATTTATACTTGATGTCAGGAAAAACTTCCTAGAAATTAGACCAGAAATTAGACCAGAAAATCCAGTCAAGACAGGGAAGTAGGAAGGGAGACAGAGTAGACACCAGTTGGTTGGTGGCTGTTTCCTGGGTCTTGGTGGGTGCCGCCTTGAGCCACTTTGTCCTGTGTTTCTTAGTTCTTGGGCTGATGTTTCAGCCCCACAGGTACGCTTCCATCTCAGACAGACAGTCCTATTTCCCTTTGCCTTCATGTCTGCCTTCCAAAGTGCAGGGGCTGGGGAGGAGGGGCTGCCTTGTGTGCCCCAGCGTCCTTAGATTATTACCTTCTTGGGTTCTTTTTGTCTGGGCAGCTAGACCTCTAGTGCAGAATCCTTAATTTGGGCTTCACCTCTTGTGAATATTCTTTATGTTGGAAAGGTTTGAGGGTCATAAGGAGCAGAGAAAATGTTTAGGCCGACATCTTGTGGTCCATAAATCCTCACGATGCATTTCTCAATTATCTGTCATGTACTAGAGACTGAATAAAAAAAAGCAGCTGCCCTTGTCCAAGGATATGACACTATGCTAGGATAAACAACATACACACGTATAAAAATAAAATTCCAGTTTATTGGTGGGAGAGGCTCTACCTACTGGGAAAAAATCGCCAAAAGTCCTGGTAGAACTAGCATTTGAGATAAGCTTGGAAGGAATGCTGGATTCTAAGAGGAAGAGGGGGGAGGGAGAACATTTCACTGATGGGGTCGTTGGGGACAAGACTGATCCTCAAGACTGATCTCGCCATGCTAAGTGTAAGAAGTAGCAAGAACACCAGTTCAGCCACTTGAGTTGGGTATCATTAACTCTTCCTTCCACTTCTGCTCCATCTCTTAAGGTCTTCCATCTTCCTCATCTTCCCTGCCTTTCTATCATTCAGACCCTGGACTTGTCAACTGCCTACTAATGTATCCCAGGACCCCCGAGCCTCTCTGGCTCTCCCATCAGTTCTCCCTTAGGATGCGTGGGCTTTTCCATCCATTTTTCTATCATCTCCCCTAATCAGTATGTGAGTTTGGCACAGGGTAAGAAGGGCGAATAAATAAATGATTTTCTTTCATTCATTAGGATGTAGAATTCAGTAGGGTAATATGGAATAAGAAGTGACTAGAAAATAGGTGATAAAGGACTTTAAATGTCAACAGAGCAGTTTCCATTTGATCTTCAATGGAAGAGAAAGCTACTGGGTTTTACTGAGCAGGAGAATGACATGGGAGGTCTTGTGCTTAAGGAGAATCCTTTTGGCAGCAGGATGATTGGAAGAAAGGGGGGATGATGCAGAACTTGTGAAAAGAGAATTAAAGGACCTGAACTGGAGCCATTGTGCAGTCACAGAGGGGAGGTGATGTAATCAGGAGATCCTAAGATCACAGATTTAGAGCTGAAGGGAATCAACCACTGTCCCCACTCACACCAATAACAACGGAAAGTTGGGAGCGGAAGCCGGATCTTCTGACTTCCAAGCCATTGTTCTCCATTGCATCCCACACTGCCTGGTGAAGGTTACAGGGCTGTGACTCCAAATCCAGTGCTCCTCCACGGGACCAGACTTGTATGGAAAAAGAATCAATAAGTCTTGAACTGATTGGATTTGGGGCAGGAGGAGGCGAGTGACAATTCAAAAGATTGGTGACTGGGAACCCAAGTGACTGGAAGGATGGTGAGGCCATCAGGACAGGCAGGGAAGTTTGGAAGATGTGGGTGTAGGTCAGGTGATGCCCATGGGGCTGTTCTCAGAATGCTTTAAAACACTTTCCCTTCAATAAAACTGCATATACAGCAATACCACTACTAGATCTGTATCCCAAAGAGTTCACAAAAAAAGTCAAAAACTCATATGTACAAAAATATTCATAGCAGCTTTTCATGGTAGTAAAGAATTGGAAATTGAGGGAATATCCATCAATTGGGGAATGATGGAACAAATTATAGCCTATGAATGTGATGTAATACTATTGGGGGGGGTTTTTTTAGGTTTTTTTTTTGCAAGGCAATGGGGTTAAGTGGCTTGCCCAAGGCCACACAGATAGGTAATTATTAAGTGTCTGAGGCCGGATTTGAACTCAGGTACTCTGACTCCAGGGTTGGTGCTCTATCTACTGCACCACCTAGCTGCCCCAATACTATGGTTTTACAAGAAATTATGAAGGATGGGACTTCAGAAAAGGCTAGAAAAGCTTGTATGGACTGATGCTAAGTGAAGTGAGCAGAACCGGAAGAACATTATATACACTAATAGCAACATTGGGTCATGATCGACCATGATAGACCTGGTCATTTCGGCAGTACAATAATCAAAGACAATTGTAAAGGACTTTTAATGGAAAATACCACCCATAGTTAGAAAAAAAACTATGGAGTATAAATATAGACCAAAGTTTATCATCTTCAGTTTTTAAAAGTTGTCTTATGTATTATGTTGTTATTCTCTTTTTTAATTTGGATTTCTGTAAAGCCTATATTAGACTGCTTTCTGTCAGGGAGGGGAGAGAGAAGTGAATAAGGGGATTGGTGAAAACTATGGTTGCATGTTGTTGGAAAAACAAATAAATAAAAATATTAAAAAACAAACAAACCAAAAAACCTGCTGCTGGTTGTTATTACTGTTGCTGCTGTTACTACTACTAGAATTTTTATGCTGCTTTAAAGTTTTCAAAGCGCTTTACAAATATTAGCTCACTGAATACTCACAACTTCCTTCCATTCACCTCCATTTTACAGCTGAAGACACTAATGCCGAGGTCACACAGTTAAGTAACTGTCTGAGATGGTATTTGAACTCAGATCTTCTGACTCCAAATTCAGAGCCCTCTCCATTGGGCATAGTTTAAAGGTCACTTCTCCTATAAGTTTGTTCTTGAAGACAAACTGCTTGTATTTGTGTCAGATAAACAAATATGAAGTCTTACTGGATAGATACATGTTAGTCAACTGATCCTGCCTGCACCATAGCTAAGGAAAACCATCATAGATACAGATGCCCTCTCCCTTAGTCTTGTGTGTCTGAATCCATGTGAAAGAGCAGAGGCAACCAGACCAAGCACAGTCTGATAAGTCTGGAACTTTCACCTGGATGGTCTGTCATTAGTGAAGAGAAACGATGAAGTCTCAAGGGCTCACTAAGAGCAAAGCCTCGAGGACCCAAATAGAACAGGGCGACAGTTCCTGCTCCTGTGGAGCTCATGTTCTAAATGAGGGACACATCTATATCAAAGATTTCAGCTGCAAGTCGGATGGAAAGGTGCTACGGGATTTGGTACAGCAGTGAAGTCAGTTGGTAAGATCTCTTCTTAAATTCTCTCTGGTTCTGATATAGCACAACTTGACCAAAGACTCTGGTAACGAGAACTCTCCGAGTCTTCATCCGATGTGATTCCAGTACTTGCAGGAGCAGCTACCAGGTTGTAACTCAGCCTTTGTTTTCTGGAATGATGGCCATGGACACTGGTCTAGAAGTGTTGATGTTCCCAACTCTTGGGTTCTGAGTCCTGATGGTCTTATCAGGGTCTGAGGGAACACGGAGATCAAGTGGTGGTGGTTGGTAGGCTGAGCTGTTTCTCCCTCAAGATGCCCCACTATTTCAACTAACCTGGCCTGCCCGCCCTGTGACGGGCAGTTGGTTGATCATTTTCCTACAGGAGTTGCCACCCAGAATGATAGCTTGCTTGGAAGTAGGATTTTTAACTGGGGATGGGAGGGTGCTGTCACTCCCCGGATTCTTGTGCCTATCTATTGGTGGTAGAAGGGGGCCCCTATTCCACAATGATTTTTCTCCTCCATAATGGCTAAAGGGTCTGGGCTAGGAGCGAGTTCCATGATTTGGGGAGACACTATTATTTGCAAAGTTCTTGGGCTCAGGACCCTGGATGGTCTCTATTAGTGTCTGAGAGGAAATAGTGATCAAAAGGTAGTGGTTCAGTTTGTCTCGCATGTGCTGCCTGTCTCCCCCTCGGGGTGCCTTGCTGCTTCACCTAGAGCAGCTTATCTGTGTAATTGTCCTTGGATAAGAGTAACTGTAGAATGCTACAGGAGGTAATATAGACAAAACAACAAAGATGTGACCCTTGAGATACAAGCTCAGCTCCTCAGAGGACATTCTATTATTGAGAAAGTAGCAGGATTTGGTGTTACACAACTGAGGACTAAACTATAATAGTTCCAACCCAAGTTACAGTCAGTTGGTATTATCTAAGGTCAACAATCCATGACCTTGAATGATTTTGAATCCTTGGGACAAGATATAACCCTGGATTTGGCATGGAAGAGATTCTTCAAGCTGAAGATGATAGATGAATTTTAAGTATGAGACCATCTTCAAGGAGAGAGATCCTTAACTCATACTCCTTACTCTATCTAGACTAGCAAGCATAAACACCGGTGGGTGCATCTGTGAAGCTGCTGAGTCTACATTATCTAGTTCCAGGCAGAGAAAGATTAAAGCAGCATCTTAGAGGCAACAGAACACTGGGAATACACAAACTTGCATGTTCAGGAGCCCTTGTAGCATGGGGAGAAGGAATTCTTTGGGTATGACTTGCCCACCAGGATCTATTCTGACCCAATTCAAGATTTAAAAAGCAAACTACTCAAGGAAATGATATGTTAATAGGAATCAAGGAGTCTAGAAATGCTGAATATTTTAATCCCTAGTATCTCAGGAAAAAATTCCAAAAGAGTTAGTGAGTGGTCTTTCTAGTTCCAGAGTACCAAGAATAGAATATTAATTTTGCTCTGTTTGCTGATAATTGGACAAGAGTGTATCAATTTATGTTTTACAATCTCAGAAACTACAAGCATTAATTGCCAATATCGTGGGATGATCCACTTAGAGCTTCAAGGGACCTTTGAGATCGATTTAATCTAATCCCATCATGTCACAGATGAATTTGAGGAGTTTGCCCAAGGTTATGAAGGTGGGAGTTAAACGGAGTACACAGACTTCAAATCCTGTGTTTTTAGTTTATCATCCATGAGAAATCATTTGTAGCCAATCAATCAATAACCTTTTGAAGAAGGTCTCCTACTTAACCCAGGTGGGGACAAGCAATAGAATGAGGTTTGAATTTTCCATCATGGACTCCAGCCAGGGAATAGGGTCCTGCTTTGAAATCTTAATGTCCATGAAAAACAAAATACAGTATCTCATACTAAGTAGCCTAAGGATTAAGCAACCAGAGTATAGTTGAAGCTTTGCAAAAACTATCTGCTACCCGTAGTTAGCTGAAGACTTTGGCAAACAGGAAGACAAAAGCAATGAAAGGCAGGAGACGTGATCTCTAAGAAGGGCCTGGCATTCATTAGTTGTCCTGCAAAGTTTATGCCAGAACCTAGATGAAAAGGGACTTGTATTGTTGGTCCCCTTGAGGGGTAGGGAAGCCTGGGAGCTGTAAACATTCTTAGCATTTGGTGCTTAATATTATTAAGTTGTGAGGAATTATGTCATTACTACTATAAAGATGTCCTTCATGGGATGAGAAGAAAAGGAAAATCCAAAGAATGCCAATTTGGTTTGAACCATATGGCCCCAATTGCAGACAGCTGACCCCAAGATTTATGAGGGGTGGTGAAGTTTGATCTCAGATCACCTGGGTATGAATTCTCAATCACTGGGTAGAGTCTATCCCTTTTTGGCTTTAAAAGATACTAGAATTATTTCATCTTAGATTACTATGATCTCAGTATTGTTGCTATTTTCTATACAGCCAAATGAAAGACTAGAAAATGTGCTACATGGCAATGAACAAAACAGAAAGATACAACGAGACTGTTTACAATTACTATTTTTAGTATAATTTTATTTGACAGAAAATTTTGACAACTTTTGACAGCTGAAACAGTGTGAAACAATACAACTTTAAAAAACAATACTAAAGTATATTTTTTTTCCTGAAACTTAGCACTGGGATTTGTCTTTTTTGTAACATAAGATAATGAACAACACAATCTCTTCTTTTTCCTCTTAGTGCCTATGAAAATGCAGCCACAGATTTCATGATTTTCAATTCAAGTTCCTTATCTTCCAAATAAAATAACCATTGAGAATGAAGTAGACTTCTAAAGCAAAGGATTAGATGATTAGTTGTCTAAGATCAGTGGCAGAATTCATACCAAGTATAGTTGAAGCAAGATCAGTGCTAGGTAAAGATCACAAATACAGTAGTGGCCAGCTATATGGAAGAGGTAGACTAAAATCTTCATCACAGTTTCATGGAAGAGATGCAATAGCTCTCACCTATACCCTGATTTTCTAGTTGTAGTTTTATAATTAAGGTTGTATCTTCTCCTTTCTAGAAAATAATTTAATATAGTTAAAGCACAGGGGGCTGCTGATAAGCAATACCTACAATTTCCCAGAGGGATACCTCTCTTTTCCTTTCGATGTGATGTAGAGACCACACCTAGATACCTGGAGAAGAGGTGAGCCTAATGATAACAGTGCATAGCAATTACATTTTTGGTCAATCATGGAAGAATTTATGGATTCCACATAGTATTTAACCTGTGGAAAATTTAGACCTGATCATCTCAGGTTTAGGAACTCAAGACTTTATTGTCATTTTTACCTAGGGGTTTTCTCCCTGTTTATCAAGGCAAATAAATTTTTTACACCCACTTTCAAGGTTGAAATATCTTGCATACATACCTCTATGTTACAATCCTGGAATGATTACAACAGTAGGGGGTAAAAGTGGAAGCCACCAAAGTAAATATTTACTTTGTTAAAAATGCAATATAAGCATGTCCTAAAAGTTTCTAAGTCATTTATTAGTAACATAGGACACATTTCCCTTTAAAAACCAATGTCAAAAAATGACTTCTAAGTTCCTGGGCTAACCCATAAAAACATAATTAGTATTTTATGCAGCTGAATAATAACACTGAGTAAAAGCTAAGAACCCTCTTTCTGTCCAGACTATAGAATGACCCAAACTTATCAAATGCTACTGGAACTCAAGATGGGCTATTATGGTCAGTTAGGCCAAAATCTTTTGTCTCTTGTATTATACTCAAATGGAATATGGCTGATTTTCCATATACATTAAGTGACCATACAGAATCTAGTAATACTATTGGTTAGCCTAACTGTAATAAAATTAAAACATGTTCATAATGTTGTAGGGTAATTTTAAGTGTTGCATACAAAAAATGTAACAGTGTTTGCAAAATACTGCAAAGGAAAACAAATTTAAGTCAACACAAAAATAATGCAAGTTATTACTCTGTTCACTGTTTTTTTTCTTCTATGCCCTGCCATTAGTTAACTGCTAATTCTTTTCCCGTGGGGATTTACATTATGATTGGATCATTGTGATGACCTAATCAGACTCCAAATAATTTTGTACAAAAATAATTTACCTACATTTCTCAAAGTTACATTTTCACAAGTCACATAGTAATAAGCAGAAAAGGGGGGACTTTTCACCCATTTTAGAGAAGAAATGTTAATTTAAATTCATTTTAAAAGTATGTTGTTGAAAAATAGTTTCACAGTTAAACAATTTTAGAAATTCTTTTTGAACCTTTTTTAGTTATAAAAAAGGAGAGCTATTTATGTTAGGTCTAGATTCTTTGCTGAGCTTCTGAACAACTGCTGGTGGTAACATTTTTCCTAAGCTGGTCTTTTAAGAAGTTTAAAATTTCTTGGCATACATGTAACATACAAAGAGTTATCAGAGAGCATTATAGTTAATATAAAAATATTTGATAGTTTTCCAGAGTTAATTCTGGTGCAAGGCTACAAAAGAACATGTATTTCCTTAGGGGGACCCAGCAATATTTAACTACATCCTTCCTCAGGATAAATAGAATGAAATGCTTTTACTTAGTCAACTCCTGTGGGTTTCCCTTTTTAAAGCAACCATTAATTAGAAATATTTTAATATGAAGGCAAATAAGTGTGTAAAATAAATGTTTCATTGGATAATGCTATGGGCATAGCTGCAAAATTATTTTATTTAGCTAAGAAAATCTTAAAAACTATTATTTCTGAAAGTTCTGTTAAATGAAAAGAGAATAAAGACTCAGTGGACTAGACTACCCTGTGCACATTCATACTTCTGTTCTAAAGACAGATTTCTATGCATAAGAAGGATTTTTAGGCTCTTGTTTTTCAAAGTCCTCAAATACCAATGATTCATTCAATTAAGATTCGTGATAAAAACTGAAGCTATGGCTGTAAAGCTAGATATCAGAGAAGGTATCAAATATAACAAAGAAGCAGGAAGAGAAGGGAAGGAAGTTGGGGCAATGTTTGGAAAGATTATCTATGGCCCCCAGATATATATTTAACCAAATCAAACTTGAGTGAGTATGGTTTACTACTCAAGTCTAAGTAGGATGGGATTTACAGTTAGAATGTGGCAATAGAAGAGACAATATTGTACAAAAGAGATCTTTTTTTTTTTCCCGTTTTTGCAAGGCAATGGGATTAAGTGGCTTGCCCAAGGCCACACAGTTAGGTAATTATTAAGTGTTTGAGACCGGATTTGAAGAGATCTTTTTATAAATAAAAAATCCATAAGAGTGAGAAAAACACATGCTGATGTTGGAAAGTGTTAATGTGTAAATACTACAAATAATCTGCCTAGTACAACATAAGGTCCTTGAGACCAAGAGTTTATTTTTTTGTCACTGTTTCCTTAAAACATTGATTGGTACCTTAATCAATGCTGGTACAACTGTTTGATGGAGGAAACAGAGTTCCTAAGGAAGGACACAAAATCAGAAGAGAGAGATGTGGTAGTCCTGAATATCCTCTCTGAGCAGTGGATGACCTGCAGTCAGTTTCATCTCTTAAAAGGTGGAAGGAGGAAGGCGAAGGCCCTGGAGGCTGGCAGGGAGACAAGCTCTGGGTCCTATTGCAGCTTTGCTGTGAACCTCTATGTCAAAACAGTGCTTGTCCTCCTGGCTTCAAAAGACTATTTTGAGGGAAATCTTTTATAAACCATCGTACTACAGAAACATTAACTATTACAATGAGTGACTGATGATTTGTGAAGAGAAACTTGGGGAAAAAGTAACCAGATTATTTTGTTCAGTTTCATAATTATCAAATGGAGAGGAATGTTGGTCAAATTTAAATATGTATTAAAGACTATTTTTATGAGGGCAGATTTTTAAAACTTTAGAGAAAATATATGGATATAAATCCATGATCTAGGTCTTTGCAGATTGATGAGAGGCACTAAAAATAAAATTCTAATAATCATTCAAGATCCTATCAAAAAAGAGTAAACAAAATATCAATAATTTGTGGGAGATGGTCAATGATCCCAAACTTCTCAAAAAACATATAAAAAGATGGAGTAAGTAGCATCTACCCTTGGAAGAACATAAAAGAGGAGCATTTATTACAAGGAGGGACTGAGAAGGCTAAATGTAAGAATGGGCTGAGCTTATTCAAGATGATCCCACCCCCTCCCATTAAGTTGGGCAAACAAAGCCAAGGCAGAAACCAGGGGCTAGAAGCCACATGGGCAAGCTACAATACTAGTGCCTAACTTAAAATTTCATATATCATGGATTTTTAATAAGTGAATAAACTAGGAAGAAGGTCTTTCAATATTTGAAATATTATGGAAAATGTGAGAAGTTTCAAAGATGTCAAAAATGGTAAATATTCTGATTCTCAAAAGAGTGAAGAAAACAGAGCCTGTACACTACAGGTCAAAAAGACTGACTTCAATTCCTGGGAAAATTCTAGGATGGATCATGAGAGAAATAGTCTGTTACCATCTAGAAAGGGAAGTAGAAATTAAAAAGCCAACATGGCTCCATTAAGAAGAGGTCTTCATTTCTTTAATTGTTGATTGTCCTTTTGTTTTCAAAAAAGACCATGACATCATGAAGATGATGCCATGATAAGCTCATGAACTGGATTTGAGTGAGGGGGTGCTGTGCTAAGTCACCAGCCCCACTTTCTTCTCCAGAACCATCTGGGTCCAGTGGTCAGGGATGGGTCAAAAAATGATGGGAGATGACTCCCTGGAAGGGAAGCAATCAGGGTCAAGTGATTTGCCCAAGGTCACACAACATCAAATATCTGAATCTGAATATGAACTCATCCTCCTAACTCCAGAGCTGGTGCTCTATCTGCTGCCCTGATAGATAACTGGTAGAGGAGAGAATTTCTGTAGATAAAAGTTTCCCTTCAATTTAACAAAGCTTTTGATCAAAGTTTCTCAGACTCTTTTCATGGAGAAGATGGAAAGTGGTTAATCAGACATCACTAATACAACTGTAAGGATTCTTTGTAAGGCTAGAACAAGAAGTTGTTAGTGGTTCTATGTCAACATGGCCACAGGTCTCCAGTACAGGAAGCCGGGGACCTGTAGCTGTTTCTCTCTGGAGGCGTGGTTCAGAAAACAGCTTTGAGAGTCGACCACAAGCTCAAGAGGAGTCAGCAGGGAGGCACGGAGCCTACAAGAAGCCAACGTGATTTTGGACTGCACCGAGAGGAAAGAGATGAGTGTGTCTCTATGCTCTGACCAGTTGGATCTCATCTGTGTGGGGTTCCTGAAGCCACAGTTTAAGAGGACATCACTAAGTTAGAGAGAGTCCAGAGAAAGGCAATCAGGGTGAGGAAGGGTCTTGAGTCCATCTTGTTCTAAGACTGGGGTGGGGGGGGGGATCATGACAAACATCTGAGAAGCTGTCATGGATTAAAAAATTTAAGAATTTAGTAAAGAGTTAAGAATTCAATTTGGCCCTAGAAGATAAATCTGGAAGCAGGAAGTGGTTGCAAAAAGGCAGCTTTGTATTAACAGTAAGAAAGACGCCCTAACCAGAAAGAATCAAAGTAGAAGAGACATCCTGGGAGGCAGTTGGTTCCCTCTCCTTGGAGGGCTTCAGGTCAAGTGAGGTGGACAGATGACCGCTGGTCAGTGATGTGAAAGCAGGGATTCCTTTTGGGTAAGAGTTGGACTAGATGGCTGCTGAGACCTCTCTCAATTCTCAAATGTTGTCACTTTTGTCTCATGCAGACCCTGTTCTGCTAAATAGCCTTATTAATGGTTTGAGAAAAAAACCCAATATATTCATAAACTCTGAAGATGACAGGAAGTTAAAAAGGACTGTGACTATACTGGATACAAGATCCCAAAAGATCCTGATGGGCAGAAATGATGGGCCAAAATCCAGCATGATGAAATTTAATATGGATAAATGTAAACTCCTTGACAAAGGCTCAAAAAGTCATTGCTCAAATTTAGTAAAGCGGAGATGTGGCTTAGAAAGCATTTCATGTCAAAAAGCCTCAGGTGTTTTAGCCAGTGACAAGCTCACTATAAATCAGCTCTGCTGCCAAAAACCCAATGCGAATTAGTCTGCATCAATAGAAGGACAATATCAGGACAAGAGAAGTCATAATCTCACCATTTGTAACTTGTTCTATTACATTGGAAATATAGCCTCCTTCTAGCAGAGGCTTATGAGAGTCCCTAGCAAGCTGAAATGTAACCAGGGGAGCCTCCAAACCACTTCCTTTGAGGATTGGTGATGAAAAGAACTAGGGATATTCACCCTGAAGAAAAGATTTCACCAAGACATGATGACCAAATTCAGATAGCTGAATGGCTGTCATGTAGAAGAGGGATTCAGTGATCCTGTCTGGCTTTTTAAGCTAACATTTCCTAATAATTTGACCTGCCTGGAAATGGTATAGGCTGCCCAGAGAGATAGCTTCTAAGAATGAATTTGAAGGGCAATGTAACATTATTAGAACATATTTGTATCCCTGTCACAAGTGGAACCTAAATGACCATTTGGGGGGCAAAAATCTCTAAGGTCTTTCAAATTTTTAAATGATATTCCATAATTACAAAATTTAGGAAGTTATTTCTAAATAAGGGTTTGAATACTAGGGAAATTTTGTTGGAATATATTTATGTAACAAATTCACTGGTTAAATTATACATGGCATTGGAATGATTTTTCCAATCAAGGACAGGTTGATTTTTCAAGAACACTGTTTAATACATTGTGGTTTATTTAGGGATTGTCTCATCTTAATTGTCAAATGCAAAATATTGCTGGTATATACCTAATAATAAATATTTATAGTACCAATAATACCACTTGCCAAATGAAGGGGAAGACATTTCTTTAATATTGACACTATGTGTAACTTATATTAAGTAATAGTGCTTGCTTAAAAGGAAATTGAAAAAGAAAATTAATGATCCTTACTATATAATTTTTTCTTCTCTTTTATCATTACATTGATCTGGATTTTAAGTTCTATTTTTCCTTTTATCTTCAAAAAGACTTTTCAACATATATACTTGAATGGCTGAAACTACCACCATGACTCCCAAATTAACCATTGACCAAAAATTTACTCTGTCAAAGTTGCTTTCTTGTATGTTTCGATCACGAGCTTCAAATGCTCTTAGCATAGTCTGGATGTGGCCACTTTTGCTTAACCTGGACTTGATGCTGTTGATGGATTCCTGGTAATAAAAAATTTCACAATGGAGAGTTAGCTTTCAATTAGTTAAAAAAATGCTTTAAAATTCTTTTATTTTCACATTCATATATACACATTTAAGAGTAAACTTTTCAGGATATATGGATAGGGGAAGTGGTTCAGAGTTAAATTAATAGATATTTGCTCACCACAGGGATTGTTTTAAATAATAAACTCCCCTAGGATATTTAAGTTTATATTTGAGCTTATTTACAGATAATTATTTGACAGAAAATGTATGAAAAAAGAATATACACACACACACACACATACACACACACATATATATGCTCTGATAGAACAAATTTGAGATGGAAACATAAAATTAGCTGCTTCTAATTCAGAAATAAAGAAAATCTTATAGTGTATATATAGTATATATAGTAATTATATAGTAATAGTGGCAAACCAAAGAGAGAGCAATTTAATTAAATTATTTCTTATATACACACAACTCTTTAGGAGCTTTCCTTAGTTTTAGCTTGGTCAGCATTGGTGCCCAGTGATATCTTGTTCTTGAAAGGGATGGATTAAAAATAAAGCCTTTAGAATGTGTATCTTCTAAATTGTACATTTTTTAGGGCTATCCAAGAACTTATTTAAACAAGTTTTCCAAGTAAAACTATTCTGGGAAAATTATTTTTGGTAGCACAACATTTAGTCACCAAGAAGCCTATAATGCATAAAAATTATGAAGCACTATAAAGATGAAAAATGAAATATGTAGGGAAACAAGACCAGCAAAATATGCTTAAGTTTTTAAATGTTTACTAATTTTAAAAATCATGCAGAGTATAATTATGCAACAACAGGTCTATACTACTGAAAATTTTTTCCAACAGAGCTAGAACTAGATTCAGATCTAAAAGTAAAATGGTTCTATTAAGTTTACCATGAGATCACCAAATGATGCACCATTTATGCTATACCAGTCAGAATCTGGGGGAGAATGTTTTCTGAGATGGGTTTATTCCCTCAAGAAATAAAGAATCTTCAAATGATATTTAAATCAGCATTTTTTCAGATACAAGAAAATAATAACTATTTATTTAGTTATATGGATGAAGAAAAATGCAGGAATGCTCCAAGACATTTAACTACTTGGTATTTGAGTTTTCACTGAAAGAACAAATTTGAGAAGAAAAAAATTACTGAAAAATCCAGCCACCTATCAAAGCAAATCAAATATTGTAATTTACTATGAACCAGTACATGAACAAATTACATTTATAATGACATCTTTGTCCCATTTGTATTAGTAACTTGTCCTTTGGGCAAATCAACTTAGCCTTTTTGGGGATTTGGTTCATTTTCTGCAATCTACAGAGTAAAATATGAGAGTTCCAAGTTAGCTCAATGATGAAAATAAGCATTATGCCATTGGCATTTAAGAATCTGGATGAGGAAATCAATCTGGTCAACAATACCCATGTAGCAGTGAGCAGGGGGATCAACATATACCTATTATGTTGTCGTTTCAGTTGTGTCCAACTCTTTATGACCCCATTTTGGGATTTTCTTGGCAAAGATACTGGAGTGGTTTGCCATTTTCTTCTGCAGTTCATTTTACAGATGAGGAAACTGAGGCAAACAAGATAAACTGACTTGCCCAGGGTCACACAGATAAGTGTTTGAAGCCAAATTTGAACTCAGATCTTCCTGACTCCAGATCTGTGCCATCTAGCTGTCCTCATATATAAACATCTACATACACAGACACACACAAAATATACATATATAGTTGTAGATCTGGACACACACACACACACACACACACACACACACGCGCGTATAAAATATATATAAATAATATATATATAAAGTAATTGTGATCATTTAGTATTCCAGCTTGATCTTAATGAATATAACTTTAATACTCAAATGTTTATATATGATATTTAAATTCACCTTACAATTCTAATGCTAAAGGACATCATATAGTTGTGAAAAATTAAAGTGATATCTCTGGATTAAGAAATTAGCTAAATTTGTAGTGGTTTCCCTATGTAAAAGAAGAATCCTAAACTTAAAAATGGGGAACCTGGATTAAAGACCCAGTTCTGAAATTTCATAGCTATGTGGTTATAGTAAGTTCTATACCTTTTAGGTTCCTTCACTTTCAAAATCTGTAAGATGGAGCTAATAATCATACAACTTACCCAAAAGATTCTAAGAAAAGAACATTGTAAATTATAAAATAATTTGCTATTATTATGCTTACCAGAATATCTTCCAGTTTCATATCCAACATATCTGTGCCTGTCACATATTTTTTCCAGTCTTCTTGTTCTTGTTCCTGTTCACCCATATTATCTAGGATCAATTCAAAGAAAATCACCTTCTCGGAAATGGTGCTGAATGTATTGTCAAAGCAGAACATATAGTCCCCAGCTTCTGTCTCCACACTGCATAAAAACACACATTTCCAGTTATATTAGAGTCTTGTCCTAGATTGATGCTATATTATTAAGAAGTTACATCAACCACAGTAAATAAATAAATTCATGATTACTGGAAAAACAATTAAGTAACTCAAGGTTTCTTATTACTGAAAAATGAGAAAAATAAATTAAAATAAATAATAGTCCAAATCTGGTTACCATTTGTTCTTTGCATTTTGAAGAAAGTTGGTCAATGCTTGTTAAAGATGATCATTTTCCTTATTTGTGTTGTTTTGAATGATTTCGATTCAGTTCAATCTAAATATGAATAAGTGACTAAACAGAACCATCAGTTGACAATTGGTGTAAACTGTGCGCACTAAAGTTTTTTTGGTCTCTTTTGTGTCATGGACCTCTCTGGTGAAGCCTGTGAACCTTTTTTCAAAATCACATTTTAAATGCATACAATAAATACAATCCAATATATATATAGGATTTGAAAAGAAAAACCATTATTCTGAAATAGTTTTCAAAATGGGAAAAAAAGTTCATGGATCCCAGATTAAGAATCCCTTCTTTACTGGATATCCATATGAAATTTTTAAGGCTCTTGAGACCAATATGAACAGCTAGGTGGTACAGTGGATAGAGTGCTAGGAATGAAGTCAGGAACTCTTCTTCCTGAGTTCAAATCTGGCCTCAAACACCAATTAGCTGTATGACCTTAAGTTACTTAATTGTTTTTCTCAATTTACTGGAAAAGGAAATGATAAACCACTCCAATACTTTTTTTTTAGGTTTTTGCAAGGCAAATGGGGTTAAGTAGCTTGCCCAAGGCCACACAACTAGGTTATTAATTATTAAGTGTCTGAGGTTGGATTTAAACTCAGGTACTCCTGACTCCAGGGTCAGTCTTCTATCCACTGGGCCACCTAGCTGGCCCCACTCCAGTACTTCTGGTCAAGAATATCCCAAATGGGATTGCAAAGAGTTGAAGAGGACTGAACAACAAGATTACATAGGTTATATAGAAATGGTCACACCATTAGGCTGAGTTGGAAAGGCCCTTAGTGCTTACCCATAATCTAACCCCTCATATTGCAAATAAAGAAAGTGAGACCAGAACTAAGATCAAGGCCTAGACCTCAACTGCATAACTTTCCCTCTAGCAACCTTGAGAAACAGTGGAGCAGGAGCAGATCAATTTGAAAGAGGTTGGGGATTGCAAGTTGAAGACAGTCAGGAGAGTGTTGAGTGAACAGTGACAAGGCAGCAGGTCCTGGGCTTAAAAGCTGGGTACTGAGGCACCTAAAGGAAAGGGAACCTGGGGGGAGCAAAGCTGGAGTCAGAGGACCTGGGAGGGCGCCTGGCTAGAAGGCCTCTGAGTCCCTTCTGGTTCTAGATCAAGCATCCTGACTCAGGATCCAGGGGTTTTCCCCTTAAACCATGTTGTCTTTTATTTACATTTAAGCTCTCTGTCTAAAGTAGGGTTCTTAACCTGGGATGCACAGATTTCCAGGGTCTATGCACTGAGAGAGGGGAAAAAAATGACTCTTCAGTTTTGTTAAATTGAGCTTTCTTTCAATTGTTTAAATTGTTCCATTTGTTATTCTCAATAGAGCAGGGGTTTCACCAGACTGCCAAAGGGGTTCAGGATACAAAAAAGATTACTGATGTAAACGTATTACCATTTTGGAAAAACAATTCATGCCAAAGTCTAATTACATTTGGACTGAACTGAATAGACTGAAAAATAGCACAAGGGATCTAGTTTATAACCAAAAAGGTCAGCTCTACAAGTATGTATTTGTTTGTGTGAAGGTAAGCTTATATATTAGCTTATAGAGTTAGCTTATATATTAGCTCTCTCCAAGAGCTCTGATAAATTAATCCTGAAATCTTGGACTTATAACACCTTGCTCTAGGACAGAAAGATCATACATATAGAAAGAAATTCAGAGGTCCCAAAACATCTGGTCAAAGGACCACCTAATTAAGGGTTCAGAGGTACAGCTGCAGGGGGGCAGTGATCTATACTAGGGTACCCACACCCAAGTTGAGGTGCCTGAAACATTTTAAGTATCTGCCTGGGATGCTTAATTTTGAAATTCATCTCCATTCTCAACCTTTTGCCCATTACAAATCTCTCTTAAATGTCATTCTCCTGAAATACTTTCATCAACAAATCAAATCACTATTGTAAAGACAGATTTTTGTCAACTCAAACCTTTTATTTTTCACTCCTTCAGAATTCATTTGGCCAGGTAATAAGGGCCAAATCCTACTGTCCTGCTTCTACCTAATAACTAAAATAATCCACATCTTTCCTTCAGTATTTAATACGTTTATCTATGATTGTCACCATATTGTGGCTATTGGCTTGGCAGCCCACATCTCTCTCAATTATTTAAATAATCTTTTCAGGTCATTTTGTAGCTCTGGTTCAGGCTGAAGTTGAAGATATTTTAACTCTAGTATTTTGTGATTATTGTTCCCAGTTTCAGGCTTCTGTGGTTCTTGATGTTCTGCTCAATAGGAACATTTCATTCTTATCTTCTAAGATGAACTTGATATCTTCATCTTTTCCTATTTCCTAGTCATTACCTTTATGCAAGAGTAATGAAGTGTAATCATAAAGTTTTAAAAATCCAAATGAGTGTTGTCCCCTTCAATGAAGTCACCAATGGAAACCATATACTTGCTCTAATGGTTCTGCAAATTTCTGAAATTGTCTCAGGACCTGTGGTATTCTTTTGTACATGCTTTATGACATATCATCATTCTTTGAGGAGACAGTGGATTTATTTTTTTAGCCAACATCCATTAATTATTTGGAATCTTATCTGATAACTAACATTTATATAACATTTCAAAGTTTGCAAAGAGCTTGATGTATGTTATTTCATCTGATCCTCATAAAAAAACTTTTTATTGAAATAAAAATTATTTCCCCATCTTATAAATAACTATAGGAAACTAAAGCTGAGAAAGGATAAATGACTTGCTCAGGGTCAGACAGCTAGTATCTGAGAAAGGACTCAAACTCAAGTCTTTCTGCCACCTAGCTGCCTAACTGTTGAATAAGGTAGGAGTCAAGCTGGATACGACTGTTTGTTTAAAAAAAAAAAGTCTCCAATGATGTGTGATAATAAAGTAAAGATTGATTTCTCTGTCTCAAGTTTATAATTTGATGTATACCAGACACTGATTGGTTGTATGAATAAATCATTCCTGTGAAAATCACACCATGTGTAGGTTATTATCTGCCAAAATGAAATCAATCTGTCAACTGTATTGAACCAGACTTCACTGTCATTATCTTTTGCCCAATTAACTGAAAACCTAAACACCTTACTTACCTATGGACTCCATCTGATTTTCTTTGTTCAAAAACAAGGGTTTTACCTTCTGGAGATGTAAGGTGGAAATCAATGTCTAATCCTGCTCCATCTAAAACCTGTGAAGAGAAGTGTAAGACTTATTTAAAATGCTGAAAAAAGTTTATAGAGTACTTTTTATATGGAGTGCATTGAATATCATGTGAATTATGGCAATATTCCACAATATAAACTAATCCAGTTCATTGAATGAATTGGAGAGAGGCAAGAAAAGATTGATACAAAAATACCTGTTAGGATTTACTGCAATAGTCCATGCAGGGTGGTGGGAAAGGAGGGGACAAATATGAGAGAAACCATGCCAGTAGAATGAATAAGACTTGGCAAGTGATTGGACATGGCAGGTATGGAATACATAAAGATTAAAAACAATAAAACCAAAGTTTTAAACAGTGACATAATGAGGAGCAGGTTGGAGAAATTAAATAAACATGATTCTAATGTATATAGTTGAGATGAGCAAGTCCCTCATAGTTGATCATCACCCAATGTTGCTGTTAGTTCATGTGAATAATGTTTTTCTGTTAATTTCATTCAACATTAATTCCTTCAAGTCTTTCTAGGCTAAACAGCTTTTCTGAATACCATTTATTTGAGTTCTTTTTTTTAATGTGAAAAATGCAATTACCCTCCGCCCCCACCAAACAACTGAAAGATTGATGAGTGTTCCTGATTTATACTTATAACCAGATGTCACATATGGCAAGTGCACCTGGGTTTCTGTGAGAGGGAACAAATCTTTTCTTCCCATGGACAGAGTCAGTCCAATTTCAATTTTGTTTCATCTTTTTTTTCTGCTATATACAGATGTATAAGCCTAACTCATATAATTTTCTTTCATACTTATAAGAGAGAAAACAGTGGTTTTCGTGGTCCTTTGCAGGAAGGATTTGTAGTGGAGAGAACACACACACACACACATAGGAATGAAGTCTCAATTCCTTCAGGTTTCCTTTCAAATGGAAAGTGGTAAAAGGATTTTGGAATGTTCTGGCAGTCATCTCTGTTGTTGGTTGATTCAGAAATATAGAATTGTAATGTGAAATCTAGGACCATTGGTATTTAGGATATCAAATCTGTCCAAAGCACAAACAGGTTCTTACTTCCTACTAATCACTCTCCTCTGGCTAAAACAGCATGAAATAGTCAAAAACTTTGAGAAAATTGGTCCGGTCTGCTTTACAAAGTCATTCCTGGAAGCCAAAGCATCTCTGGCAGAGATGGCAGAGCATCAGAGAGTTATCAGAGGGACTGCAAAGAGCTGAAACCTTGAAGGTTTCTAAGGGTACAAAAAGCCAGGAAGTCTTCCAGTAATCTCTCTCCAAAAGCTCTGACAAATTCAAGTTTCTGCCAGAAGCATATAAAAGAGGAAACAAGGATGAAAACAATTCTCTGAAAGTAATATTCAAATGAGTACCAAATGTTCTTAACCTGTCTTTTTGAGATACTTTTGGACATAGCAATTATGATAAAAAAAAAAATCCACCTAAGAATAAACAAAACTTATTTATTGGTATGTATTTCTGGTGATTCATGTTGGCATGAATGATAATGGCAGGGCAAGCCTGCGAATAATATCCATGAACTATAAAATCTCAAGAATTAAACTGAAGCTTAGGTAGTGTTTTCATCATACTTTCCAAATGAAACTTGGAACTTTAGATGAGAAAGGATGATATAGAATGTTAACAGATGCCTAAGAAGATGGCACTGGAATATGGAATGTTTTTTTCTTAGACCAGAAATATTTCTGGATACCAGAAGAAATGAGATCTTAGTTAAGGTTGGAGGGTATCCAATGAAGATTGGGAAGAATATATTTGTATAGAGAGAAGATTGGATTGGGAAGGCTTTAAACTAAAAATGGAAGGAGAGAACAGATTAGACTGGCTGATGATTGAGATGAGTTATGGACTCTTTTTAAACTATTTTCTTTGAATTCAATCTTTTGGTGTCTAGTCTTCTATATTCTCTAAGTTAACAAACAATCTTCTATACCTTCTATATCCTTGGCTACCTAAGGATAAATTAACTCCCTCCCTGCACCCTACTGCACATTGCACATTCTCTTAATCTTATCCTCAACCACCTCAGTCATATTCCTCCAGCATCCCATTCCAGATCTGCTTTGCTGTTCTACTGTACTCTCTAGACCTTCTGTTCTATAAATTAACACATTTCCCCTTATTTTATACCTCATTATCTTCTGGCCCATGTTTTGGTACTCAACAGAGATGTAGCCCTGGAAATATGAGGAATCCCCCCCCCCCCCGAGTAACTTAAATTCTTGCCTTGCCTTACTAAAAAGGTTTTCATTTCAGAAGGCAGAAGAAATAATTAGCAGAGCTAGTAATCAAGGCCTGATTCTGATCAAGGAAGAACTGTTCAATGAAGATGAAATAAAAACTAAAAGAAAAGACTATCTGGTATATTTAGTAATGGTCTGAAGTCTACTTTAGATTTTAGGACATGATATCTAACTAAAGCAAACAAAATAAAGACTTTACTTTGAAGACTTATAATCTTAGAGTTGCTGGGACATTAGCTTGATATATAGCTATATATCTATATATATCTACAGAGAGAGAGAGAGAGAGAGAGAGAGAGAGAGAGAGAGAGAGAGAGAGAGAGAGAGAGCACCTGACTCTCTTTCCATCATCAACTACCTATAGGATCTTTCAAGCTAGATGAGCATAATTCTCAATTCTCCATCCTTGATCACCTACATCAGTTGTCAAAATCCTTCCCAACCCTTTTTTAATCTCACAAAGCTACTACCTTAGTTGGTCCCTCATCACCTTTCACATGGATTATTGCAAAGACTTCCTAGATGGCCTTCCATCTCAAGCCTGTCCCCACTCCAGTCCTTCCTTCACAATAAACTAAAATAATTTTATGTGCAGATCAGACCATGTAATTTCCCCATTCAATCAAACCCTCTATTACCTTTATGTTCAAATAGAGATTCCTCTGCTAAGTTTTTAAAGTCCATCAGAACTTATTTCCAACTCCCCACTCACAGGGATACAAATCGGTTTCTCTATATTTGTCCCTCCATCTCCATCTCTATGCCTTTGAAATGATGGTCCTCCATGCCTTGGAATGTCTCTCCCAAAGACCTAGAGTCCTTTTCAAACTGTCTTCCACATATATGTATCTATTCATTTTATATTTATGATATGGAATGGCTATCTTGTAGTTCCAACCCAAAGCATGATGCCTGGCCTACTGAGGGCTCAAAAGATGGTTGGTGATTGACTGACTGAGAGGTTAAGTCACTTCACTCCACACAGTCAGTATGTGTCTGAGAAGGGAGTGGAGTCCAGATTTTACTCCAGCTCCCTATTTACCAATGCGTCCTCCCTTTCAAGACAGTTTTAGGAGTACCAAACCAGAGAATCATCTGAGACTTGTAAAAATGCCAATGAAAACCAAAAGGAACTTTTAAAACCATGTTAGGAGCAAAAAACCCCAGAATTGTCTTGGGTTACTGTGTTTCTGAGAATAAATTATTTACAGTCGATCATTGCACAATATTGTTGTTACTGTGTAGAATGGTCTGGTTCTGTTTACTCCCTTTGTGTCAGTTCATGTAAGTATTTCCAGAAGTTCATCTTGCTCATCATTTCTTATAGCACAATAATATTCCATTACAATCACATGACCCAACTTGTTTAACCATTCCTCAAATGATGTGTAATCTCTCAATTTCCAATTTTTTGCCACCACAAAAAGAACTGCTATATTTATTTTTGGACATATAGTACACCTTTTTCTTTAAAAAAAAAAATCTTGGGGCCAGCTAGCTAAGTGGCATGGTGGATAGAGCACTAGCCTTGGAGTCAGGAGGATCTGAGTTCAAATATGGCCTGAGACAATAATTGCTCAGTGACCTTGGGCAAGTCACTTAACCCCACCGCCTTAAATAAAATTTTTTTAAAAATCTCTCTCTCTCTAATTGCTGGATCAAAGGGGAAATATAGTTTTACAGTCCTTTGGACAGAGTTACAAATTGCTCTCCAGAACAGTTAGGTCAGTTCACAACTCCACCAACAGTGTATTAGGTCCCAGTTTTCCCACATTCCCTCCACATTTATTATTTTCCTTTTCTGTCATATTAGTCAATCTGATAGGTGAGAGGTGGTACTTCAGAGCTGTTTTAATTTGTATTTTTCTAATCAATAGTGATTCAGAAATTTTTTTCATATGACTATAGATAGCCTTGATTTCTTCATCTAAAAATTGCCTCTTCATATCCTTTGACCATTTATCATTTGGAGAATGACTTGTATTCTTATAAATGACTCAACTCTATATATTTTGAGAAATGAGACCCTTTATCAGAGAAACTTGCTGTAAATTTCTACTTTTATCCCTTCCTCTCCATCTTCTCCTCTCCCTAGTCATTTTCTGCCTAATTCTAATCTTGGACTGCATTGGTTTTGTTTGTGCAAAAATGTTTGTAGATTTAATTTGGTACAAGCAAAATCAATATAGTTAAATCAGAAGGGAAAGCCAAAGGGAAAGATGTCTTTGAAGCAAATTTCTGATAATGGTTGAATAGCCTAGACATATAGGAATTTGATAACAAATGTATAAGAATAGTTATTCCCTAATAGATAAGTGAGCAAGGATATGAGCAGGCAGTTTTCAAAAGAAGAAAGGCATGTTATTAAAAGTTATTTGAAAAAAAAATAGCTCCAAATTACTAACAAAGAAATGTAAAATTCCTCATTCATCAGGCTGGCAAAGATGACAAAAGAGGAAAATGTCACCTGTAAGAAGGACTGTGATGAGGACAGACTCATTGATGCACTGCTGGTAGAACTTTGAATTGGTCCAACCCATTCTGGAAAGCAATTTGGAATTATTCATTGAAAAGGGTTTTATTTTCTTTTGTTTTTTGTTTTAAAGACAGCTAAAACTGTCACCAGCCTGTGGTGATACTACCAAGTGATACTGCCACTATCTCTGCTACAACTGAGTAGCTATCAAATGGAGAATGGCTAAACAAATTGTGGTATGTGGATCTCTAAATGTTGTACTACAATAAAAAATAAAGGGATGGATTCAGAGAAACAAGAGTTCTATGAAGTGATACAGCAAGAAGTGAACAAAACCTAGAGAAAAATTTATATAATGACCCCAATAATGTATAGAAAAACAACACTGGCAAAACTTCAGAACCTTGATAAACACAATAATCTCATAAGCATAACTTCAAAAGACTGAAGATTTTGACACCTCTTTTTGCACAGAAGTGCAGGACTGGAGGGACAAAATGAGACATATGTTTTGAAATATAGTCAATATGTCAGTTTTAATTGACTTTTTTTTGGGCAAGGCAATGGGGTTAAGTGACTTGGCCAAGGTCACACAGCTAGGTAATTATTAAATGTCTGAGGTCAAATTTGAACTCAGGTACACCTGACTTTAAGGCTGGTGCTCTATTCACTTTGCCACCTAGCTGCCCCTTAATCGACTATTTTCAATTGTTATAAGGGACTCTATTCAATTACTTTTAGGTAAGAGAGAATAGTTTAATACTGAGTAATACACACAGGAAACTTTAATAATTAAGAGAACAGGGTGGTTAGGAGGCACAGTGGATAGAGCACCGGCCCTGGAGTCAGGAGTACCTGAGTTCAAATCCAGACTAGCTGTGTGACCTTGGGCAAGTCACTTAACCCCATTGCCTTGCAAAAAACAAACCAAACAAAAATAATAATAATACAGAGAACAAAAGGGACTTGTTCTGTACTACCATGTTAAATGTAATACACTCAGTTTCATATACAATCTCCTTTTCTAATTTTTTATATGTTGAAATGTTGTTTGATGATACTTAAATTCATAACAAAAAAACTAACAATAGAATGTAAGTCCTGAGACTGATTCTAACATCAACAAAGCCTAAAGGGCAAAACTATGAACATAGCATTCCTATATTTCAGGCAAGCATTTGACCATTTGCTTTCTCAATGAACAGATAGAATCATGTAGGCAAGGTGATTGTTCAGTTAAATGGATTTAAAACCAGGTGAATGACTAGATACAAAAAGTTGTCTTTAACAGCTCTTCTTCCATGTGAAACGGGGGAAAGGGGGCCTCAGGGACCTGTCTTTGGTCTCCTGCTGCTGTGTTCTTTAATCCATGGTTGGGAAGAAGTGAAGCATGACAAGATTATCAAAGATGCAGATACCATGAAGCAGGGAGGGACAGTTAAACATGTCACACAAAATCAGGGCCCACAATATTCTGACAGGCTAGAAAGATGGGTCAAACCAATTAAAATGAAATTTAATAGGGATAAACATAAAATGCTATAGTTGAGTTAATTTTTTTCCCCCTAAGTAAGAGGTGACAGATATGGTTAGACAACAGTTCATGTGAGAAAGACCTGGAGGTTTTAATGGATGGGAATCTCAGTAAATATCAGGAGCGTGACACTAAAAGTGAAAAGACTGAATCTGATCTTGGGTTGTGTTTTAAAAGGCCCAGAGAGTCCATAACAAGGATGAGCTCACTCTGCTGTGTTCTGCCAGGGCTGGCCCATTTCAGGTGATTGGGATGGCAAAGAGCCTGGAGTCCAAGTCATTTAAGGAGCTAACCAAGGACCAAAGATGCTTGGCTAAGGAACGGGGAAACTTTGGAAGTTTGGGGGGGAGGGTTAAGAAAGACTTAAGTGGTCAGCATTAGAAATCATCCTGTGTTCATGAAGTATGTCATCTATGTCTTATATCCTAAGCATTCGTTTTCCCTAAAGAAAACGTCCTGGGCTCTCATTTCTCTCTCTCTACTCTTTCCTTTATTGATCTTTTAAGTGCTCAGGGATTTAAATATTATCTCTATGCAGAGGACCCCCAAATTTTTCTATGTCACCCTCATTTTTCTTTTTTTTTTTTGGAAAGGCAATGGGGTTAAGTGACTTGCCCAAGGTCACATAGCTAGGTTACTAAGTGTCTGAGTCCACATTTGAACTCAGGTTCGCCTGACTTCAGGTCTGGAGTCAGCCACCCAGCTGCCCTGACACCCTCATTTTTTCCACTGAACTCCAGTCCCCCATTATCAGCTGAACAACTCAAATTCAAGATATTCAAAACAGAACTTAGCTTCTAACACTCAAATCTATTCCTCCTGAAATATTCCTATTTTAAAATCTTAATATTTTTATTGATTTTTATATCACCATATTTTCCTCCAATCTCTATCCTTTTCCCCTCCTAAACAGTCATCACATTTAACAATTAATATTTCTGAAGACAAAAAAGGGGGGGAAACCCTAGCATAATCAATTAAAAAAATTGAAAATATGTGCAATGTACATTTGTAAACTTCTCTTTGCAGAGGGTGAGTTTGGAGTATCTTCTCCTACCTTTAGAGTCATAATTCTTTTTTTTATAATTTTGCAATATTCACTTTTAAGATTGGGCTTTTATTCCCAAACAGTAAGCAATTTGTTATTTTTGTTCAATCACGTAAAATATATTTCCATATTAATCAGCAACATTAGCTTTTGAAAATTTCCCCATTTCTTATGTGGCTATCACCATTCTCTCACTCAGCCAGTTTATAAGCTTGGAGTCATCCTTGAGACTTCCCTATTCCTCATCCCTCATATAATCATCCCATCAGTTACCAAGCATACCTCCATAACATAGTTTTCATATGTTTTTCATTCATACGGACCTTCATTGTGATTAAAGCCCTTTCCCCTTCCCAGCCTCCTAACTGTTCTGCTTTCAGGTACCCCCTTTTCTGTAAGTCATCCACTATATAAATTGTGTTTACATCACTTAGTTCCTAGATAAAAAACAAATTAAAAGATACTTTCCTATAAGCTCTAGAAGATGGGTTAGCTCGAAACAATATGGATGGCGAGATTTCAGGGCATCTGTAAACTTATATGGGGAAAAAATAATCACCATACTTATTTTCATTAATCTCTGAACTGAAATGTACCATTACCTTCAATTATAATTTTTTTAAAATTACATTTAATCTGAGAAAGGTCCCTAGGCTTCACCAGTCTGCCAAAAGGGTCCACAACACACAGAAAAAAGTGAAGAAATGCAGCTCTTGGATAGAACTCAGTTCTTGGCTCAGATCTGGAGACCTTCCATAATTTGGCCAACCTATCTTTCCAGACTCATTTCACAATGCACTCATATTATTTATTCACTTTACTTTTCAGTCAAGTTGGACTACTGAACTTGTCATTGCCTCTCTGAAGTCACAAAAAATTCTCCTCTCCCCCTCCTCATCTTGGCCTCTCGGGATCCCTATTTTTTTTCAAGGCTCAGTACTTTTCAATCCCTGATCCTCCAAGTTAATGTTCTTTCCTGCCTCAACTTACATTGCTTATCTATTTGCATCAGAATAGAAGTTTCTTGAAGGACAATTTTTTTCTTTCTTAGTCCCAGTACCTACTCCAGTGCCAGGGTGCAGAGAAGAATCACCAATCAATGCTTTATTGAAATGAATTCAGGCTGCAGGGGGCAGATTTGGGCTCAATGTAAAGTAGAAAGTTCCTAAACATTTACAGCTGTCAAAACAGAATGGGCTGCTTTGTGATGTGTGAGTTCTACTGGCTTTGTGATGTGTGAGTTCTACTGGCTTGGTCATTTAGTGATGCTGAAGACATATCCACATATGATTATAGACTGAATTAAATGACTTCTTAAGTTTCTTCAAACTTCGAAATTCTATAGTTATAAAATTTATATCCTTCATAGTAGCACAGTGCTATGTACCTGACATTAAAAAGAATTTTTATTTAAATATAAATAAATCTAAGAGGTGAAAATTATACTCAACAATTCAGAGAACTCTTGCCTTTGAAAAGGAAAATAGGAAGTGTATCAGAAATGGCATCGAGTCTAAAGCAACAATCTAAAACAGAGGCAATCATTGGAATGATCTATCTTACTCTATAAATTATTGTGAGGTTCAGACTGTTACCAACACAAGAGCAGGATGACTTTGGAAGGATTTTGGTTGTTTTAAAGTCAGAAAGATTTGAGATTCTATCCCTGCAATGTAGAGAATGCTCTAAAATATGTTCTAACTCTTTTGCTCTTATCTGCCTGTGCCCTTTCCTGTCTAAAATGGGTTCCTTATAGCTTAAATTTGAAAATCTCTTTAAAAATCTGTTGAGATGCTATAGAAAACTGATTTACCCAGCCTCAAAGCTCTTATCAAGAGTTCTAAGGAATCCACAAAGTTTCCTTCAACATTCAGAAATGTGTACAAAGGGAACTGAAAACTATTGAAATAAATTTAAAGCAACAGTTCCTCCCATAACAAACTATGGTTTACTACACTGACTTACTCAATAAAACAAGCATACTCATATAACTAGTCCCATCATGTTGGGTAAAAGTTCAAACAGTTGCACTATTTTGAAAAAGAGCACTTTTGGCTAACACTTGGTAAGTGAAGGTGGAGTGGGGTAAAAGGGAAACAGAGACAGGGTGAAACTAAGAGAAAATAAGAATTTGACTAGGTTTTGTAAACCTAAGTATCATTGTAACAGAAGAAAAAGTCTTGCTTTAATCAAAAAAGTATTTGATTCTGGGTCATAATACTGCCTATTTAACAGGTAGGAGACCTGATAGGACCAACTTAAGCTTTCCTCCAACATCACAGGAAAGTGTAAAAGTGATCCTAGTTTCTCTTTATTTAAAAAATAAATTTTATTGTTACCTTTAATTTTTATTTCTCAATTATTTTTGGATATATATGTGTATATATACACACATATACTTATACAACCACTTTTAATGAGGAGAAACAACTAAGAAAAAACGATCCACTCCACAAGGCCCATTCTGACAACAGGTACAGCCTTGTGACCCAATAATCTCCCAAGGAAGGAAGGTGTGGTTCATTCCTGATTAAAAAATCAATTACTCAGCTTTCTTATAGATATCTTAGCATTTAAACTTGAGTAGTCACTGAGCAGATTGGTTTTCTTGGTTCTGATTTTTTATTTTACTCTATATCAGTTTAATGAGCCAGATTTTTTTTTAATATTTAATTTTATTTATTTTCACATTACTGCAAGTCTTGTTGTAGATAGAGAAACCTCAAGAAAAATAAAATAAAAAGGGAAAAAAGTGTACTTTAATCTGCGTTCAGATATCATCTACTCTGTCTCTGGGATGGATAGCATTCTTTATCATAAGTCCATCAGAGAAGTTGCTTCAATATTTTTTCCCCCACAATTGCTATAACTGGCTATATTTCCCTCCATCCTATTTTTCCCCATCCCTATTTAAACTATCCTCTCTCTCCTTTCACCCTGTCCCCCCTCAGAAGTGTGTTGTATCTAACCACCCTCTCCCCACGATCTTCCCTCTCTTCTATCATCTGTTCCCTGCTCCCCTCCCCTGTCCCCTTCTCTCCCTTTCCTCTCCTTTTTTTCTCTAGGGTAAGAGATTTCTATAACCTATTGAGTGTGTATGTTATTTCAATGAGCCAGAGTCTTAAAAATTCTACTGACAAGATACAAGGTCTGGCAGATCCCAATCTAGCTAAGCCTAGAGAAACTCATCACCAGAGCACTGCTGAACTGGTGATTATTTTTTCCTACTATAGCATTAAGTTAAAAGAAGAACCCTATTGATAAAATCAAAGGTCTCTGAAGTCATGAAGTAAGACTTATAATAATAATAATAATAATAAGCTTACAGAATTGAGAGCTTTAAGTTTTGCCAAGCACTTTCCATACATTGTCTCATTTAATCTGCATAGCTCTTTAAGGTAGGTAGGCTATTACCAGATGCCTGACAGAAGAAACTGAGGCTCCAAAAGGGGAAGAGAAATGCCCAGAATCTTAATTTTTTATACTAAAACATGTGTTTGGGATAAAAATCCACTTTAAAAAAATCGAGAAACTCCTCTGAGCAAAAAGGAAAAAAAGTTTATTTACATACTCCAAGCCTCTCAAAAGTAGTGAAGATCAAGGAGCTGAAACCAAGATTCAAACCAAGCAAGATTTTATGGCCTAAATCTCCAGTTACAATTTATACTTGAAAAATTCACACAGTAACAAAGAGAACAATAAAATGTTTTTATAAAAATTACCTCATCATCCAGATGTTGAGAATATAAAAAAAAACTTTAAAGACCTTTTATGCTTATCTAAATGAAATAATGTCTGAGTGTGCAAGGTCTTTCTTGGAATAGGCTACTGTCCTAGTTAGTAAAAATAGTCATCATAAAGTAGGTGGTCTAAAAGTTCTTTTTTGGAAAGCAAGGACTTTCTAGGAGTAGTCTATTGTCCTAGCTAATTAAAAAAATACCTTTATCAGAAGGCATGTACCTAGCTTGGAATGCAAGGTCTTTCTTCTAAGAATAGTCTAAGAATAATAGTTTGTTCTTGTCTTAATGTTTCTTAACCCTGAGAGGACTTCACTAGGGATATTAACCCTAAGAAGGTTTTGTTGGGAATATTCCAATCCTATGGAAATAGAAAAATCTAGCATGCTTATTTTAATACTGCAAATTTAATAAAATGGACATTTTCCCCCAAGTAATTTATGAGAATTTTGGTTTAACACTGATAATACAACACAATAAATCTGGCAATTTCTATGATAAATTCTCTTCTAGTCCTTTAGGTCTTTGATTGGAGGTCAAAGCAAAAAAAGATTCTCCTCAAGAAAAGTAATAGTAAGTCTAAATCAAAGCAAGCAATACATAGGATATTTTAAGAGGGGCCAATGTAAATTTTTCTTTGTTATTATCTTTCGGAAACTACTCGAATTCCTTTCTCATGTTCCCTGACACAGCAGTCCAGGATAAGGAGTTGGCACTACCAAGTCCAGCATGTCTGGATCCTCACCCTCTGCCCCCTGCACTCAGTAGACTCTCTTCCTCTATTGTCCATCCTCCCCAATCCATCCCATCTGTATCACCCAATAGAGACCCTAGTTGCTAAGATCTTCCAGTCTCTATGGTAGACTCTCTCCACCTCTGTCACAGATCCTCTCCATCCCAATCTCTGCTCTCATACTCAAAACCATGATCCTCCTAATGATCTCCCTGGATACCCCAATTAGGTTCATGAACTCAATTCCCAAGGCCTACACTTTTAGTAGCTACCCTAGCTACTCAAAGGATTAGTAATATCTTAGCTATCAAAAGCTATATCAGACTTAACAATAGCATTTCCATGATTTTTTTTTTTAGGTTTTTGCAAAGCAAACAGGGTTAAGTGGCTTGCGCAAGGCCACACAGCTAGGTAATTACTAAGTGTCTGAGGCTGGATTTGAACCCAGGTACTCCTGACTCCAGGGTCGGTGCTTTATCCACTACACCACCTAGCCGCCCCCATGATTTTTAACTATAAAATTATCTTCCTTGTATACTATCCTCTCAGTCTCTCTCTTGTCCTGTGTCTCATTCCTGACACCTATTCTTTTTTCTCTAACCTCTAATGTTCTCTACCTAGTCACAGAATCTCAGAATTGGAAGGAGCTTCAGAGGTCGTCTTCTGCATCTCAGGGATGAATAAATATACCCTTACTATCTCCACACTTAACCCATCATCCCTGCTCTGGCTTCATGTTCCTCTTTTTACCACCTTATTTGGCACCACTGTGTACACTGAACTCCACCATTGATTCCCTATCAGTTCATAAGTCTGTTCATCCCATCTGACTTTTTCTAAGTTGGTAAATATAGGTGGAGAAAGTCACATCACTCTGTCATCGACTTTCACTACTAATCCGCATTTACCTAGCTCAAATAGACTCTCACTACTATACAGTCAAGGCTTCTCAGGGCTGATCTAAACCTTCTCTTTTCACCTGAAAGTCCCAATGCCACTCCATATATCACTTCTTTCCAATAAATGTCTTTGCTTTCTACTTCATTGGGGAAAATATAGATCATCAAAAATAAAGCACTCCTAAATATCCTCTACTCTACATCTCAAAATTCCTTTACCTATTCACCCAGCCTCTCCTACTTATTTTTGTTTTTGTAAGGCAATGGAATTAGGTGACTTGCCCAAGGTCACAGAGCTAGATAGTTATTAAATGTCTGAGACTGGATTTGAACTCAGGTACTCCTGACTCCTGGGTCAGTGCTCTATTCACTGAGCCACCTAACTGCCCACTCCCACCCGAATCTCTCCTGCCAATGAGGAAGTTTCTTCTTGTAAAGGCAAATACCTCTATTTTGCCTTCGATCACATCTCTTTAACCTGTCCTACTGATCATTTTCTTTCACTTCTCATATTCAATCTCCCAATTAATTTGACCCTCTTTTACTTCCTGAAAACAATCTTAGGTCTTAAAAAAGTCTTTACTATTATTGATCATGCATCTCAAGCTATTTTCTTTTCTCTCTTCCTTTTTACTATCAAATGCCTCAAAATAAACACCTTCACTCTTCCTACTCCATCACTCAATATGATGTCAGACCTTATTCTGTCTTAAGCTCTAACTGCTAAACACAATGGCCTTTCTTTTGACTTCTTTGCTGTCACACCCTTCAAACTCTGTTGAGACTTCCTGGCCGTTCCTTCTCTGGCTGCAGTGACACTGTACTTTCCTCAGTCTTTTCCAGTTTTACCATTCCTCACTTTCCATTGTTTCCTACTTCCTACCTCCTTGGGGGGCACAGTGGAAAGAGAGAGTGCTGGGTCTGGAGTTAAAATCTAGCTTCAGACACTTACTGGTTGTATGACTTTGGGCAAGTCACTTAACCTTGTCTGTCACAGTTTCCACAACTGTAAAATGGGTATATTAAGAGTACTCACCTCCCCAAAGTTGTGAGAAGGATCATTTGGGATAATAAATGTCAAACACTTGGCCTGCTTCCTGACATAATAGTAATTTAAGAAATTCTTGTTTCCTTCTTTCTCTTAGTGAAGCTGCTGGGCCCTTTTTTCTTCTTTTTCAACATACTTTTCTGAAATCTGCTCTGAGTTCAATGCACGCTTTCTCTACGGATGATTCATCTCTTTCTCTCTCTTGCTGCATTTTCACACACACACACACACACACAAAAAAAACCAAATGCATTTTCAAGTCTCAATGCACCTGAAACTCAGCCTGTCTAGAAAAGAGCTCTTCTTCCCCTTTTGATCCCCCCTCCCCTCCCTCAAACTTCCCTATTTGCACAGTGGAAGCACCTCACCCTTCCTGGTTATCCAAGCTCATCCCCTCTTTCTCAGACCTCATATCCACTCAGATGACTAGACTTTTGGTTTTTATTCTAAAACATGTATTCCATTCCTCTATTTCTCTCCATTCATTGGCTACCATATGAAATATTCAGGCCTTCACTACTTCTCCCTTGGGCATAGCCATGATCTCTCTGCTTCCATTCTCTTCTCTGTTCCATTTTCCATAAGCTGCCAAAATAATCTTAAGGCAAAGATCTGACGATGTCACCTAAGGATTAAAATAGAAATTCCTTTTCTGACACTTAAGTCCTCACATAATCAGGGTCCTGATGGCCTCTCCAACCATATGTCATACTAGACCCAGTTAAACCAGTGTCCTAGACATTCATGTTGTTTACAACTAGCCTCTGTGTATTTGCAAAAACCTTCTCCAGGACTGGGATAACTCATCCCCACCCATCAGAATCTTTTTCAAGCCTCAGGAGAGCCCTCTGATCTGTGAAGCCCTCAATAAATTAGTTTCTCTCTCTCTCCCATGGTCCTCTTTGCCCCCTTCTCATTATCTTTTGGTCTGCCAAGGTAGTATAATAAATCTTTTAAAGTAGAATATAAGTTTTTTGAGGTAACTATTTTGTTCCAGATTTTTTTTATCTCCAGGACCCAGCAAAGTGGTTTCCTTTATAGTATAGTAGCCTAATTATGTTTGTTGATTAAAAGGAACAATTAGCCTCTAGAAAGAGAAATTAATAGTTAATTTATAATTCCTTTAATAAGCTCAATTGGGTATTGCCTCTTTTGCAGTGAGAAAATAGGCAACCGAAAATTTCTGAACCTGTTCTAAATGTAGACAAAACATGTTCTTAGTCTTTGCTCTTTTTCTGCTTAATCATTTCTTCTAATATATTTAATTAGGAAAAAAAAAAAGGGGGCTGTGAACACTGAAGTATAATTTTTTTTCCTCTCTCTATTCTTGAGGTTTCTTTGAACCTGTTCTAAATGTAGACAAAACACATTCTTATTCTTTGCTCTTTTCTTCTAGTATATTTAATTAGGAAAAAAAAAAGGGGCCTGTGAACACAGAATGAAGTAGTTTTTTTTCCCCTCTCTATTCTTGAGGTTTCTTTGAACCTATTCTAAATGTAGACAAAACACATTCTTATTCTTTGCTCTTTTCTTCTAGTATATTTAATTAGGGGAAAAAAAGGGGGGCTGTGAACAATGAAGTATAATTTTTTTCCTCTCTCTATTCTTGAGGTTTCTTTGAACCTGTTCTAAATTTAGACAAAACACATTCTTATTCTTTGCTCTTTTCTTCTAGTATATTTAATTAGGGAAAAAAAAGGGCCTGTGAACACAGAATGAAGTAGTTTTTTTTTCCCCTCTCTATTCGTGAGGTTTCTCATCTTCTTCGGGGAGGTTTATGTTTACTCTTATAACACATTCAATTCACATCAATATATGGTATGGAAACATTGTAGAGACTATCAGACAGCCTTTAAGAATTCAGAGTCTTGCAAAAAAAAAAAATGATGGGTGCATATTACTACTGTATGTAATTGGAAAACACATAATCCAAATAATATTTGTAAATTTTTTGTTGAAGCAGATTTACACGTGGCTCATTTTGGGAATTCCATTTACAATTTATGTGGGAAATTACATTAAAAAGTTACCTTGGGGGAAAAAAGGGGGGGTTGTGCTTTTACAAACTTAGGAAGCTTAGAAGTAGCACGCATTTCAATTATACTTGAATTCTACCAGCAAGTATTTTAAGGCAGTTTGCTTGAAGCCTGAAGTGAAAAACACCCATTTCCAACCGCGGCCCCAAAAGCTCAATGGTGATATTATTTCCTTCCGATCTGTCCCTGCCACGGGGGAAGGTCAGAGGCAGGCTTCCACCCAAGTTAAGTCATTTCGACGCTGGGAAGGGAATAAAGATTTGACATTCGGGCGAATCTGGAAATCCCTTTAAGAACCCGTAGTTTCTGAGAGGCTCCCGGCCCCGCCGCGGTCTCAAGCCCGGGGGGCGGGGGCCCCCCGGAACCCTGACCCCGACAGTGACGACAGCCCCGGCCGCTCACCTGGTACTCGATCTCCAGCGTGGCCCGGAGGGGCATGGGCTGATAGAAGCACTCCTTGTGCCCGGCCGGGAGGGTGATGGTGAAGTCGCTGTCCAGCGAAGGCGAGAAGGCCGAGGCCGCGGCGGGCAGCAGCGCCAGGGGGCCCGCGGCCAGGAGCAGCGCCAGGGGGAGCCAGGCCCCGCGCTCGTCCATCTCGCCGCCGGGCCCCACTCGCGGCCTTCCGGCCCGATGAGGCGCCTCTCCACGCCGCCGCTCCCGGGCCTAGCGGCTCCTCCCACCGCTCATGGGGGCGGGCAGGAAGTGACCGCGGGCCCGGCGCCCCGGCTCTCGGGGCCGCCTCCGGCCCAAGCCGCGCGGTGAGTAAGCGCGAGGACGCTCGCCGAGGTACGCCCCTACGGCCCGCCCTCTTAGGGCGCCCCCTTCCGTGGAGGGCCCGCTCGGGAGGAATTGTGGGAAGTGTAGTTTCCAGGCTCGCCGGAGGGCGCCGCTCGGCCGTAGCTCCTGGACTACAGTCCCCGAAATGCCCCGGGCGCTTCGGCCCGTCCCGGATCCTTCCTGCGCTTGCGCGGGACGGCAGAGGCGGGAAGTGGGCAGCTTTCAACGGCTCTCGCGGCTGTTACAAAACAGAGGCGACGTGCGAGGCGGAGACGGAGACGGAGCGCGGCGGCTCGGACTGCCCCGGGGCGGCCGACTAGCGCTGGGCCAGGAGGGCCTGCTGGGGAGGGCGGTCATGACCTCGGGCTCCCACCGCCCCCTGGGGTGGCCGGACCCCGATAGCATTGGCTCCCTTCCCCCGAAAAGGGGGAGAAGCCAAGGCCCCACCCGTGCCGCCTCCGGGCGCACCTCGGGGCCGGAGGCCGATCTTCGCTGGGGGCTGAAGGAGACCTTCCCGCCCTCTTCCTCCC